>NC_073344.2:5797500-6125500 GCF_027580225.2 Misgurnus anguillicaudatus
GAGGACTGAAGATCACAGCTGCTGTGTTTTTATGCATCGGTGGTGTGCTGGTACTCACTTCGGTGTCTTACGTCGCCTACGACATCGTTCAGAAGTTTTTCGATGAGACAATACCTCACGGAGTGCCACGCTCCGAATTTGGGGATGCACTGTTTGTCGGCTGGGCTGCAGGATTTCTTGAAACTGTTGCTGCTGCATTGTTATTTGCATCTAGTGTAGGCTCAAGAGACCGTGAACCTCGTTTGGTATATCATCATCAAAGGCAAGAGATCAGTACTGTTGATGGCTCAATAAGAAAGCGCACTGAGTATGTTTGAGTTTAAAAACTCGGGTCCTTATCATCCCAAACAGTTGGTATTGAGATGCCTGTATATAGGAATATTGATGGAGCAGAGAAATGTGAATTGAGATGCTTTGTGAACTGGCATTTAAATGTCACTGAGGCTTTATTTCTCTGGATAATTTTAACATTTATCCATCAAACTGATGAAACAGGTAATACGTTGTTATGGATTTATCTTTTGATGTCCAAATTGTTTATTTTTCTTATCAGAAATGTATAAAGCCTAAAAAGTCAGTCCTTTTAAAAAGCTATAGTGAAAAAAGTAATATAATCGTAGTTTTAGTTTACCGCCAGAATTTTGTAAAACGTTTAAAAGGCAATTTGTGGATTTTCATAAAGGAATAGTGTTCACAAATACTGATTAAACAGTTGAAGTGTTTTTTTTATTATTGTCTGGCTTTTGTATAGACAGTGCATCACACTACATTTTTGTGCATTTGGGTTCTTTACTTTACTCATCATCACAGCACTTCAGACCAACAAAAGAGACTTTATCAAATATCACACATATTTTAGCAAGAATATGGTAATGTTAACATGGACTTGCTTACCAAAAGCCACCCAGCTTTGATGTCTTAATTACCCAATGTTCCAGATTAGCCTCCCCCTTTATGGACCCTTAATGTGACCTGCAATACATATTGTTTAGGAGTCAAGTGAAGAGCACATACAAAGCAGCTGGTTGTCTATTTTTGTAGAACTGACTGAGATTTTAAGTGATACAAATATGCATTATTGTAAACTACATGTATTTATTTATTTATGTATTCGTCCTCCTGGTTTGTTAGGGGACCATTTTGCATAACAGTAATACATTTATGTTGCCTTTACGAGGTAAGCAACAGAAACATGTTTTTTTATGAAGTTTGGCTGATTTTACCATAAAAAATTTGACAAAATCTAATGTGTTCACTCAGCTGAGCTAATGGCAATACAATGCCTGCTTGAGTGTAATTGTCAAAATAGAGACTAAGCTGTGTTTAATGAAGGCTCTAATGAGCAGCATGTTTTCTGTGGAATGCCAAATAGTTCTGTCTCCTCCTTTCTATCATTACTGTGATTTGACCAGGTTAATAGCAGGGTTACTTTCTAACAGGTACCGTCCTATAACCAGGCAGAAGCACAAGAACCCTTTTTTTAAATGAAATCACTAAATTAGATGTCTTGAATGTCTACAGTCAAAAGTAAATCTATAAATGTTTAGTGCCTTTGAGTGTATGCAGAGCTGGGTAGATTACTTATGAATTGTAATCCGTTACTGATTACGAATTACATGACAAAATTTGTAGTCAGTAATATAATCTCTTAGATTACACATCCTTGGTAACGTAATCTGACTACTTTTGGATTACATTTAGATTACTTTTGACATCTTATTTGATTTCAAATATATAAAGAGGAGAAAATATATTCAATTCTTTTTTCACTCCTTCTTTGTAAACTGCAATGTACAGACAGATACTTCACAATACTAACACTGATTCACTTTGCTATTAGTGTCAACTGATAGTAACACACTGATAAAACAAAATAACTCTTTATGAATTTAAAACATAATTACATAATTTCAAGTAAATAAAAAAAACTATATTGAAGTTCACAAAATTCACTGCAGCAATACTGCTAGGTCTTAAATTTCACCTCACAAATAAAACTGAAGTGTTTCGGAAGTAATATGTAAAAAACAGAGGGACATCAGTGGTTATATGTACATATAGATCATTGTTTGGTCGAAATTATTGCTAGGGACAATTCAGTGTTCCCTGGATATTGGTAGGGACATGTCCCTAGCGTCCTTACCCAAATCAACGCCTTTGCATCCAGTGATCAAACGCTGAGAGCTGCTCCATTTTGCATCTTGTCTAACATAAGCGGTAGGTAAATTTATTATGAAAAATGTAAAAAAAAGGGGGATTTACATTATTGTGAACATCATCTGCTGAAAAAATGATTAATTGAATTTAATAAATTTTTTTAAGGTAAGTGGTTGCAATCAGTTAATTTAAGCTACATTTTAACAAAAGTTTTATATTTTATTTTACTTTACTAATCTTTTTTTGTTTAAATGTAGCTTAAATAAATTGATTGCAACCACTTACCTTAAAAAATTTATTAAATTCAATGAATAATTTTTTTTCAGTGTAGTGTAAATAATATGTAATCATGTAATCCATAAAAAAGTAACAGTACTCTGATTACGAGTATTTTAAAATGTAGTTTAATCCAATTACAAGTACTTGATTTTTGGAATCTGATTACGTAATCCAGATTACATGTAATCCGTTACTACCCAGCTCTGAGTGTATGTATGAAGAACATAAAACAGCAGTAAAAAAGAGTAAAAGAACACAGCAATAGAACACCCAAATATTTATATTGTTGCAAATGTGTATGATTTTTTTTATTTACTGTTTAAATAAATGTGAATAGCCTTCAATTTTGAGGAAAAAATTCATCGATTTGGATCAACTTCCTTTTAAAACATAAACATCATAATAAACATTCAATCTACACTGTAAAAAAATGCAGCATGACGTTAAATCAACCTGCAATTCAACCTTATAAAAACATTGTTTAACTTAATTTGTTAAGTTAAAGTAACATAAATGTTACTAAAAGCATTTTTTACAGTGCAGCAAAATCCATGGCTCGTGCTGATTTCCAGTAACTGTGCTGGATTCAATGTACAAAGTTTTTTAAATTTATTTAGAAATATGATGAAAATGTGGCATATGAGAAAATGTTCTCAGACATGAAGGCGCCATTCAGATTGTGCCCTGATCAAACTTCCTGTGATGGATATTGATAATGAAAATGAAAATGGGTGGTATGTTTAGACTTAGATGTTTAGCTATAAACCCTCATTTCCAGCCTTTGGCTGGGAGGAGAACAACCCAGAAACGGGAAATGGTGTGTCTTCGACTCATTAGGAACAATGTCCTAATGCGGCTAACAGCACACAATCGGGAGTGAAAGAAGCTGATAAACAAAAACGTTATGTTGTAAACACTATTCAAAAGCTTTATTTTTTTTATTAATATATTTGTGCAAATATATGGTTTATTGTCCTGTTAAATAAACAAACAAATAATATTATGTCTATTATATATTGTTTTGAATTGTTTATAACATTTCAAAATACATTTTATTTAAAATCAAAACAGTGAGAGAAATAAAGCTTGTGGCACTATCATTGCAAATGCCATTCATTCATACTTTCTATTATTCAATGTGTCATATTACAGTAAATATTTGTGCTGTGGTTACAGTGTTTTTTATGCAAAAACATTCAAATAATGTAGTGGTACAAATGGGTAAATATATACATTAATAATACTGAAAAGTGTAATTTAACAGATTTCTCTCCAAGTACAGTGCAAGAAATGTAAAAAACTATGCATATTCAGAAGAGCAGAGGTTAAGATGACCCATGTAGATGTTTTACAGACGACAACTCAAGGCCAGGAGATACTACAAAGAAATTCCACAACCTTTTAAAAATGCCAACAGTTTCTCACGGGTGAACATCTAACACCTGCAGTGTTGATCATACAACACACCCAGCAGTGTGTTCCAACAAACCCACAACAAATGATCCTACAACACACCCATCAGAACACACCCACAATACACACCACAACTTGCATATCAAACCCCCCTTCCAAGTACAGCTCTGAATAGCTCCAATTATTCTGAAATCCGTGACTAACTGTATTAAATCATTTTCAAATGAGTCAAATTATTTTATAACCCATTTCCCAGGCTTTTTATAAATAAAGTGCTCAAGTAGGCAAATCCACCTCAGGGTTAAACTTTCATCATGGAATAAGGCAGTTAGCTACAGTATAAAGAGATATTTTGTTTGCAAATGATAATTGTAGTATTCATCAAGCCTGGTGCATTCACACCAGACTCTGAAAAGGTGGCAAGCGCGAGTGATTTAGGCCCTGTTTACACGTACATGGTTATTTTGAAAAACTGAAACGCGCGAATTCAGTGTTGCTGCGTGATCCGTGCGAGTTGAAAAATCTGAAAAAATGAAAAAGCCTTCACCGTCTCCCGAAGAGTGAACCTCTCCAACCCCGGGTCGCCCGCTCGGGGCCGCTTGAACCTCTGTTTGCCACGGGTATCGGGCTGAGGGGGCGGGGCGAGCTGCTGACGACCGGTTCCCCTGCGCTGCCGAGATGGGGTCCGAGGGGATACAAAGGTGGCCTCTGCGAGAGGCAGACTGAGGAGCCGGCGTTGGTGGACCAGGGCAGCTCTCTTCCGCCGGGGCACGACCTAGGAGATGGCCTCAGTCTACGTCGTGGAGCTGAACGACTCCCGGACTCGCCGAAGAGGCCGGTCTGCGAGACAGGAGCATTCAGGAAGTTGTTCTTGTCTACGTCCGTCGCGTTGGCCAGACACAGCCGAAGGTGGCGTTCTTGGACCACTGTGGTGGACATTGCACGACCGGGGGTCGTGGCCTCCCTCGCACAGATCTCAAGGCCTTCGCTTGGACCTGCACACCATGGCATGCAACGGATGGCATGCAACGGATGCCGCCTCTCCACAGGCTCGGACTCCAAGCCCACGAAGGAAGGGTTGACCGGTCCTTCCAGGAGGCAGCGGGGGCCGGGAGGTGAGGGGTGAAGGCTGAACGGCCGTAGACGGCCGAGAATTCCATGTTTGAGTCAGCTCTTCGTGCCCACGGGAAAGGCACAGGAGGTGAGGACCGAGAGGCCCGAGCAGCTCCGAAGTACCAATCATGCATGCGAGATGGTTCGGGCGGAGGGGGGTTAACCCCTCCAACTCTACCGCTTCCGCCGCTCGAGCGGGCACGGCCGCTATCTCTGGGATGATTCCGCCTCGGAGGGAAAGGGGGCTCCCCTCTGATGCTGCAGAAGTGACGGGACCAGAAGGAGGTCCAATGGATTCGGCAGAAATCGTAGAACATGACTCCGCAGTCTCCATCGGGATCTCAACTGTAGGACGAGGAGGCTGGGAGGTGGAGGACGCACCCCCTGACCTGCTCAGCGTAGTGATGCAAAGAGCGTCCTGCGAGCGCTTCGCAGCCGCACCACGGCGGCATTCTGCACTGCAAGGACGCGGGCGTCGTTCCCGTAGAAACGACAGTCGCCATCCAAGAGGGTTATGCTCTCACAGAGAGAACAAAAACCCTCCACGAATGCTGCCTCGGGCTGCTCAATGCCCAAGCACGAAAACAGCACTCGTGCCCGTCTCTGGAACCCCTGTACTTCTGCATCCAAGATCGCACGGAGGAAAAGCTATCCTGAAAAGGACGCTGATCTTCGAATATACGAGAAAGTGGCTGTCTTTAAAAAGACACAGAGGTCTCACGTATCACTCCTTTAGGGAAATCACTTTATAGGTGCTCAGCTGGTGATGCGCACAGGGAGAGGCAACGCACACACTGAAACTCAAAATAATAAAGAAGAGCAGTGGAACTGCGGCATCCGCTGTGGTAGTACTGCTTATGAAACCAACTTCAGCAACCGTTCCCAGAAGAGGAGAGAGTAGCTTCTCAGTAGCAGAAAAAGCTAATTTCCCTATTTGCACCTGCTGCTTATATACGCACCTGGCGGGGCGGCGCCGGCATTATGCAAAGACCTCAATGCCAAGTTCATTGGCATTTTAGTAGTAAACGAAGCAGATTGGTCTCTCTAAGCGATTTCCCAATTCTTCAGTCACGACATGACATCGTAGTGACCGACTGAAAGGGAACACTGTCATTGCTGCGGTTATACTTAAGGTTGTCGCTTAGCATTTTTCACAGCGATCAGCTGTAAAATGTTTTGGTCCTGCTCGATTCTTGTTGACTTTGAGTAAAATAATGGAAAGTTTTTCATAAGATCCCTTGGGGTCAATGTGTTAGCACGAGAGAAGCTTGATGTTGTCGGGAGAACAAGCAACTGGCTCCGATTGCCTCTCACGTAAATTATTAGATGTTGATGGCTTACCTTTCTTGTCAAAATACATTCTGGGAAGCCTGAATTGTCATCTTAAATATAGATAACAGTGACAAAAAAGCAGCACAAGCATTTTTTGATGTAATGTAGTAAAAATATAAAAATACATTAAGCTGTCATTTAAGTTGATTTATAATGTTAAGAGGTTAACTATTATCTGACTATAAGTTTTGGTATAAAAAAAGAATTACATTTTAAAAAAGTTGTCTGTTCAAAAAGCCACCATTTTCATAGAATGACCCCTGTGAAGAACAGGTCATTTTGGCCTGTGATAAGTAATATTCACAAGCCTCTCTCTTGATTACCTTGTTGTTTTATGAGTGAAATACGCAGTTGAAATAACGTTACCCATGGAAGTACACTAAATGTTAGTTTCTGTATACTAAATGTTAGGTTAGTGAACTGAGACAGAGACACAGAGACTATGAGATTCTAACATTACCATGTTTAACTCAATAAACAAACAGACAGACACCAACAGGGCCGGTGTCTGTAACTTAAGAAAACAAACTACGTCTTTCCAACAGATATTTTATCAAAACTTGTGGCTACCAAAGTACAAAACAACACATTAGCATCACGTTAGCGTTGCATAACCGTTTACAATATATAATTTCAGTTTTCAATGGCTCAATAATGTAACTTAAAGTTAGGGCTGCATGATAAATCGCATGCGATTGTCTTGTGCACCTCGTCAGTAAAGCCGGTTCATTGATAGGGCTTGGGTGCCGCGTTGCATTCTGGGACGTGGTGGCCATGTTGATGGCTTGCGAATGTAAACATAGAACAAGTTGAACGAGAAGAAGGAGCAGAGTTGGGAGAATGAAAAGAAAGAAAAAAAGATGTTAAAATCCCAAAAAGGATGTGGAGTTTACTGGGATACGTTAAATAGGGAAGCCAGAGACCGATATGTGGAACTATTCACGGTTTGGATCCATATGAAAAAAGAGAGCCTTTTTAAGATAACAGCATGGTTTTTGTGAGAGCACGATTTCACGCCAATCTGTAAGCAAAGTCACGTACGACCTAGCTTCACAATTCGCTTAGTTAATGCAGCAGTTTTGAATTTTTGCTGTCAGCAGAGGGATAGCAACAGAAAGATAAACATTGAATTTTTCCTGTATTTTGGGCTAGTAACCCGAGACATTTCCCTTATTTTCAATGTTGACTTAAGCTATATAAATTAATATTCAGATGTTATACTTAACTGTTATAAATATCATTTATATGTCATGTATACACATTACTGAGGGGTTGAGGTTAATGTTTGGTTTCCTACATAGAATATAAAACACAATGAAGTGTTGTCCTTATCTGTAATTTGTAATGTGAAGTGTTACTTTATTTATAATACAGCAATGGTTTACCATGGTTTAAATAATAACGCCAAATTAATCAAATTAAGACACACGACTGAGAGGAAGTATGTCTATAAACAGAGCGCAGTAGTCCGAGTAGCAGTAAAGGGGCCAATCAACATGGCCGCCACGCCAAGTAATGACGTCATGCCCAAGCCCTATTAGTAGAAAATCATCATCACCTGCTTTCGGAAGCAACAACACACCGGCAGCCGGTTCTGAAAGCAGCTGATTGCGCTTTACTACCCTGCTGAAAAAACAGCATACCAGTAAGACCAGCATATGTTGTGTTTTGGTGCTGGGAAACTGCCCCTTAAAGTCTAAATCTGTTTTTGCCTTAAATCAAACATATTTCTGTATGTGTTTGTTTTTTATAATCATTTTTGCAAACATCATAACATTGAAATCTTTTTTTTATTAATAGTTGGTTTAACGGATGTACACATTCAAATTGTACAATCATATCATAAAACATTTCAAAGAGTTGATTTCTTTTTTTATAAACACTATGCCTCTTATCTGTAATTATACTGCCGAACTGATATGAAAATGCTGAACTGAACGATAAGACCACTGGCCTTCGCCCTTGCCCTAGGTTTTGTCTTATCATGCTTTGTGTGATAGTATAAAAAGTGTTAGTGACAGACATATCAGATACATTGCACAAACAGAACCAGCTATTCAGAAAACAGCTCCTAAACCAAACTTGCCTTTTTCGTGGCACAATCTGTCTGGCACTGTACAAAAACGCAGCTGTAAAGGAGGTTTCATACTGAGACCGCTAAAAGGTTCCACTAACATCACATCCCTCTCTTGATCACACGTGAAGAGTGATGTGTTTATGTTAACTACCCTCTATGAGACAATGTGTTTGTCTCAGTGTGGAGCCTCAGGATGTTTCCTCTTCCTCAGAACAATGTACATCCAATCAGCAATTGCCCTGGGAGTCCATCCTGGCTGGCAAATTGTCTTGGGTTCTTGCCCATTAGTCTTAGCCGTTACTCTTAAGTTTGAGATGTGTTTTGAGAGTTTTAGATCGTGTAAAATCAATCATGTGGTTTCGAGGGACCTTGACAGACCAGTGAACCGAAACAGAAAACAAAATCAGCTTTAATTGGCATGAAATTATTTCCTTTTTTCGTATATTAAGAAGGATTACACGGTTTTAAAATCATGTAATATTCAAGTGGATTTGTCTTAATTAATGTTTAATTTTAACAAGATTAAATGTTGGCAAGTTACAATCTTAAACCCAAAGGGGTTGTTAAAAAACACGTCAATAAGGGCAAGTGTCATGCTGAGGAGTAGAAGTAAAGTTCATTCCACTCATAGCAGGGGTTATTTCCTCAGAAAAACGCAAAGGTACATTTTCCCTCCTCAGAGATCCACTCTTAGTCAGCTAAATCCAGGGTCGTTTATTGTTAATACCATTAAATGACAGGTGAAATGTAGCTAGACATGTTTGAGCACTAAAGCCGCACTTACAAATATACAAATTTCCCAGCTTTAGTTACCAAAACAATCAATTAAACTGCATCTGCAAGCCAAATATTGCTATACCTTTTCTTAAAACTAGATCTTAAGCAATTTACCTTTAACCAAGTTATGACGCTACTACTGTAGGATGATTATGCAACTATGTAACCACAATGTGTATATTGCAATATAAAACGTGTTTGTTATGACTACAATAAATAAATAACAAGGTGACATTTCAAATATTTGTTAGCGATTTGATGCATGAACTGCATGAGCCATTTCATGGAAGAGTCACACAATGTTGTATGTGATAACAGATTTAATATTTACTAGCATTACGTGTCCTGCACATTATGTAATAAACCAATATGAGAAACAATAATAAGTCTGTGTAAAGTAAATTCAGAGAACTGAATGTTAGAAATGTATTGCTGAAACACATTACAAAGACTGTGAACTAGACCTTTAGTACTGGAGTTAGATCGTTCAGGATTTTTTGACCGGGCCTAAAATCATGACTCGATGACGCACTGGAGCCACCGAGCATGGCCTGTACGTTCACACTGCCGCCGACTTTTAAGCTTTCAAAGAACCTCAGGCCGCCCGGTCAAGGACGCTTGTCAAAAAGTACAGGGAAGCTTGTTTTCTCTAAACTAATGTTTTGGTAGGAACGAAAGTTTACATTGTATGTTTCTCTGGAATGAGCCAGCGAAGAAGAACGTCTAGGCTATATTCAATTGGTTGCTGGCGTTTTGCTGCTGCTTGAACCGCGTCATAGCTCATTACCATAAAGTTGAGTTCTTTTAACTTTCTGATTGACGCTCAAAATGCCCAAAACGCGACGCCGATGGATTTGACGCTCCTTGCAGCTGAGAGAACCCTGCTAAAAAAACAATAGACACCATCACAGAAATTCTATTGGTTTTATTGGGATTTTTATTGGTTCTAAAGGAATATGGCCCAAAACACACCACAGTGTATTGGTCTTTGTTGGTCTCTAATGGTATGTATTGGTTCTATTGGTTCTATGTATTGCTTCTAATGGAAAATGGCCCAAAACACACTACAGTGTATTGGTCTTTGTTGGTCTTTGTTGGTCTCTAATGGTATGTATTGGTTCTATTGGTTCTATGTATTGCTTCTAATGGAAAATGGCCCAAAACACACTACAGTGAAGTGGTTTTAATCGTAAAAGCTAATGGTTCCTAATGGTATTTTAATGAAAACCATTAAAATTTTCTGTAATGGTTTTATTGTTTTTTCAGCAGGGAAGCCAGCTTCCGTTGTAAATGAATGACTTCCGATAACTTTGGAATATCAAGTCGGTGGCGGTGTGAACGTACAGTAACACAATCGCGAGCATCCATTCAAGTTGACGGCAACTTTCCTATGAGTGGCCGTGGTTTCAGTACGAAAACCCAGCATTAGAGAGCAATGATTCCTGGCCTTTTTTAATGATTTTGATAACTTATTTTATTTATTTGGCAGTTTTTATCATTCAGATTTTGCTGGGTGGTTAATGGCACAGATATGTATAAAGGCTAGATGTCTCGCCCGCGCTGTTGGCCAATTGAGTGGAACGTCCGCATTTGGCAGCCATCTTACCACAGGGAGCTCACTCACTCGTAGCATTGAGTTTAATGGTGCAAGCACTAAGCATAATTTTTTACAGATTTTCAAATGGTTTGGTTTTTTTTTAACGTCAAAGATGTACCTATGACACTGCATACTTATACTAAAAATTATTTCATGAAACATGTTAAAGCATCCAGAATTATAGTCACGTTAATAACATTTGTAAGAAACCAAACCGTTTGAAAATCGGCAGAAAATTGAGCAAGTTATGGTCATTTAAAAGTACCTGCACCACCAAACTCAATGCTACGAGCGAGCGAGCTCCCCATGGCAAGATGGCCGCCAGGTTGTGACACACCACAACCTTCCGATCTCTGTTGAAGCCAAAACGGAAGTGATTAAAACCGCAATTTATCGACTGGCTGCTAGAGGCTGGATCCAAAAGGGAGTCAATTCCCATAGACCCCAATGTTAAAATGCCCATCTTTAGAGCAGATTAAAATATGTTTACAGCCTTGTACAAAAAGTGTTTTTGGTCTGTATAGCTAATTTTGCCCTTCATGACAACTGTGAGGGGGATGATTTTTTTTTAACTTAAAGACTTAAGACTTAAAGTTCTGCATAATTAAGGGCGTGGCCACTTGAGTGACGGTTGAACAGCCACTGCTGTCACTGGATTCTAGCTAGGTGGGCGTGGTTTCAGCAACCAACCACCTCAGCTTCCCCCACGTCCCGCCTCTTTACCCATTTCCGCATTTCTGCGAGTGATGCTCGGTGACGTGTGGCCAAGATGGTGACGGCAGGCACCGCCTACTATTAGCTTCAAAAACGATTTTCAGAAACCTATGGGTCCATCTTTTTTACAGTCTATGGGTATGACAAATTGAGAACACATTTAAAATCACACATTACACAGATTTTAAAGGGTACTGTTATATTAGGCATCATTTTCACAGAAATAAACATTTGTTTAAAATTTACACTGTGACCTTTATTACAACTCAGTCAGTCCTTTAAATATTTTAAGCATTTAAATAATTTAAGCATTTAAATTGCGTTATTTGGCTTTAAAGTCCCCATGAAATCAAAACTGACATTTTTTTGTGGAATATTGCAGTGTTCATTATAAACAATTTATCAGTTCATGTGCCCTCATAACCTTTACTCAAAACCTGAAAATGTACTTCCGCGTTTTTTATGGCGATCCTTCCCTGATGATGTCAGCTAGATGGCTTAGGTGGAGCATCTGGTAACCCCATCCCTCCAACTGTCAGTCTGATGCGAGTTCCATTTCTGAATGAAATGCCTACTCTTCTAGGTTATGTCCAATTAATTCACAGCAGAATACCTGCCCACTATTTTCCATTTCACTCGGAAATAGTTCACAACACGGAAGTAAAGTCAATCGCGACTTCCTGTTCACAGGGACTTATACTGTGCAAGAGTTCAACAAAGTTCCTTAGGATTTGCGTTTTACACCTTTAGAGTCATTCCGGTAAAGTGATGTTCCTAAATATTTTACTCTGCCTCAAAGGCTGGGTTGATCCTACCCTCATCTTTAAACTCTTTAATTGTACTCAAAGAGCATTCAGCCCTGATGTTTGTGTTATTAAAATGTTCAGTTGTACCACTCTTATGCCTTTTGGTTTTGCCTGGATGCTTGTAGCACAATAACAGTAAACCACTTATAATAAGCATGACTGATGATCCAATCCCAAAACCAATCCCTGGACCAACTTCCTGTTTTAATGGAGCCGGAGGCAGGTAGAAGTCTGATGGGAAGTCTATAGTAAGATTAGCCAGCACAGAACTCATATTCCAAAGGACCGGAACCAATGAACACGCTGCAGTAAGCCAGTACAAGGAACCCGCCATAACAAAGGCCACTCTCACGTGTCCATTGTCAAACCCAAAGTATGCGTTTCTCACCGCATATCCAGCCAGCAGGTTTGCGACCACACCCACGCCAATAGCAGTCATGCAGAGTATCTGGGCAGCTGCTATCTCTGGAGGAGTAAATGAGTCTGTAAAGCTGATACTTTTGCAGAATTCAGAGGAGCTCAAAACATGGCTGTTGAAACAGGCTCTCCAAACACCAACCCAGGCCAATCCTCCAGTGATGGTAGACTGATCTTCCACGTACCATATTCTCCAGTCATTCACTCCTGAAATGCACGCTGTGATTATCCATCCGACAAAGCCGAGCACCAGACCCACGAACTGGCAGTGGGCTGAATGGGCCAGGTAAGCCATGGTTCAAATAATGGACCAACACCATGGAGCGAAGATTTGTACTCAGGTCTGCACCCTGGACTTCACACCATGCCTGCATTACTGTTATACGACTTCTTTAAAAATGAAATGAAATTAATGGATTATTGCTGTGTAAAAACCCTTGGTGAAGGACATTGTTTACCTTAAAGGAATATTGCATGTTTGTACAGTTACAGTACTCTTAGGGGCGGTGTCCCGGACAGCCAGGGCTTATCCTAGTCCAGACTAAAATGCATGTGTAAGCTGCCTTAAATTCAAATACCTTGTACTGACAAGTCTTAACAATTTGTAAAAACGACTTGAATGTCCTAATATAAATAAGACCTGGTCCTGGACACTTTGTCAGGGAAACCGCCCTTCAATCGACAGCATGTTTATGCCTCATTTATTCAAAAATGTATTTCTAAAGGGCACTTACAAAATAAGTAAATGCTGCCAGCCTATGAATGGTAAAATATAGAATGCTTTAAAAGATGTGATTTTAGTTTGAAAAAATCTCTCGATCAAAAAGTTGATGGGTTTTATCAACCCACAGTTGGGTAAGAAAAAGACAAATCCAATCATTGGTTTAACCCTTAATCAGTGTTCAGAAAGGATTGTTAGACCCCAAACTTTTAAAGAGCAATTGCATAAGGAAATAAAAAAAAATATATGGAAACTATATATCATTTTTTATTTACTTTTCAACTTTGCATTTATGCTGTGTTATTGTGGAAATTTTGTTTTTTACCTATTTACTGCACAATTATTTTCCTGGTTTAAACCAGACCATTCTCAATGGCGCACTTCATGTGGATTTTCAGTCTCGTGGCCTTAAATTGTGCATGCTCGCAAAGTCAACGAGTCCGTAGGGTATCCCATCTGTCATTTTTACGCTCCAAAGTGTGCTCATCAGCGCCCCCTTTGCACCCTTGATGCGGTCTTTGGCGGAGCTCGCACTGCAGCAGGCTTCGCAAACTTTACCAACCCAGAAGTCCTTGCTAAAAATCAGACGACGGATGGGAGGAGTTCACACTGATGGGCAACTTCTCTTCCTATTTATGGCGTGACGCTCGTGTCTGTCCCAAAATACGTTTCCAGTGAGCCCTTGTGGATTCGCGTCAAGTGTCCCTAAAGTCTGCACTACATGATGTCTTCAAAGTGTGGACACTGAGGAGGTCCACAAGTCTGGAGTGTGCCATTTGGGACAGGGCCTCAGTAGTAGCCTAACTGAGTTATGGTCTGGCACTAAGCGAATTCACGCGTTTTAGGCCATAAAACATTTTTTGTTACATACAGCAAACATCTCCTCACTATCTGCTTGCTGCCTGTCTGCTGATCAAACTGTAAAAAAGGCGATCTCTGTAGACAGCCCAGGCTCCACAAACGGCAATAACAACACAGTGGCCAAACCTACACCATGAAACAAAACAAAGTGTTCCAGCCAATAAACGACAAGAAAGATTTGGGGGTGGGGGTTGGGCGCGTTCATGAAAGCACGGAGGGAAGGGGGAGGAGTTAGCTACGCTCCGTTTGTTTGAAAACAGTTCAAACATCAACAAAAAGTGACGTCGCAAAGATTCACTTAGAGCGCCTTTAAAGACAAATCATTTCCAAAGGGGCGTCACCAACAGACGTCTCTCAAATGCCTCTGTGTCCAATTGGATAAACTTAAAACCAATCATAGCGATGAAGAAGATGACGTATGCAGAGATCCAGTCGGTAAGACAGCGATAACATATTTTTTTTACGTATGAAGGCTTCAAGTGTTGTTCTTTGCTCGGGTTTTAACAAAAAGGAAAAGTTTAAAAAGCTTAAAATAGACGCGATAGCTGATTTGAACGAATGATGTTCCCTGGCGGCATCCATATCTTTGTAATGTACAAAATCTGCTTCTCCGTCGCTGCGCTGTCATCATCGTGTAAGGCCGGCCCCAACGTTTCTGATTGTTGCTGCGATTTCTCGGCATTAGAAATGGGCTTGAATGGCCTCTTTGCCAGACTACTTGCAGAGCAAATCTAAATTTGCCAGATATTGTCTAGATTTTCCCAGGCTAGCACAATTACTTAACTAGGCCATAAATTGGCTCATGAAAAATGATTTTTTTATAGAAAAAATCACAGGTGGAGTGCACAATGTTTGAAAAACGCTTTGAAAAAGGGGATTCGGGTGGACTACCAAAACACACTTGTAGCCAATAAGCAGTAAGGGGCATGTCTACTAACCAACATCCTTGCCGGGGTTGCGTATGTGGGGGGCGGGTCTATCAAAAGAATGTCCAGATTCTATTGGGGTAGGGGCGTGTTTGGTTAGGTGATTTCAAATGTCAACATTGGCTTTCAAACATTGTGCACTCCGCCTTTAAATGTTAAATCTTAATTAAATCTAAACACTGACATCATGTGGATAAACTTAAGAAATTATAATTAAAGAAAGAAAGTGCAATGACCACATATATCCAATAGAGATCCATAGGGACTCACTTCATTTTCACTTAATTTTTCTTGATGCTTCAACTTTTCCTCACAACTTTATGATATATATATATACATATATATATATATATATATATATATATATATATATATATATATATATATATATATATATATATATATATATATATATATATATATATATATATATATATATATATATATATATATATATATATATATAGTGAATATATATTTAAACATTCTGAAATACATTAAAAATCTGTATAAATCCATTTTTTAACATTTTTGTCAAAACATGTTTATTATTATGTTATCATGTTATTATTTTGTTTTATGGTGCTACTTAGCTGTATTTTTTAAGTTATGAAGGTTTAAATCAAAACAAACCAACTGCAGTTGCATTGAAATGAATTGGAATGCAGAACCAAAAAACGCGATTTCTGAACAATTAACAAAACGGTGGTTATCTCGTTTTGCAACGAAACTCTTCATATGTAGAAAAAGTCACAGAGTTTCAGGCCCCTGAGATGAAGGTAACACTTTAAATAAATGAAGAAAAAGTCCAGTGGGGTCCCGTTAAGGGTTAAACTGACCATGACAATCTCCATATCTAAATTATTACACAGCACTTTGGATTTATTAATTCTGATTGGCCAGTGATGACATTCTGAGGTTTGTTGTTCCCAAGAAACAGTCACTTAAAACCAACACAACCTTATCCGGGTTCTGTAGATCATCTTGACATTTTATAATTGCTAATTAAAATATGTAAACACATCTCAATATAAATAGGCTTAATAACATATGCAAGATTTCATTTACAATTGATTAATCCAAATTTATTCTGCGATAGCAACCGACTGGCTGTACGCTATCCCTTACTTTCTTCTGTCATGGTAACAAATTGTAATATTTGATATGACTTTACATGCATAGTGTTTGCATCTTACACTTGTGAAAAGTCATTAAGGATGTAAGAAAAGTTGTAAACAAAAGAAAATTGTTTTGGGGGCCTTTTGCTTTAGGACAAAAAAGACATGACAGGAAAGTAAAGGAGCCATGACTGAGACATGACGCAGGCAGGAATCAAGGATAAAAGTATATATAGAAAACAAGTTAATGTTTGCAGTATGCAATACAATGTGCTCCCTTGAAACACAAAATAACTTTTCTAAGGATGAGATTTTTTTTAAACTTGTGTAAAACTTGAGAAGCAACTTTCCAGAGGAAGGAAAAGGACATCGAAGGCCAAGCACAAGGCTTTGCATGTGAAACGAAGCAATGGAGGAAGAGCAAAGTAACATATCAGATGGGGTTGAGAGAGAGAGAGAGAGAGAGAGAGAGAGAGAGAGATTTCCTCACTGGCTCTTTGCACACCTGCGGCTGTGGAATGTTCCAGGATAAACAGAGGACATTTAAAGTAACCTTTTTTGACGCAAGTAATCAGAGATGCGGAAAGAAAAGCAACATATTTTCTCAAAGCATTTCCACAAAAATAAATCAATTATTAATAAAAAAATCCCATAAATAAATAAAAATAAAAGAATGTTAAGTCAGTTCCTGCTTATATCATATATCAGTGTACACAGTTAACATCTTTAAATAAAAGTCTGCAGAGAATTACTTGTTGGTTTACATCAGTTCATCAAGCTCATATTTTTCAATCATAACTTCTCAGCCAAGGTTTTGTAAAACGATTTCTGAACACAAACACTACGTCACTAATGTTTATACCCTTCAATAAATCACATTAAACCATTTCTTACCTTTAAAAGATTTTGAAATCTTTGAAGCATCTTTGAACTTGTACATCACAGTTCAGTGTCACTTTGAAACTGTATATAACAGATATAAGTATAAGTTCAGATGTATGATTCTCCACCGTCAGTGCTCTAACAAAACCAGTGGAAAAACCAACCTTCCCCACTGACACATACAAGTCAAACACAGCCGTGGTTAATGATTAATGCACAATATCCATTAAATGGAACAAAGGGGGCGTGGGATCAAGCAATAAAAATCAATAAATTACTTTTATTGCCATCCATTTGACTTGTCATATCGGTGTGTTGGTTATTACATATTGATGTGCAGTTCTACATATTCAAGCTAAGTTTATAAGTTTACAGAATCTGCAAAATGCTAAAATATTTTAAAAATATGACATGCTTTTTTCATTAAGTTCTGCATTAAACAAGCTTTTTCACAATAATGGATGTTTACATATAGTCCACAACACAGAATAATAACTGAATTTATGCAGATGTTGCCTTCTTAAGCATTAGTGAATGGTTGCAGGTTTTAAAAAAGCTACACGAGTCTCTCAGTAGTCCTCAATGTATAAAGATGGATCTGAACATCATAAATAAAGGGTCAGATACAGTGATTAAAGTAAGTATTGAACACGTCACTTTTTGTCAGTTAACATATTTCTAAAGGTACTATTGACATGAAATTTTCATCAGATGTTGGTAACAATCCAAACATTTAAAGAAAGCAAACCATAGATGTCCATAAATTAAGATATGTGCAATCATTTGATCATCAAATGACAAATGGAAAACATACTTAACATATTTACTGATAATTTAATGCTTTGTACGAAAGCCTTTGTTGGTAATGAAAGATTCAGAATGCCTCCTGTATGGAGAAACTAGTTTCATGCATTGCTCAGGTATGATTTTGACCCATTCTTTCTGATCTTTAGTTCTTTCAATTGGATTTAAGTCAGGTGATTAGCTTTATTTTCTTTCTCTGAAACCAATTAAGAGTTCCCTGGCTGCGTGTATGAGTTAGGGTGAAGGGAATCAAGGGTATGTTAACTTTTTAGCAGAGATATATTTTTTAAAGTGCACCTATTTCAAAACAATGTTATTTTGCGTATTTGGTCAAAAAACACATTATTTTCCACATACCGCACATTTTTGTAGCTCCGGTAAAGCTCTGCTTTCCTCAAATGCATTGATTTTGAACAAAATCACATTGATCTGAAAAGCGCTGTGTCCCTGATTGGCCAGCTAATCTGTATGTTGTGATTGGCCTGAATACATCTGACAGCTGCTAGAAATGTGACGCTGCTTACCATGTTTGAAAGATTCGCTCACAATGCATGCTGACAGGAGTTCATTTACAGGCTGTGAGTGTCTACGTCAACAGGCCAAGGAAGTAAACTGTGCCTACAATCTGTGCGTTTGTTGCAGTCCAAGAAAAGAGATCTACGTTGGAGACGATAACTCACGTCATTGTTTACTTTGGGGTTTGTACCTCTTGCATAATGTTAACGTACTAACACACACACACCAGGAAATGTAAAATGATATATAGTATATGGGTGATTCTCACGAAACCATTGAAACACCACGGCACTAATGATTTTAGCTTTAAAATGTGTAATATAGTAACATTAAAAAGCATCAGAATTAACACAATACTGTGTTCTACCTTGCACAATGTGTGATTTCAACATAAGAATTGTACATTTTATGTCATTTTCTGCTGAAATTCTCATTACCGCAATGTGTCCGCCTGTGTTTGAACATGCGTTATGTTGTAATTTAATCAAATTAACACAAAAATATTAAGAAAAAAAAAATAAATGGATGTTTTGCTAGACTACTTTAGATGACAGAAAAAATATTTACTGAATATTCATGTATAATAATAATGAACAAAAATTAGGAAAATTATGTGTCCATGCCTGATGTTCTCATCCTCCGCAACACTTTTTGAGAACAGTTTAAGCACACATACAGAATTTCAATAAAGTTTGATTTTGAGTGACCAAGCACATGGACCAGTTACTTCAAGATGGCTACCAGGTAAGATCATTTTTTTACAGTTAATTTGAAATATTGTCTTGTCAGAATGCTTACATGACATTTTGATTATCATTACCGCAACAGATGCTTATTAAATGTTAATTTAATTAATAGAAGCATAATACTTTGATTTTAAATGCATGTGCAGAATCTTCAAATTATGTTCTTTCAGGTTTGTCATGTCATTTTGAAAATATGTCAGTGTTGATGTTTTCTGACTGTTGCGGTAATGAGATTTTTTAGGACTTATGTCTTTAATTATGTTACAAAAAGTGTTAAATGATAAGTAAAAGTTTTTAAATTAATGTTCCCATTTACTCCAGACTTTGTTTTTCAATGTCTGTTGGGAAAAAAAGTAAATTTAAGCAATTTATACATTTTCATGCTTGACATTTTTAAAACCAGGTTTTCGTGAGAATCGCCCATATAGTGTCTATATTTTTTAGATGATTAACATTTTGCACATTCCCAATAGTAATTTGGCAGATCATCAAAAACATTTTGCACATTTAAAAGACAAAAGTTACAGATTGTGCTGTACTCTCTGAAAATTGCTTGGCTATTTTTTATCTGATAATGGATAAATATTGGACAGAACACATGCTGGGTTAAAAATGACTCAATGTTGGGCAACCATGGGGTATAATAGCCCAGTAGTAGGGTTTAAACAACCCAGCATTGGGTCAATTTAAAATACCATATCACTAATTTGTTCAAGTGAAAGTATTTAAAATGATTAAAGTCAATTATAAGATTTCCATGTGTTTATATACTGTAAACAGTTAAACAGCCCTTGTGTTAAAGAACTGTACATGTTTTCAGATCATAAGTAATAAAGGCTACTGTATATCTGTGGTATTGCATAACTAGTTTAAACTCAAGTCACTATTACCACATCTACACCTTAGATAATAGCACAAATCTACTCACGCCATTTCTAAGTATATGATGTCTATAATCTTATGCTATATTGTGTAGTTTATCTTACAGATATGTGGATCTTTCTCCTGATTGGCCGATGCAACAGGTCTTTGTCTGGAGTTAAATATTAATCAAAATTCTAATATTAATGACAGCAAATCAGATTTAAAAGTCTCAATGAAAGTATGGTGGCCTCCATGTTAACACAACAACCTGACTCCACTATTATGTGATATGTGGTCATATTGAAATATAATTTCTTATTGAGGAATATCAAGGATATAATCACTTATTGCATTACATACATTTTTGTGTTACAAAAAGTTTAAAATTAAAATATGATTTCAAAATAATTGAAATCATTTTCACTCCATAAAACAAAACAATGTACCAACCATGCAAAATTATAAATGACACAGACACAAACTTGAAGCAAAAGGCAGTTGGTATTTTATAGACAAGCATTGAATCCTTAGTGAGATGATTTTTATATAGCATGACAATATTATATAGTTTAGGCAAGTCTCTCAGGTTCTTTAAACACAAAAATACTTACAGTCGATCCTAATTCTGATGTTACAATGCATTTACTGTGATATGTCTATGAAAGCGTAAAGACTAAAGTGGTAGTTTGCTTGACTTATTTAAAGTGAATGCATACATACTAGCCTGCTCTAGTTATATACAAAGATTTAAAAAGCTAAAATAAATTACTAAAAATAACATGGAATTATTCGTAACATGACCAAGATAGTGATGCACATCATAGGAAATAATTCACAATTTAAAAATGTCATTTTTTTGCAGTTCGTGAAATCCTCCTTTTGTAAATGTCATCACAGCATATATGTGACTGAAATGAAGACCCCTTTAATCGTTTGATGATGCTTTTGTGTTGGAGGTTCAGGGACAGATTTTGAAGATGCGTCCTTCATTGCCCTCTAGTGGTTAAAAAAAGCTACAGCACAGTGATTGACCATGGCCTACGAGTTGAAGCGAGTTTAAATTTCAAGAGCACTTACGTGTCCTGTGCAAACAGTGCCACGGTCTTCATTTAAATAGTTCAGAAAAAGTGAAAAGCATAATAATTGTTCACCATATAATTATATGGGTCGTGTAACATTTAGAAAAGCATAAGATTAGATGACACTTAATAACAGGTAACAACCACAGTGTGGTCTATCTATATAATCATGATCTGAAGTGCCCAGCACTGTCAGAGTCTTAAATCTTCATTTAAGATAACACAGTATTTATCTATGGGACCCAGTTATTTAGGGTGTGTCGTGTGAGGTGCTCTGGATCAATAAATGAAACGTCTCAGAAGAAACTCCTTTGGTCCAGCGGCAGACTGTCCATCAGGCACTTGAGCTGTTCTTCACCGAGTTTGATCTTATCCTCGAGTTTTCGCTGCTCAATAATGAGGGCTGATTTCATCTTCACAAAGTGCTCATAGTCAGCCATCCTCTCCTCCGGCAGGTAGCTGCCCAGGAACTCGTAGACCACACGTTCTCTCCTGTCAAGGTTCTCCTTCAGTTCCTTGGCATCCTCGTGTTGGCGGATCAGCAGTTTACGTTTCTCTGTCAATGTGCGCTGCAAATAACAAAAATCATGATCAGGTTCATCTCCACTATATATGTATATGTACTATATAAAAAGCCAATTTGTAATACAATTTACGGTCAATCTGGCAAAAGAGTATGAACTGTATTATGTATTATAAATTAATTCTAAATATTTGGCAACCCATTTAAACAAAAGCTTGATACTCTTACAAAAACTAATGTGGTGGTAACAAAGCTATCACTTGGTAACACCAAATGCAAAATCTTTTCAGGTTAGCCATTGTTTGAATTATGTCAAATATTATGGGGGGTCCTCTAGCTAAAACCCACCCCCGGCCAAGCCCTCCGTCATTAAAAATGTTTCATAAAGCAAGATGTGATTCAATATTTTTAATCAAAGAAACCCCACATTTCCATATTTAACTCCTCAAATTAGTGTAAAAAAATAATAGTTTGAAAATAATTTTTTAATAGTCCCTAATCCAATCCTTAAAGGGATAGTTCACCCAAAAATGAAAATTCTGTCATCATTTACTCACTCTCATGTTGTTACAAACTTGTATAAATTTGTTTGTTTTGATGAACACAAAGGAAGATATTTTGAGGAATGTCTGAAACCAAACCGTTCGTGGACCCCATTCACTTGCATAGAAGGAAAAAGAAGACCATAAAAGTAAATGGGGTCTACGGATGGTTACAAACATTTATCAAAATATGAAGAGTTTGGTTCCAAACACCAATATTTTCTGTTACAAACTTTCACATAGCATCTTTAGGTTATAAAAACATAAAAAATTCAAATCCATAAGTTGATTTTCAAAGATTTATTATAAAAACGGATTATTTTTTCCACAAAATGCAATAAATCCATGACAAGTTTTTATTAAAAATGCTATAAATCTATTGAATCAATCGCCTATATAAATGTGCATTCATCTTTGCCATGTTATATTCATTTAGTTGACTAGTTGTACACACTAATTAAAAATATAAACATTAATGTCATTAATCAAAACACTTACTTTGTGATATTAAGAAGTTATCGATTAAACTTGACATCGTCGCTTAACGTTTTTAAAAGCGATCAGCTGTAAAATGTTTTGGTCCTGCTCGATTTTCGTTGACTTTGAGTAAAATTATGGAAAGTTTTTCATAAGATCCCCTGGGGTCAATGTGTTATCATGACAGTAACTTGATGCTGTCGGCCCGGCCAAACAAGCACCGGTCTCCCGAGTTCCTCTGCGTAAATTATTAGATGTTGATGGCTTACCTTTCTTTCCCGTCACAGAAAACTATCACAGGTTTATCAATGCTATTTAAGTATTATTTTGTTTTTGTTTGTTTGGTGATCACGAAGTACATAGTAGATGAGGAAAACTAGGATTCTGTGTACTCAACGCGCCGCCATTGTTTGTTTACATTGCTTGAGGTGCGCTGTAATCTGTGGAGGAGTGGATTTATGGCATTCTGTAGAAAAGGGGGAGTGGCGTTTATTGCATTTTGGGAAAAAAGGGAGAAAAGATGACAGAATAACACTGCGGAAATTGGATTTTGCATAAAATTAAGAATTTACTTTATAATACTGACCTGATATAATACTGATTCTGGCAGTAACTCATTTTTTTCAAAAATGGCGTTTATTGCGTTTTGGAACCAAACTCTTCATATCTTCCTTTGTGTTCATCAGAACAAAGAAATGTATACAGGTTTGTAACAACATGAGGGCGAGTAAATGATGACAGAATTTATCTTTAAACTAATAATATGTCAATTCCTCCAGAAAACAGCGTGAGGCGCACTTGAGAGTTTACATTAAGGTGACCAGATTTTTTAAATAAAAACCGGGGACATTTCCTAGTTCAATGGTCAAAATATCATTAAAATCTCATTTGTTGTTATCTTTGAATTTAAAAATGACTTTCTTACTTATTTTTGTCTTGTTTTCAGTAAAAATATCAACAACAAAAAAAATTTAAATCAAGATGCATTTCCTTCATAAGCAAAATCCCCTAAGACAAAATCTAGCTTTAAGACAAAAAATATTAAACTGAAGTGAATTTGTGCTTAAAACAAGTTAAAAATCTGCCAATGGGGTACGATTTTTTTGCTTGTTTAAGTACGTATTTGATATTTTGATCTAAAAACTAGACTTATTTTCTTAGGGCATTTTGCTCATCAAGGAAATGAATCCTGTTTTAAGAATTTTTTAATATTTGTACTGAAAACACGAAAAAAAAACTACGAATTTTTTTTTTATTAATTGAACAATTTATGTAGACTAAATCTTTTTTTTCCCTTTTTTATTCCGTGCACAGATATGACATACCTCATCAAAACTTACTTCTAAGGTACTACTTTAGCTGATTTCATAGAAGGAATAATGCAAAATGTAAACATATTTAGCCTACACAAAACAAATGCTCAGTACTATGCTGTGTTCAGTTCACTTCATTGGTTTATTAATTTAATTTAACATGAGTAGCTACCTTAACCCCCGCTAACTTTGACTGTTTTTATATCTTATGATAACTTGATTGATGATAACTTGCCGAGGCTTTCTCATGTAGTCTCAGCCTCAGACGTCACGCCCACAGACTGTTGGTTAAACGTCTGATGTTTTTCGTACACTTTTCTAGAAACCCTGTGAGAATGTCAAAGTCGTTTTGATTGGTTGAAATAAAACGGATTTCCACGAGACGCGAGTGTTGCGATTAGTTTCGGTCCCTGGAAAACAAAGCTCTGACGTTCATTGAGGAAGAAAATCGGTCGTGTTCACGTGAATAATAATGACCAGTTATCATGATCAGCTAAACATTGGATTCTCAAAAATATGCAAAGTTCGCAGCATAGACTCTCTAAAAGACGTCCAAGAGTTTTGCTTGAGGCAGTTAGTGGAGTCAAAAAGTTTGGTTCTCCTGAATTGCTTGTAGGTATTACAAAGTGAAGAGATATGCTTCAAACAGACGTTTAACGGGAGCGTCTCATTGGTGTGGCTGTTGATGAAGTGCACAACGTTGTCCTATGGTGAGTAATGTTGTTTATTTAGATGCTATTCGGTTGCGGCTGGTTATTTCAATAACTGACTTGTTGACAGCCGAATCGTTATAGTGGGGAGTCCGAAAACTGAAGCTAGACAAAACAAACTATGTCGGTCAAACAGCTCGTGGGCGGGCTTTGTCCAGAAAAAGCAGCGAAAAACACCAGACCTTCAGTATTACCCTCGTAGTAAATTCTTCTTCGTTAAACAGTGGCACGCTACTAAGAAATCAGTGCAGCTCGCGGACCCTTCTGCTGGTAAAAATAATCATTACATGATTGCTCCGGTCTGGTACTACAAAGGTTTTTATGTGTATTTGCTGGTTGTTTTGAACGTGCTTTAAAATGGGGAAATTTCTGGGAAAGCTCAAGTCGGGGACAGAACAAAAAAAAAAACGGGACTGTCTGGTCACCTTAGTTTATATCCATTTCAGACAGAAATCTTTTGGATTCATTTAATGCGAAATTGAGACAAATAATGCACAGTGTGGCAGCACAGCACGAAAATTTGTAGTATTTTAATTTGAAAAAAAAAACAAAAAAAACAGGGGACCCCCTTAATTTATATTTTTGTGCTTTATAGGGGTCCCTCAATGCTTGGTCCCCTCCATTCGAACACTGAGATAAGTGCTTCCTTACCCTCTCCTCCAGCGAAGCATCTTCCTCCAGACTGTTAAGTGCATTCTCCACTCTGGCCAGGCGTCCAGAGAGTGACAGCAGAAGGTTGACCACTTTATCAAGGTCGCCGACAAACATTCGGAACTTGTCCAGCTCATTAGGCTTGCAGACACCCTGTACGATGGCCTCCACATCCTCCCCAAGAGCATTGTTGTCCTGAACGTCCTCCTGTAGACTCTGTTGAGCTTCCCTCAGCACCTGCAGCTTCCTGCTGAGGCTGTCAATCAACTCGTGCTAAAAATACACCAAGAAACAGAACATTAGTATTTTTCTGTGCATTTTTACAGAACAAAATAGCATCTAGGGATGTTCCTAATGACCATTTAACCATTAACCGAAGGTAAGAATTTATGACCGATTAACATTATCAGTTAAAAGAAAAAAAATGTGTTAATGCACGGTGCGTGCCCCTTTTCTATCTTTAATTTGTGAATGTCCTGTAAATTACACAAATTATTGCTGCCCTGACGGTCTGATAAAGTGATCATTTGTATGAGAAATAATGTGTGTGTGTTTAAGTATGGTTTGGAAGCTGAATGAAGACGTGTGCGTGTGCGCAAGATGACGGGGTCCGTCCAGTCTCGCGCACATCCAGACAGACCTTCGCTGATGGCCTCTGACCCTGACCATAAACATCTCTCTTTTTGCACAAACGGAGAAAGACCACGCAAAGTCCTTCTCTTCAGAAATGGCCACTGTGGTAGATGAAAAAGAGACAATCTGCCCTTTTTGGATATTAATCATCTGGACTGATCGCGTGCTCTTTGATAAGGTAATGTTGCGTGAATATCTGATAATATATGAATCCTGGTTCTGTTGTTGGTCCGTCGCTGCTGTTTGCACGTTCAAATTAAATAAAATATGTTTTGTTTTTACCAGGTCACAGACAACCATCAACTGTATTTTTACTCAATGACAAAAAGTTAACAGTTAATGTCCGGTTAATAAGCAGCGGTTGTCGGTTGGGAAAATAAACTGATATGAACATACCTAATAGCATCTATGAAAACCTGAAAATACTTGAAAAATACTTTTTTTTTCTAAATAAAATAAATTGATTTATTTAAACAGAGCCTCTTGCATCACTATCTGGCAAGACATTTTTTGTAGAGAAGATGGAAAGAGCTGGGTGCACAATTGCACAATTATAAATTGGGGTCTACAGTTTTACTGTGCTTTGCAACCTGTATTTTGTCAAGACTTATCTAATGTTTATTAATGCCTAAAAAAAAAAGATATTTTTCTCTACAAGATGTTCATAGCACCACAAGTAAGGGTTGATGTTGTATGGTCCCTACTTAAAGGAACAGTCTACCCTTTTGCCACATTAAACTGTGTTATTACCTCAACCTAGACTAATTAATACATACCTATCTTTTTTAAATGCGTGCACTGTACAGCGCTTTGTGAATGTGTTAGCATTTAGCCTAGCCCCATTCATTCCTATGGTACCAAAAAAAGTTTTATTTTGTGGCACCATACTTACTGGACAACCACAATTAAGAATGGAAAATTTTGACATTAATTTTAACATATACGGAAAAAAACAAAACATTTAAACAGTGGATAGAAAAACGAACAACGACAAGACACAGAGCGCTTACTAAGACTGAACTTGACAAAATAGAGCATGACAGCTACGAAGCCAACACACAAAAAAATACAGAATGGGCATTAAAACTTCTGAAAGACTGGCTAAAAGAGAAAAAAAATGGAGACAGACAAGTTTGAAGCAGAGGATCTTAATAAGGTATTACGATCATTTTATGCATCTGTGCAAAGTTTCGCGGAAGGATAAAAATGTTAATTTAAAACAAATATGCCAATAAAATGTTTCAAATTCATATTCATATCCGTTTTTTTTTCTTATGTGACAAGTAGCCGTGTAATAAGCGGGATAATGTAGAGGCAGCCGGTAGTTATCGGGAAAATAAGCCCATTCAGTGTGATACAAGACCCTCCGCTTCGCGTCGGGTCCTGATCACACTGTCGGGGCTTATTTCCCGATAACTACCGGCTGCCTCTACATTATCCCTTACATAACGTCTCTCTGATTTTAGGGATACGTTAAGGTTAGGGTTTGGGGTAGGTTTATCTACAAAAATAATGTTCAAGGGTCAACAAACTATGACGACCTAGAAACATTTCTCACTTGGCAAAAAAAACAGTTTGAGTCGAGCTACTGCTTTGTGACCTCACCTTCAGTTTCTGTATAAAATGAAATGGCATCCAATTATAAATGCATTGTGTTGGCAAATTACCTTCTTGTCGGAGAGATCGGTTTCATTGTCCTCCTCTAACTCTTCTTCTGAGATGTGTTCAACGCTTTGTTCCTGCATGTCCTTCATCTTTATCAGCAGCTCTGCTTTGGGCACAGATGTACTGTAGTAGGTGGAATTAGACACTAAAGCAGCGCCTTGCGCCAGGCTCTCTTCTTCCTTCCTGTGAATTCACAAATGATTGTAACGAGACATCATACAATACCAACAACACAGTATTACATCAAACTGTGTTTTATGTTCAATGTCAATTCAAATTGTGTCAAGCAAAAATAAAACTACGCATGATTTAAAATCCAATCATATTTCAAATCCAATGTTCTTGTAAATTGTATCCAGTTATACTGTAAAATACTTAATTCACTTAGATAAGAAAATAAATTGATGTTTTAAAGGTGCAGTGTGTACATTTTAGTAGCATCCAGTGGTGAGGTTGCGAATTGCAACCAACGGCTCAGTCCACTGCTCACCCCTCACTTTTGAAACACATAGAAAAGCTACTGTAGCCACCACCATAAAAACATTTTATCGTCGGAGACAACTTAGTAAAAAATTTTGTCCATTAAGGGCTTCTGTAGAAACATGGTGGCACAAAATGGCGACTTCCACGTAAGGGGACCCTTGGTGTATGTATATAAACACGTCTCATTCTAAGGTAATAAAAACATAACGGTTCATTATAAAAAGGTCTTTATACACCCCTGATAATATAGTTTTGTATATTATTTTGCATTTCTGTCAAGAGATCCTTATAAAAATGACACACTGGACCTTTAAAATAAAATAAACACCATATTCTCTGTGTTGCATTATAACCTTAAAGGCGGGTGCATGATCTTTGAAAGCCAATGTTGATATTTGAAATCACCTAAACAAACACGCCCCTACCCCAATAGAATCTGGGCCTTCTTTTGATAGAACCGCCGCACACATACGCAACCCACGCAACGATGTCATTTAGCAGACACGCACCATACTGCTAATAGGCTACAAGTGTGTATTGGTACTCGGCCCACCTCCCTTTTCCAAATCGTTTCTCAAAAATCATGCACCCTGCCTTTAAAGGTATTTTTCTAAGTATTATAATGCACAAAAATGTGATCAGTTAGGGTTGTGCCGATAGCCTAAATGAAGATCGTTTATGCTATTATATTAGTTTCACAATGACATCCATGCACAACCTGCACTGGCAAAACAACGTGCATTGCATGATTAAAGCAGCAACGTTTTTTGTCCACCAATCCAGTGGTCCGTCATAAATAAGGAAACTACTGCCTCGTCCCCCGATACTATCGTGTATCAGCAATCTCACAGGCTGACAATAGGACAATCTTACTATGGAAAATATAGCACAACACTATTAGTTATTATACCAATTATTGCCAGACAAAGAGAATAGCTATAGCACTGGACCATTACACTTTAAATATTCACTAACTGCCTGTTTTTATGACAACCACATTGGTTGGGCTCAGTAATAACCCTTACTTCCTCATTGAAAATATATTAGCACATCAGACATCAAGCACTGTGCACATGAAAATACATATTCAACAAATGAAGTATTTTATGTGCCTAAATGAAACAAAATGAAGTAGATGTTGGGAGCGAGTATACAAGAGTTACTGACTTTTCCACAGAGTTGCGTGGGGACATCTTTTTAGGTGCAGCTTTCCTGCGCTGTTGGGCGTCCTCCAGCAGCTGCTCATCCTGAGGAAAAATCCCCTCCATCAGATCCATGGTAGTCTTCATCTTACTCGGGGTTAAAATGTCTACCAGGGATTTGTCCTTGTCCATTATGTCCCTCACCAGCTCTTCTCTCTTGCCATCATCATTCTCAGACTGAGACGAATGTGAAGATAGTCCATTGCTGCTCTGATCCACTGACATTGCGTGAGGTACTGGGTTCATGTTGGGTTCCAGCCCCTGGTCTTTCAGAGGGCCCATGGTCATGTCTCGTTGTTCAGGCCCCTGGTCCTTTTGCCTCGTGTAAGTACAGAAAAGAGAGTACGACTGATCCGGGTTTCCTAAACTGTGAAGATGAGTTATCCCAAGTCCCTGGGAGCTGAGCAGGGTCTCGCTGGGCAGGTCGAGGTACTGTCGACTTTCTTTTTCTGTGTCGCTCTCTGAGCGGACAATCTTAATGGGCACTTTTTTCACTGATGTTGCTTCATCTGTAACCCTATCCATCCTGGTGAACGACAAGAAACAAGAGAAAACTCACATTATTCTAGTAAACAAAAAATGCGATACGATCAAAAGATGAGGTAAGATAGTCTTTATGACTATAAAAAAACACCGGCAACAAAAAAGGTTTTTATGTCTTGTGTGTGTGTGTATTCCAGTTTCCTCCCCACAAAATGGCCTTTTGGCAAGCTACACAGCAAAAGAAGAAATTGTGTGACCAAATCCATACACATCCATACGTATGATTATGTATCGTGAAAGCATTTTTCCCTGACCAGAACCCTGGTCTTCTCCAAACTCTGGCCTATAAAGAAGCTTCTGAGGGTTAGAAACTGATATTATAAAACCTCAAAAATGGTAAAAAAAAATATAGTCCCAACTGAGGCTTGCTGATCTGAAGAACAGATCTACATGGGCATTCTGTATTAAGGAAACATATGAATAAGCCCCTTGTATGTGCATGAATACAATAAAGAGACTGCCACAGCAGCACTGTCATTAAATTACTGGGCAGTAGGGAGAGTTTCCAGTGATGGTTTTAAGATTGCAGCTGTGAGGAGCCCAGCTGTGGTCTGCCAGTGGAAATCTCCTCGAATTCCTGCGCAGTCTTGAAAAATCCCAAACTGAGAATGTTAACCCCTAAATACAGAAAGTCTTACCTTCCAGGAGCTTCATCCTGTATGGAGACAGAAACAGGGGGCTTGTCAGTCAGCCTCTGGGGAGCGAACTGGGGCGAGGGTGAACGCTGGCCCTCCATGGTGGGCTGGGTCGAGCCAGTGGTTTCTTGGGTGGGCAGGGCAACAGGAGGGGGAGGAGGTGGAAAGGGAGGAGGCACAAGCTCCTCCTCCCTGATTGGTCCTTTGCTATGTTCCACGCTCTTCCAGGGAACTTGGGCTAAGAAAGGGGCGGGGCTTTGACTGTTGACAGGAGAAAGTGAAGCCAAGAGTCCTCCTCGTGATCCAGACTGGACCTCCTGAAATGTGCCAAGAGGAGGAGGTGTGCCCTCAGGGCATTTGTACTTATCCAGAACAGAGCCCTTATTTTTGGTGAGGGCCACCGGTTCACTGCGAGTGCCAACGTCAGAAAACTGCAGAGCGGGTTTAAGGTGACCGGTTGGTGGATCCGAAGGCTTTATCTCCAGGTCTTTAGTCAAAACAGGAGTGGGTGGTTCTGGTTTCTCCTTGCATACGAGTTCGCTTTGTATGGTTTCATTTAACCTAAGAAAACAAACGAGAAATACTTTTGAGTAAAGTACTCAAGAGTCCACCATTCTACCCAAGATGCTTTTATCAAACGCTCGGACTTTGAATGTATTTGTCCTTTTTGCACAAAGCCTTACTGTGCTGAATGTAAATCGATAGGCAGGCAGACATTTCTCCCACATTTCACAATTTCTCCATGGTAACTCCCAGGCTGGCTGTCATACCCAGCATATTTCTGTTCCCACAAGCCTGTCATGCTGTAGAGAATGAATGATCTTTCCCCTGCAGCAGCTGGGAAAGAGAACTGATTTTCCCCTCTTGATTGTTTTGGTTTATCCTTTCACACTCCTCCCTGTCTATGAACTTTAGCGCTTATAGAGTCGATAAGGAGCAAAAGTACTTGTGTGAAAATGTTCATATAAAATAGCTTATTAATTGATAAGTATTGTAATCTTGATTGTTATTGCAGCTTTATAGAATTTAGACTTTTAAAAATGTTTAGTCCAATGTTAGCAAACTAGTAACACCAAATTTTCCAACTGAACTGAACAAAAATACAGACACCCACATCCCTTTTTTTTTTTACAAAACATCCCCATACTTTAATTTCGGTTACTTTTTGGGGGGAATTGGTGGCTGTGTTCCAAAAAAAAGATAAAAATGTTGACTGGAAAAATAAAAACAGTACAAAAAGAGTGGGAAAAGATATACAGAATAGTGGTTGACCAATACAGGTGATGAATTTAATAATAGCAAATACAATGTAAACCAATTATGTGAATTTAAACCTACACTGTATAGGATCTACTCCCATCTAGCGGTAAAATTATATATGACAACCAACTGAATATTACTTATAGACAAGTTTCCCGGGTGAAATAGGCGGGCCGCCATTAGCCTTTCACTCTGCCAACGACTTCCGGTTAGCGTCTTTTACTGTCTTTGGTTAGCGTGCAGAAAAAGTGAACTATAGATGGTGTTACATGCCGACACGGCTCCGGGACATATTGTGCTGCTCGCTAACCAGAAGTGAATGGCAGAGTGAAAGGCTAATGGCGGCCCGCCCGGGAAACTTGTCTATAGACCCGCCCTTCGGGGCACGTTTTAACTCCTACGGTGGCCGTTTCATGCCAAAGTTGACATGGCCTCCAGTACAAAGCAAAAGCAATGAAAAATAACTAAAATTTACAGTGTCCTTTGCCTGTGATCCGTCATAGCACACAGATTTACGTTAAACATGGAAAAAGTCCATTTTTCATGATATGTTCACTTTAAATCACTTAGACACTCCTTTTTCATTGACGCGAGGAAAAATATCATGGGGCTGTGTTTACACTTGGTATTAAGATGTGTTTTTGTCGAACGGATCACAAGTGGACGAGAGATACACCTGGTATTTAAATCCATCTCTATTGTCCACTTTCGACCGCTTCTCTCCAGATTACTGGGGGGATGGTCTGTGGACAAGTCCCTCTCCTGTCATTTAAACATGAGCGGGAGTAATGATGGGTTTAAAAGGACGCAAACTAATATTATGTCAAAGTCCACTGCTTGTGTTGTAAGTAAACATGCTACACAATGTTTTGTCCGTGTATATGTAAGACCTTTCTCTGATATTTCAGCGCAATTGCTGAAATAAGATATATATTCAACTTTCACACGCTTGTAAAATGAAACTAATGAAAGATGCGCAGATCAGCCGCTTTAGTTTTATCAATGAAAGGCTAAAAATAGCGCTGTACACCTTGTGTTCATGGTAGAGGTTAGAAAAGATGTAAACATTGTGTTTAGTACCTCAGATTACATAAATGGGCGGAGAGACGGCGTACGTCCGTTCTAACACATTCAACCACATGCGCGTTTACACTAACAAGACGTAGTGTTATGCATAACCATGCTATAGTTAGTCAAGGAACTATAAAACTATTTACAGCATAGACTGTATAGATTTAAACGAATATGTTGCATTACCTGTGGAGAAGATAAAAAGCGGGCAACTTCGGTGTCCCTTGAGGCTCATGAGCTGTTTACATCTTGGAAAACTAACGTTACTCCAATATTGACTGTGGTCTTCTTCTTTTTTCCTGTCGCGTTGTCATTTTAAATCTCTTTTTCGTTTTTCTGGTGACTTGTTTTAATGTCTTCGAGAATAGGTCTTCAACAGATCTGCCTCAAATCAAAGCATTAGATCGCAGGTTCCTCACGGTATGTGGCTGCTGTTCAGCCTAAGCAGGTCGCATATGCAGGCTGCCTAAGTCATCAAGCCTGGTTTATTTAAGTAAACTGAGCATTTCATTCGCAAGTCATAAGCATATTACATCAATTTATGATTAACTAAGAATAATTGTCAGCTTTATAATTGTCAATATTCTGAAATAGTCAAAATATGTACCCTAGCTGTCAATGGGGCAGCACCCCTTGAGAATGAATGCATTCTCTATTACTACAGACTCTATCGTATTAAATATACTTTATGCATGTGATCTCAGCATGAGCTAGCATGCAAGCTGTCTCCTCATTACACAACGTTATGACTACAGGGAACACCCAATGTCCAACCTTTAATCAAACACATCAATCTAAATTATTTCTGAAGTCACCCAGCTTAGTTTGCTTGTTTGATCAACTTCATATGACAAAACGTGTTCAACCAGAAAGTTCTAATAGAGTTTGAATAAGCAACTGTAATTTTTTAAATTGACTCGAGCAAAACAACATTAGAGGCTGCGCACTGTAATGTTTAGACATGGCTGCAACATGTTCATAGAGGACAGCAATGTAATTTATTAGTGATGATTACTGGAATGGTCTAATCAATATAGTTAACAACTGTACTAGGATAATAAACAACCATAGGCTGAAAAAAAACATGCATTTAGGGTGTGCATTTTTACAATGACGCTGAATGCTGCTCATCCAATCACGATTTAAAGTTGGGAACAGGTAAACTATTCATTTTATAATATGCATTTTAACTGCAAAGTGATATTTATCTACAGACTTACACAATCAGGATGATTTAAGCTTCATCAGACGGTAAACGTTTAAGCCCAATACAAGTCCACAATTCAGGTGCACATGCTGCTGCCTGTACGAGACGTTAAACTTAATATCATCCTTGACTGTATGTAAAGCCGCACTCGCATCTGATCATTGGAGGAGGTCTCAACTTCAGCGACAGGTGCTTCCTGCCCTGAACATACATACTGTATTCTCACCTGGGTGGGGTTACAATGCATGTAGCTCAACCAACATGTTTCCATCTAGATTTACTTAAAGAGGAATTGCAGATTTAATATTTTAAATCTCATTGCATCTCAAGGGTATTATTTTGTATTTGAGATGTGTGTTGTTTAAATCACTGGGCGAAAGATAAAAATTATTTCCTAAAAAAACAAAAACTATAGTATGACGTAGGTCAACTATATAATTCATAGTTGGCAACAGACAGTATTCCTGCTCTCCACATTAATTAAAAGCAAGACTTAAAACAAAACCTTTCATAGGTGGCAATTTACAAGACTTTGGATGATGGATGTTTTGCAGTAAGAGGCTTATTCAAGTTTGCCACTCCTTACATCTACACAAAGAAGTCAGAGAGAATAATAAGGGGGAGCCAGTGGATATTATGCCTGGAAATTATAGCTATATTAACATAAATATACTATGATGTGTGTGTATATGTGTATATGTATAAATGGAAAGTTTTGATGTCCATCCATATATATTTTCCACTGACTTTGCTAAGATACAAACAGAAAATATGTATACAAAACTAAATGTTTTCTTGATCAGTCAGTATTTAGTGTGACTTCTCTTGTCACTAAACACATCTTAATGGAATATTCCATTTTCTTTAAAAAAATCCAGATAATTTACTCACCACCATGTCATCCAAAATGTTGATGTCTTTCTTTGTTCAGTCGAGAAGAAATTATGTTTTTTCAGGAAAACATTGCAGGATTTTTCTCATTTTAATGGACTTTAATAGACACCAACAATTAACACTTAACTTAACACGTAACAGTTTTTTTTTAACGGAGTTTCAAAGGACTATAAACAATCCCAAACGATGCATAATAAGGGTCTTCTCAACTGAACAAAGAAAGACATCAACATTTTGGATGACATGGTGGCGAGTAAATTATCTGGATTTTTCTTTTAAGAAAATTGAATATTCCTTTAAGCTTTTTGAGGAAACTGAAGTCCTGAAGTCATTCTATTAGAATTAGAAATTAGGATTGAATTGGTTTCCTGCTATTGCTCAAGCGGAAGGGGAGTTTACCCTAAATACTTGACACTTAAACTTTTATACAGTTTTTAATACTACATACACATCTCCTGTATTTTCTGGTTGTATTCTAATGAAAAGAGAAATAATTATAAATGATCACTATACAATTCCAAAAACAACAAATCTAATGGTAGCATGGTGGCCTAAGACTTTTGCACAGTACTGTATATGAAGAGTTTGGTTCCAAAACGCGATAAACGCCATTTTAAAAAAAATGAGTTACCACCAAAATCAGTATTGTATCAGGTCGGTATTAAAAAGTAAATTCTTAATTCCACTCCAATTCTTGGAGGGAAGACTTCTCACAGGACAGCATCAAGCTTCTGTCATGCTAACACAATGACCCCAGGGGATCTTATGAAAAAGTTTCTATTATTTTACTCGAAGTCAACGAAAATCAAGCAGGACCAAAACATTTTACAACTGATTGCTGTCAAAAAAGTTTAGCGACGACGTCCCAAAGATGATAGCAGCAATGACAGTGTTCTTAATATGACAAAGTCAGTGTTTTGATTAATGCCATTAATGTTTATTTTTTATCAGTGTGTACCACTAGTCAACTAAATGAATATAACATGGCAAAGATAAATGCACATTTATGTATTAATTCAATAGATTTATAGCATTTAAAAAACACTTAATGGATTTATTGCATTTTTGCAGAAAAACTAATCAGTTTTTATAATAAATCTTTGACAATCAAATTATGAATTTGAATTTTTTATGTTATTATAACCTAAAGATGCTATGTGAAAGTTTGTAACAGAAAATATTGGTTTTCATCTTGGCCCTTTCTTGGTATAGAAAACACGTTTTTACTGAAATTAGTCAAAATGGATTTATTGCGTTTTGGAACCAAACTCTTTATATATTATATATACAGATAATTGCGGCTTGTGACTTTGGTAGGAAATATGTAGATTAATTAAAATTAAAGATTAGTCAAAATCAAAATCTAATATGTGTGCAACATAAACCTAAACCTTATCTGAAACCGTGAAAGTAAATATCCATATTGACTTGACTTACATTAACATTTAGCCTCACCTATAAACTGCATGTACATGGAATATTAGACCAGCAAACATCTTTAGACTTTTTAAACTACTTCATTTTGAAAAGATGAAGAAACATATTCACATTTGTGCTCATGTTGTTTTCTAGATTATAAAGATGCCAAAATCACTAAAATATTAATAAAAACTAGACAAAAAATAATAATAAAAAGTCAGTTTATTTAAATGGAGTTCATTTCAGCTGACCACACTATCAATCTATGAGCATTTCAGCAGTTTTCATGAATGCAAAGCTGAAGCCTCTGAAGCCCTTATATTTATCCAAATGGTTATACATTCTGAAGGTTTAGCATACTGATAATAACTGAGGTTTCTTAACACTAGTGTAAATTAAAAGCTCTGTTTGATAAGCATGTGCATTGTAGGGTATGATATGATTTATCTTTACTAGATGAATGCAATGCTCTCAAAACTTCAAAGCGAAATTCAACTTATCTGTTCTTTTTCCTTTTATGAATGGTGTGACAGGATACTTTCTACTGTATGTCATATAAGCCCACACCTTAAAACCCAGTAAAGTGAGAATAGCTAGGCTGTCATAGAAATCCAAAGCCTGTGAGGACCATAAAGAGTCTCCTGTTTGTCTTTGACCCACTGAGAGCTGACTGAGTGGGCCAAATGTGGATTTCTGTTTGCAGTGAGGCCAAGATCAAAGCCATTAACACTGGGGAAGTTTCACTGAAACACTGACTCAATCGCGGTGAGGGCTGTTAGCATTAGTATCATTTCCCTCACAAAAGAAAACTTGCCTGGTTTGATCAGACACATGCCCAGGAGGCTCTTGAACATCACAGATAAAAATACAGAAGTTCTTTAATGGACAAATGATACTGAATGCATCAATAATTATGCAATGTATTAATGCCTATTGTCCCTTGTATTATAACTTTAACCCTGCTCTTCTCATTGCAAGATTAAATAGAAACATAACAGCATATCACTCACCCTGTTCCATTCTTTTCCTGATCGGAGTTATTTCTGTCTGATTTCGAAGAGCCATCTGATGTCTTTGCTTGAACTGGAAGCTTCTAAAAGAAACACAATACGTACAACTTAACCATTTCATTCATGAATTAATGTAACTTCAACTGCTGTAGGATTCTGAGAGGACTTTGATTTAGAGATGTTTATTATTGAATATCCTCCTCAATATAAAGTCAATATGATTGTACAATCTTACTTGCAACTTTCCTGATCTGTGGGTGTGTCTTTAGTGCACAGTTTAATGTTTGACTAAGTTCTTGCTTTTATTATCAGACTGTGTGTGAGAAACAACTTACTTTTGTAAAAAACAGCCTTCACATAAAGTTATGTTTTAACAACACTAATGTCTAATGTCTAACAATTTAACTGAACCCCCAGAGGTGTTAAATATAAAAAACCAACCTGTTCATAGAAGTCAGCTGAAGGGGAGGATCTAGATCTTCCATGCACACAGGTGCGCTTACTTCGCTCCTCAACTCCTGTGTCAAGGATGTTATCAGCAGAGTGGTATCTACCAGATGTCCTTGGTTCATTTTTCTTCTGGATGTCCCATTTGGCCTCATACTCTGCAAAAGTGCCAAGTCTCTGCTGCTTTATCATGGCTTGCTGGCTCACTGAGTGAGAACCATTCTGACTTTCATTTAGGTGGAGTTCAGTGGGGGTTGATCTGTCGCTGTTACTCCGCCCAGCTATGTCAGTCTTTGCAGGATGGTGCATGCCTCCGGGTTTTGACACTCTGGTGTCTTCACACATTTGCAGGTTGTGCTTTGGCATGAGTTTAGAGAAGGCTGGTTTTGCTGTTGGCTCAAAGAATTTGTGCCGATTTTGAGCACTGTCAGACACAGAGGAGTGCTCATTAGCGCCCACTTCATGAATTTTATCTGGCTCAGAAAAAGACCGAACTTTCTTGTCAGTAGAAAAGCGCTTTCGACCACCAATGCGAAACACCTGACTACTCCCTGCTATGGGTTTACTGGGTGGGACCTCCGAAACACTCGAAAGAGGTGGTGTGTCTTTCCGAGTGGCAGCTTCGTACTGCTCAAACAGTACTGGCTCTAAGTCTCTTCGTCTGAAAGATGTAGCCTGAAGGACCCTGGCCTGGGCTTCTTTTAGGTGGTCCTTATAAGAGTTGGAAAAAGTGCCATCTGAGGAGGAAGAAGTAGTCCCAGTGGACTTACAGATAGCAGGCTCTTCTACAGCTTCAACAGGGCTGCCTAAAGAGGCAGCGCTTTGGCTCTTCTGAAGCTGGGCCCTCCTCATCTGTATCTCATTGCGGAGAGTTGTGGCATAGCGGTCACTTCGTCTTGCCTTTTTGCCACTTTCACTGTCAAGGGCTTCCTGTTGTCCACTTCCACTGTGTATCTGCTCTTGATAGCTATCAGTGTCATTGTGCTCTTGGGCAAGAGAATACAACATAGGTGTTTTCTGTGGAGATATGTTTGGTTCACTTTTAGTGGGCAAGGGTTGTTGCGAATACTCTTTAGGATGGAGATGGCTAACACTTCTTTTTTGCTCAGGTTGCTGACTGGGGAGATAACTGCCAGGGTGCAAATCTGAACTGGGCACATGGTGTTGCTTCTGGTTCCCCCTAAGCTCAGAAGGTTTTGTGGTTGTTGAATCAGGCTTGTTTAAGGAATTACTGATTGATGAGAAACGTTGCTGGTGGTTGTCACTTTGTCTGGAATAAGCATTAAAATCTTTGTGATCTGGGCCATGGTTCTGTGACTGAGGTGGGTAATACCCGTCTTTAATTCCTCCTTGAGAACCTATGGATACTCTTTCCCTTCCAACATGTGACAATTCGGAGATTGAGTAAGCTTTAGAGTCACCAACTCTCGCTAAAGAAGCCTGGGACATTCCCTGAGGGGTTTGGTGGGAGGTGACTCCATAGTAACGGCTCTGACTACTTCCTTCAGGATTGGTAGCAGAACTGGACAGTGTAGCAGATGGCCTTCTAACCTGATTCTGGCTGTTTAGCTGTGTGTGGTTGATTGTGGGCAGGTCATGCATACTGCTGTGGTAACCACTGAATAGAGGCTTTGGTGCAGGAACGGTCCTAGTTTGAGCATGGAATGTGGCCTCGTCGCTGTATTGTAGTGAATGATATGGAGCATGGGCGTAGGTTGGATGTCTATCTCTGACATCTGTGGTTGACAGGGAATATGTCTTGTCTGAGGACATGTGGTGGGAATGCTGATGATTGGCATCAGATGAAATGTAGGAATTTGCAGAGGTGATTTTGGAGGGCAGATTATAATCACGTCGACCTTCAAGACCAGTCTCACTGCCTTGGTAAGACCTTAGTGTGCTTTCATGGGTCTCTACTGCCTTTTGCAATCCTTTCACCTGAGGCTTTAACTGAGCATGAACACCGTGGCCCTCCGAAGTGCCTGTGATCAAACTCTTTTCATGAACCTTAGTAGCTGCAAAACTATCAATGCGTGTAGGTGGAGTTGGAGGCGGGGTAGATGATGCCACATTTTTCTTCATGTCTGGAACGTGCCAAACAGGACCAATACTAACTCTTGAAGAGCTTGAATGGCGAGCACCTGGTTGTTCTTCAAGTCTTGGGTTCTCCTGGCTGGTTGTACTTGAGGAAATCTGCATGTATCCCAGCCTTTCATCATGACGGAGGTTTTCACTGAGGCCTTGACTGTGCCTGCCATTGCTATGCCTGCCATTTGAGTCCCACTGATTTATTTTGTACAGCATGTTCTCAGTGGATGCAGTGTTGCTTTTGGAAAGCGTATAATCTGGTGTTCCCGAGCTTGTGGAAAAGGAACTGTATGCAGAGTCTCTTTTGCCACCACCTAAATGTTCAATGCTGTTATTATTGGACCTGCTCGGGGAAAGGCGGCCAGGTGGATAGGGATGAGAACCATGCTCTAGGCTATCCATACTGCCCAAGGAACTAAACTGATCGGATGCTCTCCGTAGATTGGTTTGTTCCCAGCCAGAAGAGAGATCAGAAGAGCATGAACTAAGATAAAAACAAGCCTAATGAGTGTTCACAGCACATGAACAAGCTTATTAAACTGTATAAAGAAAAGTTTTTGCAATCATTTTGCATCTTAACTAAAGAATTGAAATAAAGACAAACGTAATTATTTTTATGCTTTTAAATACCTTGCATCATATCTTGTTTGCCAGACTGGTGAGGGTGTGGATTGTGTTTTGCCTTCCGAGTGATTTTCGTTAAACTTGGTAGCATGCCAGGAGTGAGGTCTGCTCATGGGTTCATTTCTTCTGTGGGAAACATATTTGAAAGACAGAATTTTAGCAAGAATTAAGTTAACTTATGCACACCTGCACAACAAATTGCATACACAGGTCACCAAGCAACACTACAACTATTTTGAAGGACAAACAGTTATGGTCGATGATTATGGAAACATTGCAATGATAGAGGCATTCACCATCAGCACAACATTTTTGTGGTTCATCAACCGCACATAAAGGAATAAGCTAAAAAACACCACACAAAAATGGTAGAAAACCATAAATTCACTCTGTCAACACTCATGCAAGAGTGACATACCCGTTAAAATGGTTCTTTTTGCGATGCATGAAGTAAAGTAAAGAACAATACATCATGGTGTTTGAATATCCAAGCAGAAAAGCTGAACAGTCATCAGGGCAAACACATTGTCCTTATAATAATATTAGGAATGGGCAGGCTATGTTATGAGATTTGACTTAGATTTGGACTTTGGTGATTTGAGCAACTTCATTCACTGTTTGTTTTGAGTTCTGGATAAATAGTTTGGGAAACATACCATAGCTTTAGCGTCATTCTATTTTGCCCCCCAAAAAAATTCACCCACAAATGTTCTGTAGATACTACCATGCTTTTCCAAAATCCCATAACACAAACAAAATTTTGAACTGATGCAGAAGACACATAATTCTAAACACAAAACAGTACAAACTAGTGAAAAATGCAGAGCATACTGTAAGATGAAAAACCAATAGATGGAAAATGAACTTTTGATAGATGACATCACAAGACCATGGACGGAATATGATTGTAGATTCGACGAGACTGGATGGAGGTGGAAAGAATGTGAGTTGGCTGGTGGATACATTGATACCATACCTCATGGAACTTCGTAAAATCTTCGTGAGAAAACTCCGGGCCATATGCACGTCGCTCTCTGATGGCATTTTCTGCGCTACAATATCCACCATTTTCATTTTCCTAGATGGGGATTAAAAGGGAAGGGGGAGGACACAGTCTGAGTCTCTAAGTTCAGTTGAGTTTGACAGGGACTCTAGTGCTGTAATTCAAATGACATGAAAGCCACTTCAATGACGGGGAAATACAGACACACTAGCATGGGCTACAGCATTGTCTGTAATTAACCTAGCATTATATGGAAGAACACGTATATAGACTTAAGTACAAAAACATAACCTACAAAAAAACATAATTCAGAAAAAACAACCACAAAATGTTACACTGAAGATTTTACCAAAACAAGAAAATACAATGATAAAGACAAGGCAAACTAAACCCGTTTCTGTAACTCCCCTGTCCACAGCAACTATTTATTTTCTCTGACGTATGTTAAGAGTTTTTTCGACATGGTTCCTTTGGAAAACATTAGTCTCAGCAAGATTTAATATACGAGTCAAGGATTTGCCAGTCACACCCATAAACCATGTGCTGAATGTCTGATGCATAAAGCACAACAAATTGTAAACTGATTGGCTGACTTTTGCTGGATTTTTGAGAGATGTACACTGTAAAAAAATGCAACATGAGGTTAAAACAACTTGGTTTTGCAAGTCAATTTTGACCTGTGATACGTTGACACAACTTAGAAACTTAATTTGGTAAGTTAAAGTAACAAAAAATATATGCTGATTTGATAAAAATGCTGCATTTTTCACAGTGTAGAGACATCAACTTTATTTATTTTTGCATCAAGCAACATATGAAGGGAAATGCACTCTTTGATTTATAAAATCAGATCTGCCTCCCTCTTTTCAGCACATACACTACCACTGTCCATATGCTAATCTAGTTTCTATAGAGAAAGCCATGAATATCCTGGTTTGAATACTGGACATAGGGAGACATCTGGTGGTTAGGTCAAAACACTACTTTTCTTCATTTTGTTGACCTTACAACAAACCATACCACTTGTTGTTGGCATCAATGGGTTTGTCATGAGACATTCCTGAGCATGTTGCCGAAAAGCTCCCCCAAACTAAACCGTCCACCCACACTTGACCTTTGACCTGTTCGTTTTTGAGTCAAAACATTCTTGTCGTTTCTGAAATTTAGTCGTTCAACTCGGCGACAGGATTGTAAAAACAAAAATGTGTCTTCTTGAATTTCCAGAGACTCTGAAGCCCATCCAAGGCTATCCAAGAACCTCACGGGGTTAAAACAACATTCAGTCAAAGACATTCAGTGCTGTTTCATGAAATTATGAGGTCAAGTGCCAGTCACTTTACAGCCAGTAAGCAGTAAAGAAAAAAACTCTTTGAAATTCTACCAGAGGAAAATAAAAACTACTATCCTTACCCAATTATTATTGACCCTAAGCCATTTGCTTAAACCACCCTTTTGGCTACATCAGCTGATGTTTTCTTAAACAAATAATCCATATACATGCCAATCGTGCCAGATTTAAAAGATAGCAGAATGGATAAAATAGCAAATTATGGACAGTGTGACCAAAAAGACACTCTCTCTCTCAATGCTGCTCTCTTTTACTGTGTAAAAGCCTCAAGTGTGTATGTGCTTGCCACACATGGCGCTGGCTATTCATATGCTAATGAAAGTCTCTGTATTGGATGTATTGTCAGGGCTACAGCTGGTCTAGCGCAGATATGCCAGTGGTCCGAATCAGTGGCGCCCAAGTAGAATGGAGGATGGGGGGGTATGAACAGGAAAATCCCCCACTGATGTTTTCGGAGAGGCATTTTCAAAACCAAACAAATCAGGACTGAAACGACAGCAGCCAATCCAATGCCTCAATGCAAATCACTTAACTTGGGTAAAGAGTTAAAACACAAATCATATTCACAGAGGAATCAACATGAAAAAATATTCAAAATGAATCTACATGGTAAGGTTTCATGAGAAAAATGCTGATTCTTGCTTACTTTGGCTAGTGTGTGGCAAGGATCTGTTGCAGTGACTGCCAAGTTAAATCCAACAGGTTTCATGAGATAACATTCACTTGCTTACACATGGGTCGAGTCATCTGAAGGACATGCACCATTTAAAGCACGCCTAACTTCACAAACTTTCATAAACAAAATAAAGAGACTAAACAGATGTCAAGATAAAAGAGCAAAAGCACAACAACAGGTGCGAAGCAAAGACCGCAGACGAAAACTAAATGTACATTTCTAAACTCACCAAACAATCCCTCAAGCAAACAAGTTCCACAAACAGGTGCCTAAAAGTGCAGACCTGAGACGCTTTGATAGATGAACTGAAAGTCCGGGTTTGCTCCACTGGACTCCCCAGGCAGCACATTCCACATTCACATCAAAGACAGGCCAGGACAAAGGGCCCTCCATAGACAGACGGTCCCTGACCACAGTGTGAGTCTTTTCAACCGTCCACTTCTTCCATATGAAAGACTACAGAAAAACGTAGCCTTGAGGAACCCCATGTAGAAATGTGATCACACGAGCCTTTGCAGCACATCTATTTTCATATCTTCTTCCAATGCCTGTGACTCTTGCAGTCGGGGCAAATCTCTACAGGGATCGTGGTGATTTTACCCCGTGAAGGAGGGAATGAGGAGGGGGCTGTCGTCATGGCCAGTCTCCTTAAAGTAATCTACCAGCTTCTGTCTCCCTATTGGTTCAGGGATAGTATGCTAATGAGCAGTCAAGAGGGACAAATGTTCTTGTTGAATCCCTTTTGTGCAGTGGTCCTCTGTTTCTTCTATTGCTATGGCAACAGGTTGATTTTTTGCAGAGTACTGCTTTTTCAAGAGGAGTGAAACCAAAAATCATTAATAATAACAGAAATACATTTCAATATATAAAAAAAATGTTTCTGGAAATCTAAAAAGATCAGAAAAGTTGTTTTTCCAGAAGACTGCAAAAGCGACAATTAGATACTAAATTATTTTAGAGTTACATCCGAATTGTCCTATTGATTCTACAGAGAGGCACCCCACACACTGCCGGTACTAGACATCACAAGCCATGACCATTGACCTCAGCCGTGGATACCCAACCCCCGAAAAAGATCATATATTGTGACTAATTCTTTAAGAGTAGATGACTCAAGCTCTAACAGGCCATCTGGTGAAAGAAATCCCAAATAATTAACCTGTTAACTTAGTAAATTCTGTACAGATCTCTTAGGACTGATGCTTGACTGTGATTAGAGCTTGACCTACAAAGTTTGAAGCTTGATTAAAACTTTTCTTGGCATCCAAACAAGTGGTCTGGTGACAGGCAAGAAGATTACACAAGAATTGTTTTGGCCTATGCCTGGTGGGCGGGCTTTTACAAAATCTTTTACAATAGTCTATTGTAAGATGACTTCTCATCCATGCATTCCAGACAGGAGCAAAAATTCAGGCATTAACCTTCTCGTTAATGTTGCATTTTTGTCCTGCTGCTTCCAAAATGTAAAGCAAGCAAAGATTTCAAACTACACCAAAAACATCCAATTCTAGACAGAGAAGCCATTTTGAAAGAAACTTTTTGCTGGTCAAGGGTGAAATCTTCAGGGAGACAGCAAGAAATGTTTAAGAAGGAAAAAGAGTAGCTGATCAAAGTGGCTTTGATCCACGTGCATATATGTAATAGAAAGAGAACTTTGGTCAGTGTAATATCGGACACATGGGGAGATGGACATGGGGAGTAGTTTATGCTGCATGGGAGTCAGGTATTCGACTAGCTCTTGAGATTCTGCACAAAGACCTTCTTCAGAGCTCATTTCAATTAGACCACTAATACAGGACCAGGAGAGGCCAACTGTGAGGTTCCTGTAATGACAGTCACATTCCTGAGCTGCGTATCATACCAGCTATAGAACTAATAAATGTCTGGCCCACTGCCAGGTTCACAGCTGTGTCTCTTTTGGTCGGGTGTACAGTACTATTTTGCACCCGTGTAAATCATACCTTAAATTCACGAATATAAAGTGGCAAGAAAAGTATGTGAACTGGTTTTCTACTGTGATTGGCCATAAAAGGTGATCTGATCCTCATATAGGTCACAACAACAAACACAATGTGTATAACCTGACAACACACAAATGATTCTAGTTTCTTGTGTCTTTTTTGAAAACACTCATTAAACATTCACAGTGCTGGAGGCAAATGTAAGTGTACCCTTGGATTTAATAGCTTGTTGAATCTCTTTTGGCAGCAATTACTTTAAGTAAGCGCTTTCGTTAGTTCTGTATCAGACCTGCGCATCACTCAGAAGTAATTTTACCCATTCTCCATTCCCCTTCACAAACCGGTCTAACTCAAACACATTTGTGGATGTCTGGTGTGAACAACTCTCTTGAGGTCAATCCACAGGTTAAGGTCTGGGATTTGACTAGGCCACTCCAAATGGCACACTGTGTTTTTCTAAAGATTTACTTCAATGCTTAAAGGGATAGTTCACCCAAAAATGAAAATAATGTCATTAATGACTCACCCTCATGTCGTTCCAAACTCTGACAACCTCCGTTCATCTTCAGAAACACAGTTTAAGGTGTTTTAGATTTAGTCCGAGAGCTTTCTGACCCTCCATTGAAAATCTATGTACAGTATACTGTCCATGTCCAGAAAGGTAATAAAAACATCATCAAAGTAGTCCATGTGACATCAGTGGGTCAGTTAGAATGTGTTGAAGCATTGAACATACATTTTGGTCAAAAACTAACAAAAATTATGACTTTATTCAGCATTGTCTTCTCTTTCGAATCTGTTGGGAACCGCGTGTGCAGTGACACAGCTGACGTACGACACGGCTGACGTATTCATTATCTGGTGCGCCCCAGCTTTTTTTGTGCGCCCCAGCTTCGTTTACAGTCTGAGGGAGATGCACGCTGTAAGGTAAAAATAAAAAAACATTCGCAAACGTGAATGAGGATGTTTGCTTATCACAGGGATACTCCATGATTAAGTTATATAGAAAGCCCTAGATCTAATCTGAGTTAACATGATGAGATGTAAGAAACGTGCACAATAATAACACCGAAGATAAGCAAAGGACTTTTCAGAATCCAAATTCATTGCTCCCTGCCAACATTTCCTGGAAACAGTCAGCACAAAACATTGAATCCTTCTGTACAGGCTTTTACATTCCACAAGTTTTAAATGACCTGTAGATGGACATCTGATCACAGACTCAGATGGGATTTATAAATACATTTATAAAGGCAACCATATTGTTTTAAACAAATACATGGCTTCATACATAGCAATTGCTTCAGCAAAAAGTTAGAAAATTAAGTAAAGCAATTAACCACCGATTAAAAAGGAAAAAATTTGTATATTCAAAAGGTTTTAATTAGGGATGTATGGATGTAACGACCTAAACGGACATTAGTTGATTGTTTAAAAACAGGCAATGATCAGGGCATATTATATCCTGGCAATCAAAAGTAATCGAATAGCGCAGGGGTGTCAAACTCAAGGCCCGAGGGCCAAATCAGGCCCGTCCCCTCATTTCATCTGGCCCGCGAGAGTTTACAAATTATGTTAATTATGTGGCCCGCGAGAGTTTACAGATTATTTTACTGTTATTATAAGTTTTATTTTTTGCAGGTTATTTCCTACATTGATTTTTTTTAGCAGCCACCAAAACTAATTTTTGTCCCGCCAAAGTCTTTTTGTAATGGAATTATAGTGATAATGTTGATGATTGCATGAGAAAGAATGAGCAGTGCCCCGCACGCGCGCACTACTGGAGTGGGCGTGTCTGAATGCGAACGCGGCAGCCTCCGGAGGTCGCATTTCCAGGCTGCATACGTCATGAAGACTGTCTTGTTTCAGAATATGAACAATTATAAAGTTAAATATTATTCTTTGTTTATAGTAAATAGTTGTAATATGCGTATGACTTGCGAATGTAATGGTCAGTTAATTTAAATAAACCAGGCTTGATGACGCTGCCTATGCGACCTCCGCATATGGAAACGGACAGTATCTGCTCGTGCTTTCTCTCCCTCTTTCGCACCCTCACACGGATCCAGCGAGGAAATGTTTCACGAAGTCCAGCTGGGATTAGTTTACACAGCATCTACTCCCGCTAAATACGCGAACTAATGAATCATCTGAACCGATTACTTTTAATAAACGATTGAAACTATTAAAAAAATGTTATATCTGTAACAGGCAAATATGAAAATATGAGGGCTATTCATGGATAAACAGATCAATTCTCTCTGGTTTCCTGTACTCACTGAGCCAGGTTCAAGGAAATAAATCCCTCAGTACTCAGTTATGTTTACATGCACAAAATGTCAATCCTAATTTTAAAACGATTGAAGGTTATGACAATACAGTTTACATGCATCCTAAACATTGCATTCTGATTAAAATGTTCGTTTACATGTACATTCTATATAATCCGAACCGAACATCTGTGCAAGCGCACAGCCAAGGTTGCCAGCTTTGTGTATTAAAACCATCCCAACTTATATTCAAAACTAGCCCAAAAGCATCCCAATGACTAATTACAGTCCAAATTCCAATAACTAATGAACAACCCGCAGAGACAGTTTAAACAGTAGCCAAATCTGAACTTGGAAAAAAGCAGAGGACTTGGCAACCCCACCCACCGCACAGCATCTCTCGTCGAGTTCATGCTTTATCTCTGGATAAATGTACAAAGCTTAGTTGGAGAAAGTTGTTCTTAAATCACAATTTTCAAAAGGCACAACGCTATTTTATTGCTTTATGGAGCCTAATGTTAAGAAAGTACGAATGCTGTAGAATGTTCAGCACATGACCCCATTACCTTAATGTGAGTTGCTATTGCATGTTTCTGTGATGAGAATTATGTGAGATGTAAATATGAAGTAAATATAAGACGTGAACTTCACTGCAAATGTTCTGCGCATGTACAGTCAATGTATTTTTGCATCCGATTGAGAAAATTCTACGATTCACGCGTTTACATGCGTACACCACCCCCTTCAATACGATCCAAATAGGCATCCGATCGACCTCAATCGTACTGAGTAAAGTGTTTGAAGGCTTTTCAATACGATTGAGCCATCAATATGATTACAAACTGATTATTTGTTGCATGTAAACGTACCTAGTGTCTCAATCAGCTCCATAGCTCCCGAGGTCGTGAATCAGTATATTGTGTACATAGGTCGGGCACTGGTAAGGACCCTTTCTCACTTCACATATGTTTACTTCACAAGTGTACAGTGTTTACTTATTTTCCTGTTTCCTGCTTGAGCACATTATAATAATTCACACGACATAAATCAACAACAAGCAAAACAAACATCTCTCTGATTAAACCCGTGTTAAAAGTATATTATGAAAAACACTTTCATTATTCTCTTACACATCCGTGCCTACATTTGGAGAAGATTGTGGTCCCTTCCTGTCTAGCAATGTGTGTAACTAAAACAAACGCTTGTCCTTATAAAAGTTCTGTTGCGTTTTATAAAAGTTTACTCGCGTCGGAGAGCTTTAAAAAAGGTGACATTATTTCTGGTAAACGAACATAGGGACCATCGAAAGCTTAGGGAACGAACGTTCCAGTGATTGAGACAGCCTTTAAAATGGCTGACTCTCTGATCAGTGCCCTGATTACTAAACAAGGGAGCTGATTGAGACGCAGCCTATGTTTCCCCATGTACCTTTCACTTTCGCAGGCTGCTGATGTAACAGGTGTCATGGCAACTAAAACAATGGGGAGCTTCTCCCAAGCTTCCGAGGGATCTCATCACTATAGCACCACAGACCTTAAATCTATGAGTCTGAATCATTGCTTGATTCACCTTCTGTAAAGTCAAGTCATCTTCTGTTAAAGTCATAAGAAACATGATTTTATTATAAGTTAATAAAATAGATATCGCCCAGGTTATCATAAAAATCACATAACATGATAAAACTTTACATACCGTAATTTAAAGCAAAAGGTCCGAGTCCACCATAGCACCTGATTCAGTCGTGATGTGCTTGACTTGAAGGGTCAGGTCACACGGCTGTAATTTACTCGATTGTATTTCCTCCCAAAGTACTTTGTGCAAACAAAAGCTCTTCCTTGAACACTAATAAAAAAAAACATGTCCAACCCACGAGTGTCAACTCACCTTTGCCGATGGAACGTTCCATAAATCATTTTAAAACGGGTAGGTTCAAAGATTACAACCATATTGAAATGTACAGTACACAAAACGATATATTTTCACATCAATGCTGTTAATAAGGTGCACAAATAAGAGTTCAAAAATACGATCACTAAATAACAGAGCACCTCCATACAGTAAATACTACACAGATACATGCACCACCCCTGCTTTCGGATGACTTTCATTTCGCCCTCTATCAGCTAATGCCATAGAAGAGCTTTGCTGGTTATAATTGGATTTTGAAGCCCAGAGTGACATAGCTACGGTCACTATAGACACAGAGCTATTGGATTCTGCTAGGCTGAGTCATGGACACAGTGCTTGAACAAATATTAGCAAAGCCTACCGCATCTTTTAACATTGAAGTTATATCCTGTAACTTACTCCTAAGGACATGGCATTTAAATGTGTTTTAATATGTAATCACTTGAATGATCACGATATCTTAAACTGTGTATGTGTGTGTTTGGTGAGGTCCAGCTGTATCCTGGGGAAATCATTCATTAATGCTGACAGTAGCCCTATACAAAAGGACTTTTTCAGCAAAGCAATCTAATCTTTCTTTAACAGAGGGCTTAAAGGAAGTGTGAAACAAATGTCAACACAGGCCAAAAAAATTTAAGGAATGAAGAGAACAGTTTCTTTCCCAGTTTCAGTCACTTCAGGATTATTCAACAACAGTCGCCAGGTTCAAAATGTGTATTCATTTAAAGGGTCTGGTCACCAGAAACGAAAATTCTGTCCTCATTATCTCACCCAAGGACTCAAATCATGCATGATGTTTATTCTTCCAGTGAACACAAGAGAAATGATCTAGCATATTGTCCAGGGTTTAGTTCACAGAACTGGACAAGCAACAGTGGCTATCAAGCTGCACATAGGACTAATAAGCACCACAGAAGTCCTATAGCTTGAATTTCTTTTGATAAACGTGAAGGATTCGGGGAACACATTGTTTCCTGTCTGCCTCAGCCACTAGGTGGTGGTGGTAGCCATTCTGTGTAAGGAGCTGCCTGTAGTAGAAGGACTGGTGTCTGACTGCTCTGTTTATTTTAAAAAGGTCCCAGTGGTTTCATTGGGGTATTTAGACACGAGAAGATAGAAAAACAGCAAAGGCACAAGTAAATAAACTAGCAGAAAAACAAGCAAGAATGTCTGGAGAACATTTATGACAATGTCTTCATATTTTCCTTCATTTCGTCACGGAATTCAAAATCCTTTTAGGACAAGTGAGGTTCCAAGTAGAAGTTCCCAGAACAATGACAGCGTACAAGAATTCTCTGAATTGGCCACATCAGAGTACAGGGCTTGACATTAACTTTTTGAGCAACTTGTCCTTTGGACAAGTACATTTGTGTTTCACTTGTCCATGCACAAAAGTCACTTGTCCGGGTAAAGATTTATAATATAATGTATTTTTGTGTTTTGCTAATCAGTGGCGGAGCAAGGGATTTTTCATATGGGTGGCCAGGCAGGGGCCTGCAGTTATTCCGGTGGCACATAACATCTCTATCATCCAACCTTAAAATACTTTTAAGTATTATAGGTGTGTTAATAAGAATAATGTATAACATACAATTGCTACAATACTTTAATTTTAATTAAAATTAATTGAGATTAACATACAATTTATAGTCATAATTCAACCTCATGTTTCTTTAAGCTATTTAATCAAATAAAACTTTTGAAATTTACTTTGAAACCAGGATTTATATCTCCCATTGCTGGAAACTATAGAGACCAGAAAATCATGTGAATTTAGGTGTTCAATATTCCGCTCGGTGTTTGCGCTGCGCGTTCTGCTCTGCCGTTAACGGCACATAACGTGAAGTAACATTGTTTGAAATTTAACTTGTCCAGTCGGACAACTAATTTTCTCTTACACTTGTCCTACAAAAAATCCACTTGTCCCGGACAAGCGGACAAGCCTTAATGTCGAGCCCTGGAGTAACTCTAAACATTAGTCCTGGCACGCCACCGTCACATGACAGCCTCATCAGAGCCGTACGTGTCTCTCAAAACAAAACCCCTCAGGACTGTGAGGTCTGTTGTGATTGTGGCTACATAAACAATCCACAGGTTCACCTTTCCTTCGTTGCGAAATGTTCTGTTAATGAACGTTAAAAGCCATTCTGCGAATGTGTGCTATTCATACCACGTTGCACAGGGCAGTGAATTTTTAAGAGGAATTATTAATGATGCATTTAAATAAAAATACTACTTACAACAAAACTCGTGTATTCTTAACAACTAGTTAGCTACTAATAACACTAATTTAAGTCTTATAAGAATTACCTACACAGTAAAAATGTTTGGTCTGCCTTAACAAAAGTAATAATTGCGGTTCAGCTATGTTATTTTGTATGAAGAGAGTCATTTTTATCTGAAAAGAACGTCTCATAGGATAGGGTTCTAGGTAATCTAGCTTTACATAACTGTCTAACAGATGCATATCAGATGCATATTTGTTACAAAAATAACAAAACGCTAAGAAATATACTGAGTTGTTTTAGCTTATTTTTTAATGCTTGTTTTCTAGTCATTTTGAGGCCCCTTTGGAATATTGTTGAGACTTATTGGCGGGTCCCGGGCCCTGGTTGAGTAACTCTGTCATATGAGATATAAAAAGTAAACACAGAAAGTCAATATATTATATCAGGGTTTATATCAGGGTTTTCCGCAGCACTCTGCAGTTCGGGCGGCCCGCCTAAGCTGGGAAACCCTACCGCCTTAACTAGGTCGTCCAAAAAAATAATAAACGCACAAAAGGCCGTCAAGTCCATCTCGGAGAATAGCGCGGATGCGCTTCACACCGTGAGCCTGCACGCGCGCCACACGGCCAAAATGGTCCATCAATTGTCTGGAGGATAACCAGTTGATAAAACTCGTGTCCATGAGAACTGTAAGTGGACTCATGTTTTGGGTTTATTTAAGTCTGTTATTTTATTAGTCTATAGTTCTTGCAAATTTAAAGTTAGCTGTTGATTTTTGTTGTTTAAGCTAGGTTGCACGTGCCTGTTGATTCGATATAATTGTTGAGCGCTCTTGCTCACGTTATTTAATGTGCATTATTTACATGCTACAGTAGTTACACTCCTTTAAGGTAACGTAATTAATAGTGGGAAATAATCAGTTTTTACAATCTTCGCGCTATTTATCATCGTTCGCCAGACGTTCTACAAATCTGCTTCAGTTTGTGTTTATTAACCCTTTAGTTTCACTTCATCACGCAGTTATTTTTGTTAAAGGTATCTGTTAAAAACATTTAATTCCTTAATAATCTAGTATATGTTAATTTTCTGTCATAGTTTCTTCAAAATTAAGTTTTATTTGAGTGTTTTTAATAAAAATATTTTCATTTTCATCATGACGCGTACGCCCCTTTGATTGCCACGACCCCGGTCACGCCTCACCCGCCCAACCCTACCACCTTAACTAACAAATTTTCTGTGGGAAACCCTGACCATTGTTTCATGTTTCACACCTATTAACCCAACCAAAACTACTAAAAAATTATTAGGTTTCAGTATTCAAGAAACTGAAATGGTACTGGTCCTCAGTTGCCAACAGAATTCAATCTTTCCAGAAATATTCCACGTCAAACTCAGAATATTCCAACCATAAAACTTTCATCTAAATATTTACTACCCAAGCTTTGTTCTTTTGCCCATGTGCGTAGAAGGCCAGAATCGGATGTGTTTTTGTCACTACAGCAGATGTAACAGATATTTGGTACACTCTTAAAAATAAAGGTGCTTCACAATGCCATAGAAAAAGCATTTTTGTCTGACTGGTTTTATTCACCTTATTTTTTATGTAAATGTGGGCGCGGCATCTTTAAGCTCCTTTGTGTAAGACTTCTGGTGAGCCACTAAAGCTAACTGTGTTTACGCGTACTTTTGTTATGTTTTAAATGATCTAGATCTATCTAGCGCGTAATAAGCGATGTAATTATATTTTTATAAAACGAATACTGAATAAATGTAATAGTTTAATATGTCTATTATGGTTTGTTCAAATAATTTACAATGTGTTCAGAATTAAAAAAAATGCTGCTGACTTTCGGACCACGCGATACAAGTCAATTAAAAATTGCTGTTTAAAAAAACTCACACCAGAGGGTTGTGACATTTTAAACCATTGCCTGAAAAGGTTAAAAACACAAATTCTTGGTCTATTCCATATACAAACACTAGACTGACTTTCCCGTTGTGAAGATACTGGTATGCCTCTGTGCTTTTATAGTTGTGCATTGAAGACCATTCATCCCCGAGCAACAACATGAAATGCTTGAATATACTTTCTTATATCAGGCCACTTCTTCATTTTATCCTCCCACTGGGTTATACATGACAGGTGTAGCAAATATTTACCTGTTACCTGATTTAACCGTTTAAATCATGTTTAATGTGTGCTCCCACGACATTGTTTTCTACCGGCCGGCTATTGAAACGGACGTCTCGCACAAAGAAGGGAAGTGCGTGACATCTCTTTCACATTCAAAAATAAGGTGGATAACGAACATTTAACATCTGAAAAACCTTTAACATGAGAAAATTCATTCTCAATCATTTAGCAACAAAATTGTTGAATGAAAAAAGTCAAGACAAAGCAAATTCCACACTTAAGTAGCACATCAATTGTGGACTATGCTAAAACAATGAAGGTGGGATGAAGTGGATTTGAAGCAAACGGTATTGGAAGCAATTATCTTATGTTTTACAGAGGTGCCTAAACGGACTTTTGCATCTGAGCTCCTCAATTGTTCTAATGTGCTAATTTGGCATTTCATCCCTGGACCCTCATCTTTATGATGTAATAAAGATAAATGGTATGTATTTTTAATAGTTAAATAGTTTCAATTTCTTTAAAAACATACAAATGTATAAAGATTTCCAACCTATGTATGTACTGTAAACATGCAAAGTAAACATTTGCATGCATTGTCTCTGCTCTCCTTTGACTCATGTTAAAGCACCAGACAAATCTTTAAAAGTGTCGTCCGAGTTGCCTAATCCACAAGGAACAGACTCCAAATCCCATTTTAATCACACTGCCCATAATCCGAAATATCTGTGTTAGATTACCTAGATGTGAAGCATTTGGGCACATTGGCATCTATATAAACACTCAATGCAGTTTCACCGTAACCACAGCCTTTGTGATAACGTCAGATATGACCAAATATCAATACATAATCTAAGCATACAAATACACATGGCCTTGTTTTACAAATAACATCACGTTCTTGGGTTTAGTCTGACATGTTCTAGGTGCAGGACAAACAAATCTATTCCAGCTGATAGCATGACCTCATAGTTTAAAATTATGTCATCACATGCAAAACAATAGCACAGCCCACACACACACAGGACCACATCTAAACAACTTCCTATTTCCTTAAAATGAAAATTCCCACATGCAGGCCTTCAGGCAAAGGACAGAATTTCTTCAGAACACTGCGTTCTGTTAAAAGTCACACGTCACTTTCCGCTCTGTCATAACGATTCGAATGGAGGCATATGGTAGGCGCTAGACTTGCCAGGGTTGTTTTGGTTTACACAGCCAGGTGATCTGTCTTTGGGAGAGCGCTGACCACACTGTCATTCATCTGACAAATGTGTATTGCAATTATACAGGTTTATGACAACAGCACCCGCCTTAACAGGTTTTTAAAGCAACATAAGGGTAAGGGCGGAGTGCACCAACATTTGTAAACTACATATATAGCTTAAATACTGAACATATATTTGAATTTAGGATAAGCGTAAAGACCAGAATGCCAGAAAGACAACCATTAAACGCTGTGTTTTACTGCTGTATTAAAACTCAGACTTTGGCGAACACCTTGTTTTATTTGCATTAGTCTGCATGCCCCACCCTCCAATGTGGTGCAATAAAGACCTGCTATCTGCTCGATGTGTACCAAAACAGACTCAGTCATGCCTTGTGGTCTCCTTAAATTATTAGTTATAGGCAGAATTGTGTCTATAATACGGTATAATCACTGCTGCGAATGATATATATTTTAAAATAGAGGATTTAGGTTATTTTGAAATAAAAAAATGAGTTCCTGAATTCTTTCTCGATTAACACATCGTAATGTAAAAAACTGCAGAGGGTGTGAGTAATTACATGTCTATTTAACAATGTTAACCATTTATCCCGATTGCCTAACCTAACCACATTCGTTCCAATGTTGGGGATATGAAACCTTTGACTCAGCCTTCAGTTTTGATGTCACCGTACACAACCCCCAGTTCTCCCACATGTACAATAAACATTACTCAGAGATAAACACACAGACCAAGCCAATGTCATTGATGAGAAACATAAAGTGAATTTAATCTCAGATTGTTCATTAATTTAGTTTAAAAAAATTTTTTTTACATGTTCAAGTCACTGTAATATAGAGCTGAAACCAGCACGGTAGCAATGGCTTTGTGCAATAGACAAACAGAGGCAGTTTTTCTCTCTGGATGACATTGTTTGTTTAGGAGTTGCTGTAATGCGACCAAACACACACTTAGATTTCCCAGACAAGCCAAGCTGAGACAAAGGGGTCAGTGTTTGACATACAAAGACGAGGACTAACCAGCCTGTCCCCCTTCAACTGCATGTGATGCTCGTTTAACTGAAAAACTGATATTAGTATGAAAAACAGTCTACCGTTTATGATTATATGAATAAAATTGTGGTCTCCATTGCTGTAAGAGTCCATTGCTGACAATCTACCCGTGTGAATCAGGATCAGATCACTTCATTTGCATCACAGAGCTGACACACACTTTCTACGTGCATCATGCATTGTCTAGCTGTGATCTGAACTTCCAGCCTGTATTCAAATCTACTTCACCATACAGAAACTTCAGAGGTGGACTTTAGTGAAACGCTGTGGCTGGTCTTTGATGCCAGCATTTGATACAAGGGTGCAAATTTGGTTTAAACATTGGGGGGTTAAAATGTCACTGTGCATCACTCTAAAAAACAAACGGTGCTATATAGCACCAAAACAGTTGCTTTGGATCGTAACGATAGAAGAACCATTTTTAGTGCCATATAGCACCAGTGAAGAACCAGTGAAGCACCAGTGAAGCACCTGTGTAGAACCATATGTGGTGCTATATGGCCCCTATATGGTTCTACACTGGTGCTTCACTGGTTCTTCACCGGTGCTGTGTGGCACCAAAATGGTTCTTCTATCGTTACGATCCAAAGCAACTGTTTTGGTGCTGTGTAGCACCGTTTGTTTTTTTAGAGTGTACAGCATCTTTTTTGAGTTCTTGAATCACTGTATGGATTTGGAATTGTATATAGTCCCCCCCAAAAAAATATATATATATCTGGGGAAACTAGGATCTAAATAACTTTATTAATCCCATAAGTGTGGTTTTACAGAATCCCTTAGCACTTTCACTTTCCACACAGTAGTACTGTAAGTTCTGAATAGCACTTTCAGCCTTTGTGTATGATTAGAATAACATTTTCATGAGAACATATGCAAATATTTGCATATTTCCATCGTATTTGCAAAAGCTTTATAGTTCTTTGTCCACAGTTCTTTGGTAGGAATTTATTTTTAACAAAATTCGATATTATAAATCCTTATTTTCACATAAGGTCTGCTTACAACTACCTGGGCATGTTCAATATTTATATATAAAAATGTGTAGCATTATGTAATAATCAATATGTAAATTTTTTAACACCGTGGCCTTGACCTTTTATTCCTCTGAAAAAGCTGATGACCTGCTATGACAGTTTCATTTAAGAGAAATAACAACTAAAATGGAAACTTATTTGGTTTCATTTCAAGTTGTATCACTCAACCTGACTATGATCGCTGGGAAGCGATATAACATCAGGAAGTGATCTGGCAGAACTGGACTATCAAGCATTCAACGGCCCCCTCAGCATCAGCTGATCTAGTGATGCAATAGCTAGACACCAATCCCCAACGGCTTCTGTTGCTCTCTACCAAATGCGGTTTCTCTGAAGGCAAGACCTCTTTAAAAATTGCCCAGATGACAAATACACATTACATTAGCAGCCAAAAGCTGTAAAGAGGTGTTAACATGCAGAACAAAATCGGATAAAAAGCATAAATCTGTGTCTTTTGATGCCTAGAGTTTAGATCTATGGTTAAGCATAACTGCTTTGTAATTCAATTCAATTCAATTTTATTTATATAGCCCTTTTCACAATTGGTAATTGTTTCAAAGCAGCTTTACAGGGGAAACACAGAAAAATCGACAGACAATATAAGTAGCAAAATACAGTGGCTATGAATAAACTTTAAGCGAGCGTATTAATAATGTCTCGTATACAGAGGGTGCTAAGTTAAGCCAATGTTGGCTGACTCCCTGGGGTTGAAAAACACCCTAGGAGAAAAACCTCCTGACTTTTTACGCCTGGGAGGAACAAAAAGTCCTAGGAGGGAAAAACCCTTGGTATATATATTTGTATGGGCGGTAAACGGTATGTAAACGGATAAGGAGATGAAATGGGTTCCGTCGGTGGTTGTAAGATGATCACAATAAATACAAACAAAACCAAAAAGTCAGGGAGACTTTTTTAAATAATGGGCACTCTGCTATCATGAGCCAATTTCAATTTACAACTTCACTCTGAGAACACAAATGTTTGCGATTAAAATGTGTGCATTGCTTGACATATAAAGCATGTATTCTCATTTTCTACCAAATTTAAATTTAAGTGAAATGTAATTTAAGTGAAATAGCATCGTTGGGATGATAAATGATACATTTCCAGATGATAAATGATAAAGCATTGACTATGTTTACATGCACCCTTATACTGCGATTATAATAAGATTTGGAAAATTACATTTACACTTGATCTCATGTAAACACAATACTTTGATCAAAATAATGTGATTATCTCATAATCGCAACAAGTATAATCGTATTAAAACGTGACGTATGCCAATTTTAAACACTTTAATTGCATATCGCTCTAACTGAAGTGTGCATGCGTTTTTGTCACGCACCTTAAGAGTGAATTCATAGTAAACTTGACATAATGATGTTTTCCCTGAACTCTGTCAACATGACTCGATGTCAGCAGTTTTGCCCTCATCCGAAAACAGAGCAAAGAATGCAACAGCAGTGTATAAAACCATTACAGATATTGACATAATATCTGTATTGACAGAATAAATCCATAGAAATGTGTTTGTCATTCAACATAGATAAATTAAAACAGTGGCTCGTACATATACGAGTTCATCATTTGTGCATTGGGCCTTGTCAATAATAACCACAATTATTAGCAAATAATCAGAAAATAAAAATGTAATATGAAACTGGAGTGTCCAAAGCTTAGAATAAACATTTAAGTTTTAAGGTATCGGCAGATAGTTTTATCCAAAGTGACTTACAGTGGATTACAAGGTATACATTTTATCAGCATGTGTGTGTTTCCTAGACTTGAACTCATGATTTGTTGTGCTGCTAATGTAATGTTCTAGAACTGAGCTACAGGAACGCAGACAATAATAAACATAACACTGTTATCCATTAGTGTGAAGGTTAAAACAGTTAAAGTCATCGTTCTTGGTGTAAAAAGGCCTTCATTCTAAGATATGAGGTGCGTTCCATTCGACAGGGTCCCTACGGATTGTTCACTGGTCCCTACTCCCTGAGCACGGTATATCAGTTGAAGTGGACTTCACGGACGTTAACCGCTCATTTGGAACGGCCTGCAAACGTCATCAAAGAAAGTCAACGACGGGGTCACGCAGATTGATATAACATAAATATATATAGGACTACATTCATATTTTAATTTTAATTTACTATCATATTAAGTACACTATACAATAAAAAACATTGAGTACTACGTAATGAAAAACGTATGTTTTTTATACACTTAATTGACTATGTATTGCTGCTATTACTTGACTATTAACAGAATTGAAGCCCTGCTGTAACTGTCATGCAAATATGAAAGTAAACATTTATTTGTTTAACTATGTGTATTTATGTGTTTTAAACGATTGTCATGTAATTGCATATCGGTCTGACCGTTCTGACTGGTGATCACGTGATGCGCGCAATGACAGTTGAGTGATTATCGCTCTTCACTTCCTGTGAAGTGATGTATCGATGTTCCCTGATTCCCTATCCGTGCGCAGTGCCCTTCGAACTGAACATGTTCGCTCCCTTCAGATTGGAATCTCACTTAAGATGGTGGAATACCCTGTGAAGTCCACTTCGCAGTCCACTTACGGTCGAATGGAACGCACCTATGGTTATATGTTTTCCAGTGAGCCAATCAAAAAAGTGCTTGTGATTGTATGGTTAAATTACCTTTTCACCACCAGGCTAAGAGTTTTGTGGGACCCCTTGACTAGGCAAATGGCTTCTTGTCTATAGCCAGTAAGAGGATAGTTGTTGATGTCGACAAGTTCGTCGCCAGCCTGCAGTCGTGCAGCAGCGGCCTTACTGCCCTCTTCCACCTGCAGCACAGACAAAATACAGTTAGACTCAATTTTATTTCAATTCATGACAATGTATCAACTACTAAACAAGTTTTCGACATCTAACCAACATTGAAAATAACTTTGTCATGCATGCTTGAACAAGCAGGCACATTTTCTGATAAAATATTCTATAAATGTTTTAAAAGGGACATTTCACAAGACTTTTTGGTAACACTTTACTAGAAGGGGTGTTCATAAGACTGATATGACACCTTCATAATCATGACATGACACGTGCCATGAAGATTTTATGCACATTTCTGACAACTGTCATTAAGTGTCATTTGTTCAATTGTGTCATTTTTTATGCAAAGGTGGCATTGTTTGAGATGTCTTTGTTATGACAACTTCGCATAAACCAATAAATCATAACTTGTCATAAATCTGTCATAAAACATGACATAGCAGAATAATGATCAATCTTAAGAAACTACCTACATGGGATAACATTACATTAAACTATCATTTCAATGTCATGAAGTGTTATACTATGTCAAATTATTTTAAATTCAAAATCTAACAGACTATATAAGATTATACTTTATGTATGTGTGCAGTACATAAAAATCTGACAGCTAACAGAGCTCTAACAAAAGAAAAAACTAAAATTAAATTAAATTAAATTAAATTAAATTAAATTAAATTAAATTAAATTAAATTAAATTAAATTAAATTAAATTAAATTAAATTAAATTAAATTAAATTAAATTAATAATGGCTTAACACATTATTGTACTGTTTTCATTTAAATATAGGTGAATCGGTCTCCAAATGCAATAAAATACAATTTTATCAATTTTAATTATTATTATTATTATTATTGGATAATTTATTTTATTTCTTAAACACATGAAGGAAACAAACAAAAAAAACACTATGAACTGAAAAATATGCATGATGTGGTTATAAAACTGTTTGACAGAGTATTAACACTTAATGGCATTTTAATGACAAATTATAATTGTACCACTGTAGTTGAGGTCAAGAAAAATATTCATGACACTGTTATAAAACTATATGACAGAGTATTAACACTTAATGACATTTTAATGACAAATTTGTAAAATGCAAACACTGACAGTCATGATGGTGGTTTGTTGAAATTGAAACTCAATTGTGCTGACAATTATTTCTCTCTCTCTTTTTCTCTCCGCACTTAATAGCAGTGCCGTGGTTGGATAGTGCAGATTAAGGAGAGGTATTATCATAATCAGATCCCCATTTGACATCACAAGGGGAGTCAAATTTCAATTACCTATTTTTTCATATGCTTAGAGAATAATTGACCAAATCTACGTTACTGGGTTGATCTTTTTCACATTTTCTAGGTTTATAGAAGCACTGGGGTTCCAACTATAGCACTTAAACATGAAAAAAGTCAGATTTTCATGATAGGTCCCCTTTAACTTTTACATCTATTTATTTAAATTTAGTGCAGTGCAGATAATCTCCTAAACAACAAACTGAGCACATTTACTGCTGTATAAGCTTTATCACTGAATGACCAAATGAGAAAGGCATGTTCACCTTTGACGGTCAACATCTCTCAACATAAGCAATTTTAACTTGACAGCTGAGCTGGAACCAAGTTAATATTCCATATTCATATTCCACATAAAGAGCACATTTCAGGAATTCTATGGCAAAAAATGGGTTTAATGCAATGCAAAGCAAATTCTAGACATGATATGTAAGCTTTTGGCCCAAAGATTATTAAGTCTGCTCATTATTTACTTTGCAAGTATGTACATAAGTCACAACCTGGTCCTTTAAGGGAGATAACATTTATATTTATGATCAGTTTGCCATTACAAACGCAACATCTTCAGGTCAGTATCAACCTACATAGAGAGACAACCTTGAGTGATTACCACAGCATTCTTGTATCCAATCTTTATCACCAGCTGTGGTAAGATCCAAAACTGAGCCTATAATAAACCTTTTCTTTGTGCATACGTGCCTTGTAAAGAATGTCCAAATGTGTCTCCTTTGTTGCATGCCGTCTCTTCTGCGTCTATTATTTCGAAATCAGCAGGACTTTGTGACATCCGGACTCAATGACCCCCCTTGAAGTTTATAAAACAAGGAAAACTTTAAAAAGGCCAAAATAAGATGCACTTACAATAACCTCAATAGTTAATGTAAAACAGGCTCACCAGTACCCCCCTCTGGCATTTTGCATCATACTGAGAGAATAAATGACTTGAACAATGGAAATGTTCACTGGAATGGCATTGGACCTACATAAGCGTACCAAACCCTGCCAGAGCATCAGGAACTGAGTAGGGGGTTAGGCCTATTTAATGGGAATTGAGGTAAAGATGAAAAGTTTGAATACCTACCAAAGTATTATCTTAGAGTACTACATAAATCCAATGGCCTCAACCATAGCTTTTTAGCATTTTACATTTACGCATTTGGCAGATACTTTTAGCCAAAGCAACCTCAAGATACTGTATTCTATATACTGTATATATGTGTGTTCCCTAGGATCGAATCCATGACTTTTGACACAGATAATGCAGTGCTCTACCCAATAACTATTTTCCAGCCATTGACAAGTTATCTCGTCAATTAAGAGAAAACATTTCCATGCAAATGACGCTTCCCTGATGAGTTTTTAAGGTAATCTATAATTCCGCTATTATCCACTAGACCCAATTTATAAAAACTGAAGCATCAGATAATTCTACAACATTGTAAACTGTGTATGTTTTGATCTTTGTTCTAAATCTGATCTCTAACAAAAGTCCTTTAGAAAAAAAGCAATTATTTCAGCTTTTTGTGGTATTTTTGAAGAAACCTACCCAGGGTTTCCCGCAGCACTTTGCAGTTCGGGCGGCCCACCTAAGCTGGGAAACCTTACCCCCTTAACTAGGCCGTCCCAAAAAAAGAATAAAATTTCGCTGCATAAAATACCGTGAAGTATACATCTCGGAGAATAGCGCGGACGCGCTTCACACCGCGAGCGGGTACACGTGCCGCACGGCTGAAATGAGATAAAGACGTGGTCCGTCAATGTCTGGAGGATAGCCAGTTGATAAAACAAGTGTCTGTGAGAACTGTAAGTGGACTTGTGTTTTGGGTTTATTTAAGCCTATTATTGTATTAATCTATAGTTCTTGCAAATTTAAAGTAAGTTAGCTGGTGATTTTGTTGTTTGAGCACCTGATAGCTAACGTTAGGTTGCACGTGCCTGTTGATTCAATATAATTGTTGAGCGCTCTTGCTCACGTTATTTAGGTGCATTATTTACATGCTACAGTAGTTACAATCCTTTAAAATAATGTAATTAATAGTGGGAAATAATCCGTTTTTACAATCTTTGTGCTATTTATCATCGTTCGCCAGACGTTCTACAACATCTGCTTCAGTTTGTGTTTATTAACTCTTTAGTTTCACTTCATCACGCAGCTATTTTCGTTAGAGGTATGTTAAAAACATTTTATTCATTAATAATCTAGTATGTGTTCATTTTCTGTCATAGTTTCTTCAAAATGAAGTTTTATTTGAGTGTTTTTAATAAAAATATTTCATTTTTATCATGACGCCTACGTACACCCCGCCCCTTTGATTGCCACGCCCCGCGGCCCCAAACACCCGCCCAACCCTAACACATTAACTAACAAATTTTCTGCGGGAAACCCTGTGTTTATATATTTATAGAAGAACATTTTCCTGGAAGGCATTTTGTGAAACTTTTGCGAAAATCACAAAAAATGCTGGCGGGCAACTTTTTAAATTTTTTTTTTAAAAAGGCTGGCGGGGGAATGAGTTAAGCTACTAGAACACCTTTGGCAGAGATAAAAAGTTAAGTCTATATCTGGGGTCTCCAACCTTTTTGTGAGCAAGGGCTACCACAATGGATAAAACAATCTGGAGGGCTACTTTTTGATATAATCTACTCAAAAAATTTGTTTTACTTATTGATTTTATTTTACTTGTTAATATTTTTATCATTGTTGAAAATGTTAACATACATAAAAGAAGCCAAGCTAATATAAAATATATGTAATAACTAAACATTAAAATTGAGGCAATTAATATAATGTGCTTTAACCCCGTGCCAGACCCCAATTGGGGACCCAACTGGTCTAGATTATGTTTCAGTCCAAGTGAATAACTACAAAACAAGTCCAAATAAGAAAATATGAAAATAAAAAAGAAAGCAACATAAACTTTTAGTCCAAATGCCGAGCTTGTGTGCTTTTTAAAAAATAAAAGTAAAGCAGCAATGAAACAGAATCACATTTTTATTTTGTGATTTGGATTTTGGACTTAAAGGTATAGTTCACACATTTCCTCACCCTTAACTTGTTACAAACCTGTACAAAAAAAACATTGACTTCCATAGTTACAAACACTGCTCAAAATATCTTCCTTTGTGTTCAGCAGAACAAAGACATCTATACAGGTCTGGAACATGCGGCAGAATTATAAATCATGACAGAATTATAATTTTGGGGTGAACTATCCCTTTAAACCTGCAACATCCACATGAGCAACAAGGCTCAACGTGTCATAATAACTAAGCACACATGCTTCCCCCCAAGGCTCCAAAAACCAGGTAAAATTTCCAAATTATTTTCAAGAGCCTGAAATAAGTGTTTACCTTACCATGACCTTGCAATTGCTCAGAATCTCAGCATGGGGTCTGAAGTGTGGGGTGGGTGAGGGAAGAATGTGGCACTGAGGAATGTAGGAGTTCTGCTGACTGGTGTCCTGTGTCCTATGCTGACAGAGCACCAGGCTTTATAGCTACTGGCTATCGTGCTGAGCTCCATGCACACACAATAAGGTGCTTGTCATAAATTTAGCCAAGTACCAAACGTACAAATGTTCAAGCAAAAGACATCACCTCACCGCAATTGTGCCATTGTCAGATTTTGACAATGGGAGTTTGTATAACACATACATATGCTGTGGACAGGACTTGGCTTGTACAAGAACAATAATATGACTAAAGGATTTGTGTTTAACTTAAGCAGCACCAAAGAATGTGATTCAACAACACCAGCTATGACAGAAGTGCAGCTAACCTTGGACGAACACTGTATTTTAGTACAAACAACAGAGCATGAACATCAACATCAGGAGTGAATTCCCCATGAACATCTGAATTTCTGCCCCTCAAGGCACTAGAGTAAAAACTGAATAAATTAAAAATTATGCTGCTATCATATTTCAAATATCAAGAGGTCTACCACTGAGAAGTCTTAAAATTACTACGGTCTTCCCTTAAACTAAAAACTGTTCCATGGCAATAAAAAACACTTCATGGGGAAAGCCCACTCATATAAACCACTGTGAATGGCATAATCTGTGCTTACACCATAATCTGTACTTAAAACTATTGTCTAACATATATTGTGCTGTCTGAATGATACTGACATTTGTGATATTATTTCAAATACTTTTGTTTCTCATCAATTGTTGTAATGACACAATTCATTCCAGAGCTGGTTGGTTTGGATCAAGGCTTGGAGCGCTTAACGATTTATCAATGGAAGGAAATGAATAAAAAAACACTTTTGGAAACAAAGCTGCTCAAAAAACAGCTGTTCACTGTTGTGCTCTTTTCCTTCCACACCACAAGTGAGTTTATTTCCAAGGTCAGCCTACACAAAAAACATTCTTTTAACACCAGGATTTAGAGCGGTCTAAACGTGTGTGTTTGTATTTGCATTGAGCTTGAAAAAAATGAGAACAAAGGTCATACTTTGCATACTTTAGGGCGCACTAAGGGGCATAGCCAGAATGTTTTTCAGGGGTGGCCAGGTAAGACCCAGTGAGTTTATACGGGTGGCCAAAGAAAAGTCACTACAGACATCATTTCTGTAAAACGTATACACAAAGGATTTAAGTTAAACAATTTATTTCCAATGCAATACAAAAGAAGGGAAATATATGCTGACAATTTCAGAATAAAATTGTTGGTAGCTCATCTTTCACAAAAAATGTAATGTCTAAAGGGCTCGTTATAGTCGTGCGTAGGTCCTACGGCGTAGGTTCCTCGTCGGTTTTCATGTATACTTTTGCGTCGTCGTCGACGTGCAAACACACGCACAGACCGCTGGTAGGCAGTAACCACGCGTGTAACCACAGTAGCAGCGCGACCGTCAAAGAAGAAGAAGCTTGGCAAGTTAACCCACAAACGAAGAAGAAACAGCAACACTGCAATGATGGAAGTAAATAAACAGTGACTTTTGTTGCAGTTTGAGTAAAATCACTCCTCAACTTGGCTCATCTTTGTTTTCACCATCGCAAACGGAAATACCTATGACGCAGTTTTTTTACCTGACGGGAGGGGTTCTGGTGAACCAATCACAGCGCTTGAGAGATAAATCCATTTTTTAACATTTTTGTCAAAACATGTTTATTATTATGTTATCACGTTATTATTTTGTTTTATGGTGCTACTTAGCTGTATTTTTTAAGTCATGAAGGTTTAAATCAAAACAAACCAACTGCAGTTGCATTGAAATTAATTGGAATGCACAACCAAAAAACAAGATTTCTGAACACAAGATTTATCTCGTTTTGCAACGAAACTCTTCATATATAGATATAGTAACATGTCACAGTATTGTGCTTTTAAATGAACATTTGTTTAAAGTTACTGTGGCTGTTACACATAAAGCACTTCAGACCAGTAAAATATCACATGCCCAGGACTTATAAACACATTCAGATTATAGTGAATGTAGATGATATTACATTGGTTGTCAATGGTTTATCGCATTCCACACGCGACCCAACGCAATTAATCAGAATGTTATTTTTCATGACCCACCTGACCCCTGTATTATCCGCACATCACTTGCGCCTGGACTTCTACACCCAGACATTTGTCCCATAATGGTGGTTCCCAGCTGTTCAGCACCAAAATACAGCGCCAAAACAAAAAACTTAGTTCGGCGCCGTGCGACTGAATGAAGTATAAAATCAAATTAACGAGAGAATCACAAATAAATTATATTAAATAGTTAAATTCAGCAATGCTACTTTTATCAAATCAGATTAGTTCTTCTTAAATTTAAAGATATAAAATTATTATTACACACTTACTGAAAATGTATATTATTATTAATACTACACAGATTATTCATGTAGTTTCAGCTAAAATCACATTCACGCAGATTGATTTTTTTAAACACGTGATACCCAAGAACCAACTTAATATTTTTAATTAAAAAGAAAAACGATATTGGAATGGGTTAAATAGCTAATTTTAATTATGTTAAATTTAATTGGGATCAGAATAAATTTTTAGTGTAGCTACTGGCTAGAGGTCAACCGATATGGGTTTTTTATGGCCGATGTCAATATAAAGAAAGCTGTTTGATCGACTGCCGATTTCAGGCCGATATAACACAAATGTTCACAGTAAAAAAGAGACAAAAAGAAAATTTGTGAAACTAAATCTGACATCTTATGGTACTGTTTGAATAAGTGTGTTAAACTAGTGTGGTGTTGTGTGTGACACAACATAACGTCATGTTAAAAAGTGAACAATGATTGGTCATTTTACTGTCTGTCAGACTTTTGGCTTTACATTAAGTGACACTGAATGTCGTTTTCATTACAAACATCAAATTCAAGTAATAGAGAAATTTACTGGCCGATTGAAAAGATTTATTGGCCAATGCCGATAATAATAAAAAAATCCAAATATTGGCCGATATATTGGCCTCTGCAATATAATTGTCCTATCACTATTACTATCACCTGTTTGATACCAGGTTTTGCTACTTCAACTTCCTGTACCTAAAGGAAATATATCAACACATGAAAGAAAACTGCAATTGTCAGTGATTTTATGCACTCTTTTAAAACATTTAAGTGACATTAAATTCTGCATGATACCTACGCTGAACATGTATGGACATGCATTGCTTGCAATCAAGCTCTTTCAAAACAAGTACCATGAAAGCTGCTAGAAATTCAACTTATCACAACTCATTGCTTTGTTCTTGCCACTCCTAAAATGAAGTAATAATTAGGGATGCACCGATACAACTTTTTCATTTCCGATCCGATTATTCCAATACCAGACAATGTGCGTATCGGTCGATACCAATACCTGTCGATCCGATACTACTGTATTTTACTTGAACAATTTAAAATTGCACACACGCGCACACACACACATTCTGGTTTGCATGTTTTGTGGTGACAATCCATAGACGTAATAGTTTTTATACTGTACAAACTGTATATTCTATTCCCTAACCCAAACCCTAACCCCAGCCAGCACAGAAAACTTCTACCTTAGATTTTCAAGAAACCTCATTCTTTTTGATTCATAAGCTTGTTTTCTCATGGGGACCTCAAAATGTCCCCACAAGGTAAAAATTTACTGGTATTCCTATCTTTGTGGGGACATTTCCCCACAACGTGATAATTACCAGGTACACACACACACACACACACACACACACACAAAATGTTAAATGTGTATAGTGCTTTCTAGATCTAGTATAATTTCAAATTTAAAAACAAATAATTATTTATTAATCATGGCAGTGTTAGGAGAACATATAATAGGTATGTTTGATCAAATAAGTATGCTAAATATATTTTCCATAATTGCGCAAAACTGTCACAGTAAAAAAGCTTTAGTGTGCAGATGGTTATTTTGGGAATTATGCACTTGACTGGACCTTTTATAAGCTTCCTGGGCGCACAATTGATGCACTTGAATCATCATCTCATGGGAATCCTCGCACCGCAATGGAAAGTGTGGTCAGCACGAAGTGAATTGCATCCATCCAACAGCTTTAGTGAGACTTTATAAAATCAGATCTTTAAAAAAGCCTACTGTTTTCGTGTGTGTGCACGTGTGAATGACGCGTTTCCGTGAACATAACATAAATATCTTAAAATGTGCTTTTGATTTGTCACATAAAGCTATTGAGTGTATTAAGAAGACTTTGAATATAGCTTGTCAGTAACAACCACGGGTAATGCACAGTATTGGAATTGGATCTGTTAGTCCGCTATCCAATCCAACCAAAAAGCCCGGATCGGCCCACTACCGGTCCAAAATATCTGATCGGTGCATCCCTAGTAATATTTTTTTTGAATCCTCTCTAATCATTTAGCATGTGGGTGAAGAGCTCTTCTCACAGTCAGTTTATTTACGGGTTGGTGCATAACTGATGAATCCAACAGCAGGTAGATTTACCAATGTTCATTAAATGGCCCGCCTTTTAGAGACTGCATTCCATGAAAAGATCGCCCAAATGAAAAACAAACACGCGCAGCTTGTGAAAGGCTACACAGTGTATGCAAACAATGTAAGACTGGGTTATTGGGGTTTATTGAGACAGAGGATTTAAAATAATGCTATGAAAACCTTTGGCAAATGAAAGGTATGAGAAGTATGAGAGGAATTCTAATTAATTCCATTTCCAGTATAAATACACTGTTTAAATAAAGCTGCTTCCAAATCGATCTTTCAGCTACATACACCTACATGTATATGTACTATATGTACAAAAAATATATAAACTTAAGTCATTTATGACCTTCTCTATCCTGTTCTTCAACCTCTCACTTAAAAGGTCTGATTAATTCTTTACCCCTTTAAGAACCTTAGGTTGCCTTCAGTATTACCGCCAATTTCTATGATTATGTGTTTATGTCACCTAAACAACCACATAAGTTACAACACTACAAGTGTTGTACGGAGCGATCACACTAGCCAAACGTACCGTACTTTGGGGGTCTAACATACTCGGGTATGGTCTGGTACGCATAGTGTTGAGTACACCCTAAAAAACTACTCCTTCAGATCCACTTGCTTCTAAAACTAAACGTCAGTGGGCCCAGCCAATAACACGATGATATGCAATTAGGTGATGTATCTTGCTGTAGGACAGGTCATTAAAAAAATTAATTTGCCCTTGTGATGTCACAGTTTCAGCAGTCTTAAACTCTGCTTTTCCCGGAGAACAATTACAAAAATCCTTTTTTTGAAGATGTAGAGGTTGTTTTAAGGTATGAAACTTGCAAGGTAGATGATACGAAAACTCTAGCTCCCCTAGAGTTAAACATTTGATTCTTACCGTTTTGGAATCCACTCAGCCGATCTCCAGGTATGCCGCTAACACTTTTAGCATAGCTTAGCACAATCCACTGAATCTGACCAGACCACCAGCAGCGTTTAGAAGAGTCTCGATACTTTTCCCACTCAAAACCTGACTCCTCTGTAGCCACATCATGTACTAAGGCCGACGGAAAATAAAAATTTGCGATTTGCTAGGCAGATATGTCTAAGAACTATACTCTCATTCTGATGTAATAATCAAGGACTTTGCTGCCGCAACATGGCTGCAGGAGGCACAATGACACCACACAGTGCCCGAAAACAGTCCCCTGCTATTGAAAGATGCTAAGGGGACCACTTTCGGCTGATGTGCAACATGACTGCGCCTCCTGCAGCCATGTTACAGCAGCAAAGTCCTTGATTATTATGCCAGAATGAGAGCACAGTTCTCAGCCACATCTGCCCAGAAAATCGCAACCCCTAACCTTCCGTCGATGTAACCACAGAAGAGTCACGTTCCAAATAGGAAAAATATCCAAACTCTTTGGTTATTTTTGAACGCGATGCCAATGGTCCAATCAGATTCTATGGATTATGCTAAGCTATGCTAAAAGTGGTAGCGCCAGACCCGGAAATCGGCTGGATGGATTCGAAAACAGTAAAAATCAAATGTTTAACTCTAGGGGAGCTGGAAAATGAGCATATTTTTTAAAAAGTAGAGTGTTCCTTTAAGGGAAAGATTCCTCATTTTAACACCCCTTTAAAGGTGACAAATCTGCACTACTAGCAACGCCAAACAGAAGTCCAACCACATAGCTATGTTCTAAAATGACACTTTATCACTTTCCCAGCAAGTTTTGCATGGACAACAACTACTCGCATATATTAATCTAGCTATATCCATGTGAACGTAAGCGAAACCAAAAAATAAACTGGGTCTGACTAACAGGCCACATTTTTAGGTAGCATCCATAAAAACGTATCTTAACGGCACACCGTTCATGATGAGCTAATAGTCTGCTAACAGGTTACAATGACCTCATTTAGAGTGCAGGAGAAATTCAAAGAATTAGATGAGGCCTAACAAAAAAAGTCCAAGGCACAGTACAAAGTTTCAAACTTGTCCGGGTTTCACTAATCCTACCGAAATTTATCCCAGATGCTGTATCATGCAAGTCCACAGGCTTCAGGCTGTCAAAGATAATTCACTGCATTTGGATAATCAAACAAAGCTCCAGCATTCCTGTGCTGTTCCTGGCACTGCCAGTTTGCCTTTGGAATCTCAAAGAATGTAGTGAAACAATCCACTAAAAAACACATAGTTGGAAAATAAATAACTACACTGTGAAATAGTGGTAATGAACTTAACAGGAGTCTGCAATCAGTCTATTATCCCTGACAAAACAACTTAATTTCAACCTTGGACTTGTGTGGCTGTGATAAGTCATTGCTGTAATGTCTCTTAACTGTTGTGTTTGTTTACGCTTCCTACAACCCTAAACTGGTCTGCCTTTGGGTTTTGTTCATCAGTCCTTAAACTTTTATCATGTTCTCTTTTGTAAAGGCGTCTGACTTTTAAAATGTGCTTAAAATATATCTTAGGGAACAGACAGCTAGGCCTTTTGAAGTTCCTTACACTTGTCAGCATATAATTGTCGCATCATTAACAGATGTCTGTCACATGATGAATGGAGGTCTGGAGGATGGATAAAATCCAGACGTGAACATAAAATTTTTACTTCACAAAGGTGAGTACAAACCTCCAGACCATATCACTGTAAGAATAATTATTGAACCAATTTAATGGGTAGTTCACACAAAAAGTGAAAATTATTTTATTATTTACTCACTTTCATGTTGTTATAAACCTGTATACATTTCTTTGTTCTGATTAATATGAAGGAAGATATTTTTGAGGAAAACGATCATAAGCCCCATTGACTTCCATAGTATTGTTTATCCTACTATTGTAACTCTGATCGGTTTGGTTACAAACATTACTCGAAATATCTTCCTTTATGTTCATCAGAACAAATACATTTTTACTGGTTTGTAACAACATGAGAGTAAGTAAATGATAAAAGAATTTTCATTTTTGGGTGAACTATCCCTTTAACAAATGCTCTAAATGACATCTGCTCCACAGTTGAGAATGTTCACTTTTTAAGACATAATTTTTTTAATTCTTATGTTACAGAAACCTTAATAATATATATTTTTTAAGTTGTGCTAGACTGGCAGATTAAGTACAAGAGGCAAATGTGCCCAGAATAAAAAAAAAATGGACTTAGTAATGTTGTTGGCTGATCAAATTGTCAGGAACATGCACAATACAAGGGTTGTTCAAGTCAAACCAGGACTTTTTGTCTCTGGTTTGACTTGTTCTGGTTAGACCCTTGTATGTTATCCTTTTACCAGCAATAAAAAGGATGCAGGTCAGCGGATGGGCACAGCACGTACAAGGACTTTTCCAGGACGAAGTGCACTACACCTTAAATAATGTGATATTTGTAGACAACAGTTTAGCACATTGTTTGTAATACAAGCCCAATCCCAGGCAGGTAACAGTTTTTTGAACTGCAGAGAAAGCTGTTGTGCCTGTCATCTCGCGTTGTATAAATATCTATATACCCATCAATCTATCGTTTGATCAATCAATTTAATCTATCTACCCATCCATCCATCTTCATAGCCAATGACTAAACACCAAAAAGAACTTACTAAAGTATTATCAAATGCAATATCTAGTACAGTAACAGTACCAGCTATTTATTTTTTTACATTTTCTAGTGTAAGCTTTTTTAGCGGTATTAATATAATGTAATAATGGTTAAATAAAAGAAGAACGAAAAATAAATGAAGTTCAAGGAACTGTTATAAATAAAGAACACGCATACTCTACGTTTTTACTGATCATGAGGCCATCCGATATGTTTGAGACTTTGAGAGCTCAAAAGCTGATATATCCAATACAAAAGTAATCCCCATGACTGCTGGTGACATATTGACGTCTTGTGAAGCAAGTCTGTTTTTGCAAGAAATTTAAAGGACAAGTTTGGTATTTTACACTTAAAGTCCTGTTTTCAGATTGTTTATGATGAAATAGAATGGTTTTGGCTGGCCCGTGAATTTTCAGTTTCTGTGTATCACCCCCCACCTCTACAATGGCTGCATAGGTGCACTGGAACAATCCTTCCTAAAATGCATTAAACTTTTGTGTACAAAGACGTGAAATTCACCGAGTGGTCAGGGGTGTTCACTGATATGCTCACACAAAAATACTTTCCAACAGGCGTTTTATCATTCATTGTAAACTTGTGGACCTATTGTTCCAAACGCCTCACACCCGTACATTCTTCCGTTGAGAGCTTAAATATATGACACTCCAGCCCAGTTGGTGGCAATATTCCACCTTTGCCAAATGCTTAAGCAAATTATTATTAAGCAAATTTAGCAAATACATTTAAAGAACTCAGTCACTATTGACAGACAGCTAAACTGAAATCTCTAAAAACAGGTGCAAAGGTTAATTTACAGCAAGATCTGCCATCATATGATCCTTTAGGAAAAACAAGAAACTTTTAAGGGTTTCAACAAGGGGGGTAAAAAGCTTCAGTACATTATTAACTGCTCTCACCGACTCTTGAAGTGTGACGGTATCTTCAGGGCACATCGAAATGTTTCCTGATGAAAAAACTTCCAAAGACATGAAAAGCCACAGATCCACTCAGCCTTGCAATCTGCAAACTATCCTTTAAAGGTGTGTGCTAACAAATCCAAGTATTTATTCCAACAAACGTCACAACTTGATATTCTAGAGCTTAGCTAAAGCAAGAATTTTACTTTTGAAAGTCACATGCGCATTTATTTAAAGTACAGTTTAGAGGTGGTCACCAGAGCTTACAGCACTGTAAAGTTCTGCCTTTTCTAAATGCTGAATGAACTAAATTTGCCTTAAAAAACTACACACAATTCACGAAAGACACCAGCAAATTCCACACTGAAATAGAGCATGTAAACTTGCCGTATTTATCTACAAGGTCTTTCAGAGTTGATAAGTAACCAGAAAAGCACACAAAAAGTTTCGGTCACTGTTCAATAAAAGTTTCAAGAGCCAGCAAGTGATCAAAGTATCATCCCCAAAAGCATAAAGCTACAAAACAGACTATATGTAAGCAATAAGGTACGAGAGGCTGTGCTGTATCGTGAATAAGTAACGGCTGAAGGGCGTTGTTAGGCACGACGCGAAGCGGAGTGCCTGCAACCCCTTCAGCCGTTACTTATTCACGATACAGCACTTGCCTCGAGTACCCTACCGCTTTTATAAAATGGTTGCCACACAATATTAAAGTAAAAAAAATATTAGTGCAACTTTCATGAAGTTAAATCAATAAAAGCATTCCTTCCGCTAGAAAAAATAGTCCCTGACTGCGAACAACAACATGAAAGCTCAAATAAAAACAACAAACTGTTCTCAGACTTTGTCTCATTATATGTTTATGTGTTGCTAAGGGTGTTGCTAAGGGCGCAGTGATATTAAATAGAACCGTTGGGTGAAGTGGTCATAGCAGTGTTTTATTGTGAATAAAGCACACCTATTGACCAATCAGAATCAAGGACTGGAACTAGCCGTTTTATAAAAAGACAATAATTTTAAACAAGGATATATCCACTGCCAATTATTATTTGGCAATCTTTAAAGAAATGACATAGCATTAGGGATGCATATCAATTAATCGCGATTAATCTATAGCAGAATAAAGGTTTTTGTTTACATCATATGTGTGTGAACTGTGTATAATAATTATGTATATATAAATATGCACACATGCATGTATAATTTTAAGAAAAAAATATATTTATATACTAAGTATTTATATTTATATATAACATAAATTATACATAAATATACAAATGTATATACATATGTAAACATTGCTTAAATATATACATGCATGTATGTGCATTTAACTATACAAAGTTATTATACACAGTACACACACATATATGATGTAAACAAAAACTTTTATTCTGCTATAGATTAATCACGATTAATTGATATGCATCCCTACATAGCATAGAGAGTGACTACATGCACCACACCAAAAATTCTTTCTATACAAAGACATTTAAACAGACCATGTAGAATCAGACGTTTAATATTTTAAGTGTAAAAGAGCACAAACACGCCTACACAAGACAATAATAGTAGTTTATTTCTGTGGTTTAGTTAGATTACAATCATATCAGCAGCGAACTGTGACGTAGTCCATAAAAACATACAGCTGACTAAGTTTGTGCCGACAGACACTATCAACGATAGTGAGATATATGGCCGATAGTGAGTCTTTGCTCATTAGTGTTTCAAATTGTTATTATTGTTATGCTTTTATTATTATTATCATTATAGTTTCACATTAACATTCCCGCATAACCCGCACTTGCGACACCAACGTGCATTGCATGCTTTTCCTGGTATGAGGGAGCTTGAGGGCTTCCTGGCATGAGGGAGCTTGTAATGGCCGCAGGAGTTTAAAACCAGTAAGTGAGTTGTTCCCACTCCCTGGCACACAAGAAATTTCAGAGCGCCTGGGCATCAATGACACACTCGGATTACATGGCATCTTGTTTAAGAAGGTTGTGATCGTTACAGTATCGTCAGCTGCCCTCAGAGTAAATCAACTTTGGAATTGGATTTGGTGTAAATTTGGTGTTATGGTTTTAATGCTTCAATGCATAATTTCTCATTTGTTGGGAATCTGCAGATCCAAATCCAGTCTAAATCAGCAACGTGATTTATGTTGAAACATTTCTGTTTTTATTTAGTTAAAACAAATGTGGCAGATATATAACGTGGCGGCTGGTGATATCTTTTGCAAGGGCGCATGTATGTGTGTGGCTCGTCATTTCAAAATATGTGTTCGGCGTGTCATGTGAATCTATGTGCATCACGCATGATTTCAAAATACGAGGTTGCTGCAGACGCTTCAAAAGGGTATATGATAAAAGAGACGCTTGTGTTTGCCAGATACTCGCTTAATCTCATGTGTAATCAGAGTTTAGGGTTAAGTGAGTGTCTTGCGAGTATTACGTGAGCGTCAATGTGGCACTTGGTCTGAAAAGGGATCTCATTAAAGTGGAAAATAAAGTTTTCTTTTAATTGTCTTTATAATTCTCACAACAAAATGCCTTACAATGGCCAAAAAAGTAAATGGATTAATGTACTCTCATTACTTCAGATAGCAGAATGTCTCACAAGATAATAAACTCCTTGTATTGTCAACAAACTTTATAGGCATTTGGGTGTAAAAACCCAAAGAGAAACCACTGTCTGTTCCACTCAAGTACAAATTGTAAGCATTTTTTGTTGCTTTTATTGCCCATGCTTGTTGTCTCTCTATAAATTGTGACAAACTTATCCAAACAGTCAAAGCCACAGATGAAGTGTTGTAGCTGAAGTTGAATTTTGTAAATAAAGCAGAAAGTAACAGCTTGTCACTATTCAAGGTCCATTTAGTATCATTTACGCATGGAAAAACAGTCGACATATCCAATAATCTTGGCCAAGAATGGTTTCTCCGTGAAACTGACTTGCAGATGTCATGCAATGTGAGGGATTGAGACAACCATAAAGTAGTTTATGAAATGTTAAGATACTGTATATTAAACATTATGCTCTATGTAAAAGATTGAAACGATTCCAGGACAATAAATCCAAAGATTAAAAATAATGTATGCGTTGGCCGGGAATCGAACCCGGGTCAACTGCTTGGAAGGCAGCTATGCTAACCACTATACCACCAACGCGATACAGCATTTTGAAATGGTGAACCAGCAATGGTGAGGAAACTGTTTACCAAACATGAAACTAATACAACAGATACTACCATCCTGATTTCCTTCAATGTGAAACCCAAACATGAGAATTTAAGTATTAGTATTGGAATATAAATATTGGAAATTAGTACAGTGGTCATGCTATACAATGTGATTCACAACAATAACTTGGAATATATGTTATATTATCGTTAATTTACCTTTACTTACACAAATGTTTCTCTTACACACAAAAACGTTATTATTATGTGTTACTGGCAGAGTTATATCGATAGCTTTACATCAACTTTTTAAGAAACTAACTACTAAGGTTATGGAGTGAGAGTTTCACCGATCCCGCCACTATTTATATTATTTCTATACCAACAATACCTGAATTTACTTACTCTGGACATTATCAAGTTATATACACCAATAAAAGCTTGTTTTGTCCACCCATTGTTTGTTAACCCTAAAAGTGCAAATGATTTACCTTAGTTATAAGAAGAGGTTCTCGGTGCTCCAGTCCACCTCGGAGAGTAAAACCCCAAGGTGCACCCCCAGAGAGAGTCACATCCACCAGTTTCAATCCCTCTCCATTAGCATGATGTTCATCAAAACTCCCAGACCTGTCTGAAGTGTAGATGATCCTTTGATCTCCTTCAGGAAACCTACTAGAGTCCAAAGGGTACTGGTTGATCGTGTCCATTTCAAACACAGTCTGTGTTCCAAAAAAAGAGAAGAATATGGCAGCTTTCTTTGTAAGAAAAATACTGAGATCAAATTCTACATCGTTTTCCACATCACCGTCAGCGGTTTAAAAAAATATAAAAGCAACAGGTAGCTGAGCCCATCATCTCCTTTGGCTGATACATGAATGTCTCCTTGGATACTTTGTTTCCTCCTCTGGACGAGGCTCTGTCCATCATTTGAAAGCAATAGTACAGGAGGCGCGGTTTACATTTCCAAAACAACCCAAACTTTTATGTTTATGTTCCTATTGTTAAAAAAACACGATAATGAGAAACACGAAACTTGTTTCCGTTTATAGTTGTATCTGACTCGGTTCTTTATGTTAGCATTAGCCAGAGGATTCGGCACAAGTTTCTCTCGCCATTGAAAATAAATAATTCCAAAAATAATTAAAAACGTTCACGGCGTTGGTTTAAGAGTACACACCCGTTCGGATTCAACTCGTAAACCCCAATTACTCATCAGTCATATATGTTCGACGTGTTCATACTGAAGCTTTCAGTTGTCCAGTCCCGGTTTAAATGTGGAGCTAGTCAGCTAACCGCGAGTCTTATTCAATCAACAAGTGGATCAACTGCACTTTTTATCCATCGTGGGAGCCACATTACAATTTCTCCGATTGCTATTCAAATAGAAACCACATTTGTATTTACGTTTTTATCCTACGCACAACGAATTTAGAGTTCAGGCACAAAAGCTGAAACGTTGAATGGCAGGACGCTGATCTTTTGGGTTAGTATGGATTACAAGCACAGGAGGGGGAGAGACTCATCTACCTGTTCGCTGATCATTAAATCAGATGAGTAGCAGCAGCGACCTCTACTGTTCACGGTTTGCGGCTGCAGTCATTTTCAAGCGAATAAGTTATAAAAATATTAAAAATAAATATGTAAAAATATTTAAGCAACGTCTGGTATTAATAAAAGGAAACAGTTTCTATTGTCTTCATATTCAAACACTGCAAAATATAAGTGCTTACAAGGAAGACATAACACGATTCTGCTGTAATCTAGTGTATTGTATCAGCATCGCCATATGATAAAAACATGTAATAGATTAAATTTGAGGCTAAAATAAAATCTAGAAATTTATTTTTTGTCTTAATGAAGAAGATTTGTAGATTTGTATTTGCCACGAAGATAAACACACAAACCCACAAAACAATGAATCGAAAGGTTTCATGCAAGTAGTCCTCCCATAGAGGGCGCTCTTTGGTAGTTTTTATTTAATTCCTCTGTGCAGTTCATCGTTTCAAATTGTGTGAGAGCAAGGTCCCAAAATGGACTCAAGCTTTTCGTTTCACTTAACCTGGCCAGGTGGATTTTGTACAAATGTGGAATTTGTTTCAAGTTGTGCTGAACAGTAAAACTACCTAACATGTTTAATTCTGATAGAATACTAACTAGTCTTAAAAGGAATGTTACAATAGTATGCACACTAAGCTTTTTGTGTGGTCGGTAAAAACTAAAAGCATACATTTTGTGATTACATATACATAATCAATATAGAGATACACTTTTTTTGCAATCCTAAAGGGTAGAGATCATCTGTGGTTGACAGAGGAAATGCATATGCAAAATAATCCTAACCCTAATTTGCACTCTTTGGTAGGCTATGGGCATTTTTTGTCCTAACTTTATAAATGTAATACAGTATACCTCTAAAATGTACTGCCAGCTCAAAATGTTTTTAAATTGTAACCACAAGTTCATATAAAAAATATAATAAAAGTATCTTTATATTGAAAGTCATTATGCCTTGGTGTTCTTTAAAAACGACAGGGGTGATGAGATGTTGAGTGTTTCTGAGTCATTGTTAGTTAAAATGTTAAGCTGCTATACTTGACACTCTTCCATTTTGTATAAACAATGTTTGGCAACAACCTTGAAAGTATCTACCATCATCAAGGACAACCCCTGAAGCCTGGATTCCTTTTCAAAATTCTCAGCATTGATCTATTGCTTTAGTTTTTCTCTAACAAAGAACAGATTGATGTAATGTTTATATTGATTTGAAGCATGATGGCCTGTGAAAACAGGTTTAAGAACCTTTTCCAGCTGGCTTTGCACAAATCTATGGGACTGACCTTTAGCTTACCCCATAAAATGTGTGTAGTGTATCAGCTATTCAGCTATTGAATTATTGCTTAGTTTGCGTTTTCATAACTCAGGAAATTTAATGGATTATAAGTTGTGTTTCATATAAATATCAGCTTTCTCGGTCTTAGATGTTTCTCCTGAAAGAGATGGAATAGATAAAAATACAACAATTGTTTAACACATTCAAATGAAAGAGTTATAAAAGTTATGTAAATTACATTGGAGATGGACAAAAATGTACATTTGCTCCCTGCAGTTCTTTGCAAAATTGTTACACATATAGGAGCATCAGAAAGATGAATGGTTTGAAAAATAAAATTCATATAAATAACTTGAGTAGCACATGATTTGGTGAACATTGCTTTAGATTTGTCTGTTATGTCTCATTATGTCTCATTATGTCTCTATTAACAGAGGAGCCATATGGAGATTAGTAGCCTACAGCACTTCTGTTTGAAGCACTGGGTGGGACAAGCAAACAGCAACTATGTATTAGTTCCATTAGATTAGCAATGTTAAATGCTCTGCTAGGTTAAATGTTATTTAATATATTGAAATGACCAAAATATCCTAATGTGTATATCACAATATGCATATCAACTGTTTGCATTAACTGAATGTTTTTTTTTTCAAAGTTATATGTAGTCAAAGTTTGCAGATTGGAGAGACTGACACACAATGTTAGTGTGTATGCAGAAGTTTTGTGAATGTTTGTTATATAATTTTCAGTTTTTAAATATACTGTAGTATTTCAGTTAACTAAATTTTTGGAAAATTACTATAGGATGATTGGGATCAAATTATTATTCATAATTAGATACTGTAAAGATATGTCAAGGTAAATACATCAGATCCATATGTATAGTACATTTATAATGATCTCTGTGATACATTTGTTTTTATTTATTAAATTTGCAATGAAATTGAAATGAAAAGCTGACAATTGTTGTGGAATATTGTGGTATTTTAAATATTGTTGTGTTTTATGTGGTATTATGACTTATCTGTGAGCTTCATTATTTAAAAAAAAAATCATGTGCCCTCATAATCTTAATAAAAATGCAAATCTCCTCCTCTCCTCGAAACAATCTCTCTTCCAATCAAATGGTATGGCAGGTGGGCGGGGTTCTGGGAAAAGATTGCAGCGATTAACAAATAGCAACATGACTCAACTTCAAACGATATATATGCATTCTTGTTACACTTCAGATCATCAAACAAATGTAAATATTAATCAAAGATAACACAAGTAAACACAACATGCAGTTTTTAAATAAAAGTTTTATTATGAAGGACACCCCTTAGCAGCAACAACTGCAATCAAGCGTCTGTTACAGCGCTGTGGAAGAATTTTGGCCCACTTAGCAGAATTGTTGCAATTCAGCCACATTGAAGGGTTTTTGAGCATGAATCATCTTTTTAAGGCTATGCCACAGCATCTTAATAGGATTGAGGTCAGGGCATTGACTACTTCATTTTGTCTTCATTTTGTTTTTCTTCAGCCATTCAGAGGTAGACTTGCTGGTGTGTTTTGGATCATTGTCCTGCTGCAGAACAAGGTTTCCCTCAGCCCTTTGCAGTTCAGGCGGCCCGCCTTAGCATCTCTGAGAATAGCGCAGACGTACTTCACACCGCAAGCGGGCACGCGCACTACACGTCCGAAATGAGAGAAAGACGTGGTCCCTCACTGTCTGAAGGATAACTAGCCAGTTGATAAAACATCTCGGAGAATAGCACGGGCGCACTTCACACCACGAAGTCTATAGTTCTTGTTTATTTAAAGTAAGTTAGCTGGTGATTTTGTTGTTTGGGCAACCTGCTAGCTAGGTTGCACATGCCTGTTGATTCGATATAATTGTTGAGCGCTCTTGCTCACGTTATTTATATGCATTATTTACATGCTACAGTAGTTACACTCCTTTAAGATAATGTAATTTATAGTGGGAAATAATTAATTTTTACAATCTTCTTGCTATCTATCATTGTTCGCCAGACGTTCTACAACATCTGCTTCAGTTTGTGTTTATTAACCCTTTAGTTTCACTTCATCACGCAGCTATTCCCGTTAGAGGTATCTGTTAGAAACATTTAATTCATTAATAATCTAGTATGTGTTCATTTTCTGTCATAGTTTCTTCAAAATTAAGTTTTATTTGAGTGTTTTTAATAAAATATTTTAATTTTCATCATGACGCGTATGCCCGCCCCTTTGATTGACACACCCCCGGACCCACCCATTCCTACCACCTTAACTAACACATTTTTTATAATATTAGTATAATATGTTATTGTAAAAGCAGTACACAGAAAGATACACAAACACATATGGCTGTAAAGTTTTGATACACAAACACATATGGCTGTAAAGTTTTGATACACACACATATATGGCTGTATAGGTAAAGTTTTGAGACACAGGCACCGCTAAGAGTACATACAGTAAGTGATGGGTGCTGTCCTTGGCACTTGACAATTCTGAACATTTTGAACTTAACAACACAGTAAATAAAGGTTCAAAAAGTTTGATTGATTAAGATTTAGCTCTAATACTCCTATCCAAAAGCACTTGCCTAACCCTGGCAAATGCACGCTGAAGTACAAATCAGCTGAGCAATTTATTCATTGCAGATATAATTTACTAAAACCCAAGGCCAATATGCTTATATATACTTGGTTATGTCTTAAACATGGTTCTGGAAATTATCCTTGCAGATGATCATTTATATTATAGCAAACACATTCCAACCAAAAAGCTTACAAGAACCATATATAGCATTTCTTTTCATTATTCAACAAACATTAATAACACAAACCATTCAAGCTGTTCTAAAGTCAAGGACAAAATGCAGAAAGAGAATGAACATCTTTTAAGAGTTTTCAGATTCATTCGTTCTGCATTGCACTTCTCTGAGACCAGGCTGTTGCTAAGCAACTGGAAAATAAAGCAGATTCCTCCTAAGTCCGATAACCTCCTAACAATTGCTGTACAGTACATACTCTACACATCAATGATCAGAAGTGGCTTTCTCTCATCTTGTTGTCTGTTTTTATTAAAAAAGTCATTGTGCGTAAAGTGTACAGTAATTCAAACTGAACTACAGCATTTAAACTTTCTTATAAGAGAGTTTTTTATCCCAGGTATAAACTACAGTGGCCTTAAATGTTTTACTTGGTTCTGGCAACTTTTAAGTCTGCTCTAGAATTAAGTGCGTAGCGCTCTGATCTATGGATTTGATCTATGTGCTATGAATGTATGCTGGTCTGTGACATCATTTTTATCAAAGACATGGGGTTTGTGGCACTTAAAAAATCATTGGCTGTATTGACTGAAGAGGAAATATTCAATCAGCGTAGATGGTACACATAATGTAAATGTGCTGCATCCATAAACTATGTAATATGTGTTTGATCCCACATACTGATGAAATGTATACCTTGTAATGCACTGTAAACCACGTTGGTATCTGTTAAATGTTACACGTAAATGCAATAAAACACATACATGCTACAGGGTATCCTCTTTACAAATTCAAAATCATATATTTGTGTTGGAAATAAGATCCAAAATTACATTTGCTTGCTGAAAGGGTTTTTTAAGTGAATTTAACTGACTGGGTATTTTGTGCATGATCTATAGTTGCCATGGCAATGATAGCAGAGTACAGTATAATGAATATGACAGAGCGCTTTAGTGCTATGTTTTTGCATTTTTTAATTTCACACACAGATGAGACAACTGTCTAATCAATCAAAGACAAATGCAATGACATAAGGGAGAATCTATAGAAATGTCTGACTCTGGAAAAAACTGCTGAAGAGATATTGTGTCCAAAAATGGGTACTGTGTTAGTACATACTGAATTAGATGAAGCAACTGCTACCATGCGGTAACGCATTGATTCTTTGCGGAGTTTACTGGAAGTTACGTTTGTTCCATGAAAGCCGTTTGTTTATGCTGTTACTGTTCACTGTAGAGCCCGACAGATAAAGGATTTTGAAGGCCGATACCGATACAAATGTTTGTTGGTTTTAAAATCCGATATTCCGATATATCGGACGATATTTTTTTTTCTTTTTTTTCAGAAACGCGCAACAAAACATTAAACAGATTTCCCTAACATTAGTTATTTGTAATTATTTATGAGTTTTAACTAAAATAATATGATAATGCATTTTAAAAAGAAACTTGTTTCTTTTACTGTCACAACAGAACAGAGGAACATCAAAATATATTAGAGTTCTGATAAATAAAATGTATAATAATACAAACTTAAGATGTGAAACGTAAAGGCCTTTGAACAAAAACAACAACAACCAAATCAAAGTTACCAGTTTTTAAAGACTTGGTTCATAAATATAACTTTGAATAGGACTGGAGACAAAAAATTCCGTAGAAATTTGCAGCTGGGTTGCCGGTAACTTACCGTAGATTTAAATTTATGTTATTACTGGCAACATTTTGTTCAAAGTTAGATTAACATTAAACATTTACAAGTCTTTATCTTTACAGAATAAAACTAGAAAAACAGCATCAAGCAAAACATTCTGGGAAACAAAATTTGAAGCAAAAAACAGCAAAAGTTTGATGATGATTTCTGGTTCCCAGAATGCTTTGCATGAGGTTGTTATTGTATAGTTTTATTCTGTAAAGATAAAGACTTGTTAATATTTTAAATGTATTCAACTTTGAACAAACTCTTGCCAGTAAATAAAATACATTTAAATCTACGGTAATTTACCGGCAACCCAGCTGCAATACCATTGTAATTTCTACAGATTTTTTTTACAGTGTTGAAGGCTGTTTCGACCATTTTTTAAAGTATTAATTTATCGACCATTATGAATGCCAATACCGATAGTTTGGAAAATGGCTAATATCGGCCGATAATATTGGCCTGCAGATAATATCGGCCTGCCGATATATCGGTCGGGCTCTAGTTCACTGTAAAAAAATTCTGTAGAAATTACAGTATTACTGGGAATTACTGGCAACTAGCTGCCAGTAATGTACTGTAGATTTTACATTTATGTTATTTACTGGCAACAGTTTGTTCAAAGTTAAATGAACATTAAACATTTACCAGTCTTTATCTTCTACAGTAAGTTACTGGCAACCAGCTGCAAAATTACAGAAATTTTTTACAGTGTTGTAACAGTCTATAAAGACAGTTCTCCTTCTTCTTCTTCGTTAGGTGACTCCTGTCCCAGGAGCTCATGGGTTGGAAAACCGTCTATCGAATGCTCACTTCAAAATCTTCCTGTATTAGGTCATCAGGGTATTTTCGCCTACTGTTTTTCAAATTCATACTACTCGTCTCACCTACTGCTTTTTGCGTAGGCTACTATATAGTATGGAAGTAGGCGATTTGGGAGACAGCGACTAAATTGTTACACACCAAAATCAAGGTGCTTGAAAGGTTCTTCACAGCAAAGAACATTTTAGGAACCTTTATTTTTAGGAGTGTAAAGAAAAGAAAGCAAAGGCTTGATTTTGCATACCATATAACCTAAAATCATGAATTAAATGGGACAATAACCATCAGAACGCTCTTTTAAACGAATTTTAATATCTTTGCTCTCTAAAATTGGATCATGTATGCGTCACTCCATCACATCACAATGATCATGATTGCAAATGCGCAGGTTTCCGAATTTAACCTCAACAGATGTGCTGAAGACAAACTCATAAACCCATATGCGCGAGCCGGAGGTGCAACGACGTGAATAATGTGTCGGAGAGAGTTATAATTTAAGACATAATGCAACTTCATAACCAATCCTCTCACTCTTGAGTGAAGCGTGGGCATCAGTACCGGTGAACTTGTTTGATTGACGTTGTGGGAGTCCGTCCGCAGACCGCCGTATGCACGCGCGCAGCCATTGCACCGACGATGCAGAGGGGATGGAGAATACGATCTACAATCAGGCACGATGGTTAATAACATAGACTTATCTGTCGTGTTTTGATCCAGAACGCCTTCTCGTTATTTCCATTGGATTTTGAAAGGGAAGGAGTCGAAATCCGTTTTGGGAAAACGTCTTTATCTACCCACGTTCATTCGGTTCCAAAATGAGCAAACTGACCTATGCGGTACGTACGAGCTGTGTGCATGTTTTACACGCTTATTTAGTGCTTTCGTGAAGTGCTTTTATAGTGTCATCAGTTTTATATGTTCATACATCTGCACCTGGATCATGTGAAAGTACGCCTACTCAAAGTCAACATTGCTTTGCGCATGTTGCGAGTCCTAAATGTTCAGATCCACATGCGATGGATAATTGATCCTTATGTGCTTAAAAGAAGATCTCTTTCTGAGTAACAATAGTCAACATGGTAGTTCGCTATTTGATCTTTAAATTCTAACATTAAAGTCGTGATGGATTGGCTTGGATGCTTAGTTTTAGGGAATGCCAGCGCATAGTCCATGTTCAGGTTGGCACTGACTTAGAAGAGTTTATTTGGCCGTTTACAAATATATGATATAGCCTACCTACATAATATTTATTACCACAGTTCATCAACTTTTCAGTAACATACACTACACAATAAAATGTCATTTTTATGTGGTCACTGTGTGGTCAGAAACATAGCATAACAATTAATAATTGTTTCCAAAAATATAACAGAATGATAGTAGGCTGTCATTGAATGTGCAATCCTGAAGGATGCCTCAACGAGAACAGTTTTAGCCTGTTCTTGTGACAAAGTATAAATCAATTCAAGTACCTTTTACATAATATGCACTTCACGCAGGTTTGCAGTCATTTAAAAAAAAAAAAAAAAAAGTATATAGCTCAGCTCCTCAGAATGAATGGCAACATGAGGCATCATTTTGGAAATATTAAACTAGTTTGATTGATATTGTAAATTTTTTTTTAATTAAACACATTTTTAGAGAAGTCGTCGGTGATTCGCAGTTGCAGTTAATAGTAATCATAACTTAAAATCTTTATAGAAAGTTAATGACAATATATAAAACATCTTTTCTAATAGCTAGATACAGTTGTTGTTTGAACTAATTTCTTTGATTAATATACAATACAATACAATATAACACTTTAACATTACATGGTATATTTAGTATAAAATGTTAAAATTTTAGGAAGGATTGTTCCAGTGCACCTATGCAGCCATTTTAGAGGTGGGAGGTGAAACAACAAACACCTGAAAATTCTCGGAACAGCATCATATGTCTAAATTTCAGTCAAAACCGTTCTATTTCATCATAAACAATCTGAAAACAGGGCTTTAAGTGTAAAATACCGAACTTGTCCTTTAACACAAGGTCACCAAACCTTTGGAATGTTTTCTCCAAATCCATCTTGAATGGGCAACAGGCCAAAAGAGTGAACCATGTTACTGTTATCTCTCACCTTTGAAAGAGAAGCAAGAGAGTTATGTAAAAATTGCTTGTTTTTGTCCACTTTTTGAATCATGAGAGCCACTTTTGTGTGCTTGATAAAGTCATTTCAGTTAAATACTGCAATATGGTGTAATGGGTGATGTACTGGGTGCTTCAGTATGTTGTATAGTCTATAATGATGGTTTTATGTCAGAGAAGAGGATTGATGATACATAAACAGACCTGGTTTGAAGGAAGCAACAGACCTAGGACTGAATTGCCTTGATAAAGCCAATCAGAATAAAGTAGGCCTTCTGTCAACTAGGTCACCCCGACCTACATAGACTTGTCCCATGGAAAATACTCAGCTTTTTTAATCATAGTACCTATATCATTATAGAGCTATATCATTTAAGTTGTGTACAGTATCACTGCAAAATACATCATTAATCCACATTAGACTTAGAAAGTCTGACTGATATGATAAACAACAATTTAGAAAATGTAATCCTTGGCTTAGTACAGTAGTTGTAGACTTTGTACCACTGAAGTACAGTTCTTTGAGTCACATCTCAACTTTATGGTTGTTTCTAACTCATATGAATTATTGCATACTTTTGTCACAAACTTGTAACTGAATTTTAGAGCTTATCAGAAAAAAAAACAGTAAAACAATGGCTGTTACTGAGGCGGCACCCTTTTAAAAAGTACATCTCTGCACCTAAAGAGTTCTTAGTAGTACCTCAGAGGGCATAGTAGTGGGTACTGCCTCCGTGACAGTTTGGGACCATTTTCTCTTTCTGTCTGTCTGTCTGTCTGTCTCTTTATCTATTTATCTGCGCACACACACACACATTTTCTCACTCTCTAGTGGCGTGGAGAATGGAGCCAGCCAGTGCTGGCACTTTAATTCCATGGTGCTTTTTTCCTTCATATCTGTCAGCGGGTCGCTGCATAATTAGCTGCAGATATCTCCACAGGTTTCCATGGTGCAGCATCATCTTTGTGTGAAAGGCCTGCCTACACACAAACACTCGCACATCGATACACAGCAGAATGCTGGAGGTTTAGCACTTTATTATAATTATCACCTATTATTGCAGAGCTGGAACAGCCTTACTCACTACGTGACTTCACAACTAGGAGCAAAGCTATGCATCTGCTCTCTTCTCATTGGACATGACAGTTCTTTGTTGAAGTGATGATACTTTCCCATCTGTTGTGTATTAGATATGTGCTGTGGTTTTGTAGTCATGAAAAGACCTACACCATTTCCCCCGAGTAATCGTCGCTGTAGGTATGAAGCGCATAATTCACATCCCCACTTTCGATGTAGTTGTTTCTTCTCTTTGACTCATGACTCACTGCATTCTGCTTAGGCCTACCTGAGCAGCATTATGGTTATAAATGATAAGCCATATACTGTAGTCTGTCTCTGGTTCTCATTTCCTTTCTGTCTGTCTGTCCATCTCTCTATGATTTGCTGTGTACTGGAAGAAAACGCAGTTTTGCAACATTTTGGCTTTTCAGCCTACAGACAAGGTTTCATTTCAATGCTGTGTGGGCGTCTGCAGTGTAAGAGCTTACTCTGTTAAGAGAGAGAGAGAGAGAAGGAGAGAGAGAGAGAGAGGGAAAGTGGGGGCTTCCAGTTGTGTTGTAGTACATTGGCAGGCTGAGAGCGGCCCCTGCTGTGTGTTTGGATGGTGAGTGATGGCCGATGGAGATTTCTGGGGAGCTGAGTAAAAGTTATTCAGCATGCTGCTTATCCACTAAATCAGTCAGTCACTTTTCACCTGCAGGAAGGGCAGTATCTGTGTAGCTGTACAGTAATGGGATCAGTGCATTGTGGTGGATCTTTGAAAGGAATGGAGGTACGGTGTCTGGGGATGTTTTTAGTCCAGTGTATTCAAACAGGCACAGAGACACACCATTTCTTTAAACATTTGGGCCTTTCATCAATTTTAAACAAATACTATAACATAATTGTATTTAAATGACTAAAGGACTAACTTTGATTATTTACATCAAAGTTTCATAAATAGTATTATAAGCATTTCTTGCATTGTTTTAAAAATAATAACTGCAGTCATAGCACCAGCCATTTGATGTTTGTAGTTGTATTTGTTACTATTACTTATAGACGGTTTCAGCAGTAACAACATAAACAAGCGGCTGTCGTGGTCCGCTAAGAATAAATAACCACAAAGTTCTTTAAACGTAGTTTATTTAACATAACAAGCAAAAAACCAACACATAGATTACCTAGGAAACCAAAACATTTGTTATTTTCGATAAGGCATTTGTTCAAGAGATCAGTTAAGCAACTAGTAAGACCATTAAAAAAACGAAACCGGAAGTAAAGTTCGGAAACAGACGTGTATCGCGTCAGCGCACGTGCGTCCAATAAAACCGTCTATACCAACTGTTGAATGCTTTATTCTGATTGGCTGAGAAATGTTCTATGGGTATTTTTCTGTAAAACGCACACCTAACCTGTCGGATTGGGGGGGGGTCATCCAATAATTGTTTAATTTGTTATTTAATAATAAAAGATAATGAATTTCAAACTGAACCAATCATAATAATATGAGTACATATGCATATATATAAATTGATATAATACGTATAGAAGTATTTTATACTTCATACAATAATAGTTAGATCATCCAATAATAGTTTTCTTTATTTTGTTTAAGAATAAAAGATAACGAATTTCAAACTGAAGTTACTGAACCGGTCATATTTGTATTAATATAAGTACAGATGCATATAAATTTATATAATACGTTTAGAAGTATTTTTTTTAACACAGTGCCTCGCCCTCGACCAATCTGACTACTTCACGCGACTGACTGTCACTGCCTGCACTTTCAACTGTCCTCGGCTCACGGCTGCTGCAACTTTCGCTCTCTTAATCTAGTCTATAAAACAAAAAGGGGACAAAAAGGTCCTATTGTCTTTGTGCATATAGATGAAATTAATAGAAACAATACAACTTTAAATTCACACTTGAGCTATAGCCTGTAGGTTGTGAAGGCCCAACGTCAGCATATTTCGCAGAGGTTTTAACTGCTGCCAGCACTCCCGTGCCTTATCAATGCGCGCCTACACTATATATATATAAAAAAAAAACAAGATGCTGCAGCCAATAGAGACAGAGTGCAGTTATGCAAATTTGAAAACCACGCCCACCGGGGGGGAACGCAATCCAACCGTCTCCATTGACTTTGCATTGCGAGAAGCCGCCTCCTTGTCATTTCTGGCTTATAACAAAAAACTGAATAATGCCTAAAAGCTGCTGTGTGACAATATGTACAGCTAACAAGCCAAAGAACCCAGAAATAAGTTTTTATAAGCTGTCGAGCTGTAAAACCCAGTCTTTAAGGAGAATAAAGTGGATCGCCGACTACGTTTCCCCTAGTGGACGCAGTTTTACTATGAAAAGTTGCCTGTTTCCATTTTTTTGTCTTTAAACGCTCGTTTTTTGGGGTCGACAGCTTATAAAAACTTATTTACAGATTAAACTTAAAAACAGAATAATACCTAAAAGATGCTGTGTGACAAGGTGTACATCTAACAATCCAAAAAAAACAAATACGTTTTTATGGGCTTTCGACTTCAAAAAACGAGTGTTTAAAGACACAGAAATGGAAACAGGCAACTTTTCATAGTACTCCTATTAGTAAAACTGCGTCCAATAGGGGGAAACGTAGTCGCGATCCACTTTGTTCTCCTTAAAGGGCTGGGTTTTACGGTTTTACGGCTCGACAGCTTATGGGGACTTGTTTCTGGGTTCTTTGGCTTGTTGGCTGTGCATGTTGTCACGCAGCAGCTTTTGGGCATTGTTCAGTTTTTTGTTATAAGCCAGAAATGACAAGGAGGCGGCCTCTCGCAATACAAAGTCAATGGAGACGGTTGGATTGCTTTCCCCCCCGGTGGGCGTGGTTTTCAGGTTATGACGCGGTGCGCTCTGTCTCTATGAGCTGCCGGCGGGGGCCTGGCTGCATGATGACTCAACCTCCTCGCTCATGTTTTATTAGACATTAACTACTCAAGATTTTGCTTCAGTACAATTTTCGGGACAATCAAAGAGGGATTCAGGATTAAGATTTTGCTTCAGTATAATTTTCGGGACAATTAGAGCAGGATTCGGGACAGCAGCTTAGATTTCGGGACTGTCCCGAATTTTTCGGGACGTCTGGTCACCCTACCGTGCACTGTAAAAAATGCAGCATTTTAGTCAGCGCAACATATATTTTTATGCTACTTTAAAGGAAAACCCCACCGTTTTTGGCGGAAGAGGACTTAGTTTGCAGCACTTCGACCTCGGCACAAACTTAGTGCTCTTCCGCCATACAATATAGTTCTAATTATTTGTCAGCTTAAAAAATTGTCACGTTTTGTTTTGTGCCACCATACTTGTGTAACTACTCATGTAATGTGTCTTTAAATAGGGAAAACATTGAAGTGTTTGGTGGCTTCTAAATTCATCCTTGTTTGGATCCTAAGGAATGAATGGGGCTAGGCTAAATGCTAACACATTTTACCACGCGCTGTACAGATATTAAGTGCACGCATTGAATAAAGATAATTATGTATTCATTTGTGTAAGTTGAGGTAAGAACATAGTAAAATATTGAAAAACGGTGGTGTTTTCCTTTAACTTAAAAAAAATTAACAATGTTTTTATAATTGATGTTAACTATTCACAGGTAAAAACTTAAAATAGTATGTTGAATTGACTTGCAAAACCAAGTTCACTGTAAAAAATACTTTGCTGCCTTAACATTTTTTGTTGAATCAACTCGGAAGATATTTCAACTTACTATTATTACTATTATTTATCTTGACTAGAGATGAGTTGTTATAACTACAGGTGAGTTATTATAACTTATAAAATTAAGTTGACTTTTCTCAACTATATTTTATAAGTTGTGACAACTCATCTCTATTGACATGACTTGTAAATCTGAGTTGATTTAACAAAAAATGTTAAGCCAGCAAAGTTTTTAGTTTTTTGTGTGTTGTTTTAACTTTATTCAGCATTTTTTACAGTGTAGTACAATGGCGGCCAGTGACTTATTTTTTCGAGGGCGCTCGATGCGAAGTTCGTCACAACATTTATGTAGCCCATCATGTGTGTGGTTCCTTTTTTCAAAATATGTGTTCTGCGCATCGAGTGATCCTATGTGCATCACACTTCTTGTCAAAATAAGTGCCTGCTGCAGACGCGTTTAAAGGGTTTATAATAAAAGAGACGCTCGCGTTGCCAGATACTCGCATAATCTCATGCGTAATCAGAGTTTACTGTTAAGGGAGTGTCTTACGTGTATTTTCCGAACGTAAGCGTCTCATAAACGGTTTTGATGCGTGTGCAGCAGGCACTTATTTTGACAAAACACGTGATGCACATGGTTAACATAACAAAACAAACACATATTTTGAAAACACGAGCAACACACGACACTCCGAACACATATTTTTAATTTGCGCCCCTCGGATGAGCAGTCACGAGCCGCCACTGGTGTAGTACAAGTGGAATAATGAATTATTGGAAAAAAGCACACTCACGGTGCAACCGCATTATCAATTATTCCTTACTAACACTACGCTGGTATTTGTCTGTGCGCACCTTTTCAACACTTCAGGTTTTATGAAGCTTGGAGGCATTGAAGTGTGTCTTGAATTTAAGCTGAGTGGTCACCAAAAAAATACTCACAGATTTTAAGAAATCAAGTAATTTCATGGTTCTTTCATTTCTGATGTGATCAAAAGTGGTGATGTACGAGTGGGTGAGTTGCTAACTCGGTAATTAGTCAGTCCATTTTCATCATGTTCCTGTCGCTGACATCCAAAACTTCAGCACCACCGTTGGTCAACGTTGCTGTCATATATGCTTTTAGTTCATTTTTCTCTCCTGGGCAGTTTTTGCAATCATATTTCATTACATCTAATCAGATTTATTTCGCCAAAATACTGAACATTCTTGTACAGAAAAATGTTGCAGTGTGTACTATGCTGTTAATGAGGTAATATAGCTATTTCCTACTTGTAAACATGGCTTTGTTTACTGTTAGTTCACTGACACAGTGTTAAATGCTCTCTCATTTGGAAGTCTGTTACATAAAAACATCTGCTAGCTAAATGAATAAATGTAAAAGTAATTTCTCATGTTTTATTTTAGTTGACTAGAGTTTTACAGCTCAAATGTTATGATAGTAGGCCTATGTGTTCCTTGTCACTCACAGCATGTACCACTGCGCAGCCTGTTCATGCAGACATCATGAGTCATATCCGTGTTCATGTACACTGTGCAGACAGAGCAGTAATGGCATGCAAACTGCAACAATCTAACTTTTTTCTTACCCCGTGAATGACACATGATGTAATCCAATGTATGCCTTCAATGCTATTAGGCTCAAGTTAACATTTTCCAAATCACGACTCTACATTCAAGAGTGTTCATACTGAATGTACTGAACTTACAGTAAATATACTTGAGTCTGACCGACACGCACAGACTAATAGTTAAGGATTTGTGTCAAGCCTGACTGCACCAAGGCAAAGCAACCCACCATCTTCTAATTCCCAGCTTCTTATTAAAACTCTGGAGCCAGGCTGGTCGTAGGAGGAGAGAAGAGATATGGAGGGGGGAATGTGACTGGAATACACAGTGGTTCCTAATCACCCCCCAAACCATTTATACTGTATATTTCTCTGTTGCTTTGTCTTATCATTTGTATTCAGACTGAAATGCATGACCTGTGAAGATTCACACCTCTGCAGGACTGATCACGTATTACTCATATATTCATGAATCTTTTCAGAATCCACAAACTCATTGCATATTCTCAGAACAGGCTTTGCTTCTGCAGTTTAATAGGCCATTAAAGCAGATATGTTAACAGAACTAAGCAGAACAGATATAGTTCATGCTTAGGGATAGGTCTGAGCAAAGGGAAAGATTTAAATACATGAATACACATATTAATTAAGTTCTAATTAAACATTATCACAAATTCATGTTTATGAAACACATTTAACAGCATAAACAAGGCTGTGATGATAATGAACTAACTACCTCAGCTTTTTACCTGAAAGTTGTTCATGACAAAAAAGAGTTAAAGGATTAGTCCATGTTCTTAAAAAAAAATCCAGATAATTTACTCACCACCATGTCATCCAAAATGTTGATGTCTTTCTTTGTTTAGTTGAGAAGAAATTATGTTTTTTGAGGAAAACATTTCATTTTTCTCATTTTAATGGACCCCAACACTTAACATTTTTAATGCAGTTTAAAATTGCTGTTTCAAAGGACTCTAAACGATCCCAAACGAGGCATAAGGGTCTTATCTAGCAAAACGATTGTCATTTTTGGCAAGAAAAAGAAAAAATATGCACTTTTAAACACAACTTCTCGTCTTCCTCCGGCTGTGTGAAGAGCCAGCGCGACCTCACGTAATTGCGTAATGATGTCGGAAGGTAATGTTACATATATGAAACGCACATTTGCGGACCATTTTAAACAATAAACTGACACAAAGACATTAATTAGTATCATTCGACACACAACAACGTCGGACGATCCTCTTTCTCTACACTAGTAAACACAGAGGCGTAGTTTTGCATACGTCCTCCGTGACCTCTTGACGTGATGACGTATTGCGTGAGGTTGCGCTGGCGCGTCACACGACCGGAGATAGACGAGAAGTTGAATAGAATAGAATCTACACATGATTTTATTTGCTAACTGTTTAGGCTACAACTAGCACTGGAACAAACTGGGCACGATCATTGGTCATGACCAAATTACAGTACATTCATAATCTGCCTAAAAAATGTCCCCGGCTTTAGGTTGATTTTAAGGCAATAGGCAGATCCTGTCTTTGCTCAGCTGTCAGAAGCCCTGAAAAATTGGACTACATTCCCCGTAATTTTAACCTGCGGGTCAGATGGTGTCACAAGCTGAGGCTGTCCAGCCCTTTTTCAGCAATGTATGTAATTATATGAAATGTGTTTACCTCCACATCTTGTCTGTACATTGTCACTGGCAATCAGATCTTTTTCTATATTCTTTCCTCTGCGTGTTTACAGAGACCCATTTGTGTTTTTTCTCATCTTATATATTATCCCCAACTGCAAAATATTTGATCATCCAGTGACATCTGATAATATTCACAAAGCTTAAAGGGACACTCCACTTTTTTTCCATCTCCCCTAGAGTTAAACATTTGATTTTTACTGTTTTGGAATCTGGGTATGGTGGTAGCTACCACTTTTAGCATAGCTTAGCATAATCCATTGAATCTGATTAGATTAGCACTGCGCTAAAAAATAAGCAAAGAGTTTCGATATTTTTCCTATTTAAAACTCGACTCTTCTGTAGTTACATTGTGTATTAAGACAAACGGAAAATTAAAAGTTGCGATTTTCTAGGCCGATGTAGCTAGGAACTATACTCTCATTCTGGCGTAATAATCAAAGACTTTGCTGCCGTAACATGGCTGTGGCAGGCGTAGTTTGTATTACGCACTGCCGGAAAATAGTCCCCTTTGTTACTTTCAATAAATCATGCTTTTAAGTGAGATACGTCAGAAAGTAAGGAAAATTAGCTTTTCTAATTCATCCCTGCTCTCATATTTGTAATATTGATAAGCATTTAGCGAAATGATAAATCCCTATACGTTTAATAAAAGTCAGAGGCCGACCTAAATTAATTGTAATTGAATCAAGTAGGTCACATTGATTAAGGAAGATCTCCACCTTTGTCTACTTATGAAATCTATAGGCTTTTACGGCTATATTATATGTCCTTGGTGTGCCTACCCAACCATTTACTACAGTATGTAAATCATGGGCAAATGAAATCCTCTTTCAATGCTTTATTTCAGTTGCAACATTGTATGTGGTCTGTTAGATTCCTACAGTACATATACACACTACACTGCAGTCATATCAGTCTGTTTCTGTGCAGTAGATGGAGCCATGGCTACATTTTGAAGTGTTTCAGTCAGGTACATTATTGTAAAATTTATATAATCTGAAATTAAAGGACGATCAATCAAACACTGTACCTTGAAGCACAATAATTTACCCTGTAGATTATTCAAAATTGAAACAATGATAAAGCACAGTCCAACCTTAATGGGAGGTTTTGAAGAGAAATAAAGTATTGGCATATATTACATATAATAATTCATTTTTGTTTGATATGGGGTCTGCTTTTATTTGATATCTGGCAGTGATTATTTTTTATCTTTAAGCAGCCCAAAGTAATCCACATCTATACTGCAGTGATTCCCATCTAGAGTTATTTGTACCAGGGATAGATGGGGTAGGCTATACCTGGAAAGATGCCTTTTTAAACCAATAAAAAAACTACTACAACAAAAAGCAAGGAAGTTCAGGGCTGTCAGTCTTGAACCATCTCTTGCATTTAAAAAAAGCAACAGTATGTCATTTTCATCACTAGAGGTCGCTAAATGACAACAATGTCGTAGCTTGATGACGCTGTAAAAGAATGTTGAACAATGGGAGTTGTCGTCTTTACCTCACAAATCATGCTCATGGATGGATAAAGTTATATTACCATTACATTATAATTAAGCCCAAAGTGTGCCTTGATAGAAGCAATAAGAGCGTGTTGTACTTTCTGCACATACTGCACTTTGCATGTTGATTGGTTGATGGCATTAAAGTATTGCAAGAGCGACATAACAGTACTGCTATGCTCTCTTGCAATACTTTGATGTCACATGCTGATCGGTCTGTGCAGTGCCGTATGAAGTCAAACACACCTGTGGTTTCTATGGTAGAAAAAGCAGAACCGGAGAATATAACACTATTGACAAGCGACGCTATAGAAAGGGTCGTAACATTGGTTAAAACTGCAAATTCTATGAATTCAAAAATGGTTGAAAACAAATTAAGTACATACAGTATGTGAATAAAATAACACTGTAATGCAAAGAAATTTACATATTGTTTTTTTAATCGCCACCAGAGCTGAAATACAAGCTAGGAAAAACTACTATGATTCTGTTTATTGCACACAATATGGCTTATATTAAGTGTAACATGAATCATTGTAATAATGGCCATGGTGATAATATTAGTAATAATGTTAAATTATATCACGTGTGTAACAAAGGAACCTGTTTATGACCACATTTGGTGCTAAAACGGGGGTACCTGAGCCTTACTGATGGGTTTATAAAGAACAACAAGAGAAACAAAGTACTTGTACAGTAAATTAATAATATTGACAGTGGCAATGAAATATAGCCAATATTACACGATTTAACCAGAAGATTAAGTAGTAAGTACGCTTATTGTCTTGAAATTACCATTTCCGTGACATACACGCTGTAGTCAACAGTAGATGATAAAATGACAGAACTTAATTCACATCCTCTGTCTTGCACTTTCTCCTCCATAGCCTGCAGTTTCCATGGCAACTCTGTGTAGCATGAGCGCTTGTCAGCCCACTCAGGCAGGCTTCTCTGTGTGAAGTCACAAATAAAACATTCTCTCTGTTCATCTCACCAGCCTTACTGCAGTACAAACCCAAGCACTTCCTCCTGACTGTACCAGCGCCATTGATTCACACAAGAAACATACCGGGGTCCACTCATTTTGTCCCGCTTTGTGAAAAAAAAAACATTGCAAATCGGTCTTTGTGATGGCGTCAACTCTGATTGGTCTTGCATCACCACACGAAAACGAAAAGCACAAATAAGATTTCACGTAATGGCTCAAATGATTCTCATAGAGAGCTGTAAGATTACCTGGACTCAGCGCAACTGGAGACTTCAGTTCAGATAATTTCTCAGCTTGTTCTCCTACATAATGGCCACAATCAGATATGTGTATCTAGAGTTTGAGAAGAGATCTCAACAATATCTCAAACTATGCTCAAATTTGCCAAAATACCAAAGTTTGTAATCTGAGGTCACTATAGCTATTCAAGGAACTGACTAATCAAAAATTAACTATAATTACCCTGTGTTGTCTATTAAAAACATTTAAAGGGCACCTATAATGCCCATTTTAACAAGATGTTATATAAGTCTCAGATGTGTCTATAATGTGTCTGTGAAGTTTCTGCTCAAAGTACCCCACAGATCATTTATTATAGCATGTCCAAAATGGTGGGAGCAAAAATGCGTTGTTTTCATGTCTGTACCTTTAAAGTGCCCATATTATGAAAAACTCACTTTTTCTGGGTTTTGATGCTTCCACATGCATACAAACTTGGAAAAAAAACATCTATGCTGTTTTGAGTGAGATACAGGTTTCTGAATGTCCTCTGCCTTGAGTCTCAGATTGCACGGTATCAAACTCAGCTCCGTTGTGACGTAACTAGCCTTGTCGTCACATTCCGTTTGAATTTTGGGATAATGATGCTAGAACATCTGGATCACAAAACAGAGACCACATTGATGCTAATCCCGTAAATTATACCTTTTAAATGTATAGTAATGTTAATATTATTGTTTGTATACAACAGGCTATAGATATTTTTTTGCAGGCTAGATAGTTTGCAGCGTGGTTTCGAAAGTTAAAAAAATATTTAACGGCTTTATTATTTTACAATTCTACATGAACTAAGTAATAGTGCTTTGCCAAACTAAAAGTGTTTTGCCAAACTAACCGAGACCGGGCCTTACCGACCCGGCTTTTCTGACGAGGCTAACGTACCCCCGAGTCTCTTATCACTTTCCCAAGATACGGTCCGGACCCCCCGCTAGCTTCTAGCAATTAGCCCGTGGTCCACAAGCAGTGGACCCGCCGGGTCTAAATTTCTGTCATTTGCAAAAATAATGCATTTGAAAATGTTTTATAACGGGAATATGTTAGCATTGTCCAGGGAAAACGAGTGTATTGTTGAGACTGCTACATCACAATTTACTCTGGAATCATTATGTGTCATGAGTTTCTTCTCCTGGAGTGTGCTTATTAGTGATACTTTTTTGCTTGATTTGTCTGTTGGCAACATAAACCGTTAATAATAATATATATAAATAATAACACAGTATGGTCTGTACTGCTCACGATTCCACTGAGCACGCGCACATGACGTTCATAGTGGGGCGTGGCCAAAGGAGCAGCAACTCATAAATATGTAATGACCACCTCAAAACGGCACAATCTTAAATGTACTGAAACAGAGGCTACTAGAGATGGCTAACAATCTTTTCCTACAAGCTATTTCGAGCAAACAACTTTATAAACATGTTTTATGGAACTCATACACCTTTTTAACTTGTGGAAAAGCAGTCATAAGATAGGCACTTTAAATGCAAATGAGCTCTCCCTTACCAAGATAGTGGTCCTGCCCAAACCCATTCTCATTCCCCATGCGTCAAAATCTGAAGCATGTTCAAATGCCTTTAGCGTCAGCATGAAGACGCAAAAGGGTGCCCCTATGCATCACTATATCGACGAAATGGGAACTCCGTTGCGTCACGTTATGCGACGTCAACATATGCGACGATCGGCAAGATCATGCCGCTTCTGGACGTAAACTACTCCATTTACTCCATTTACTCCATTAAATTGTTTACCATTGTTGCTTGGGGTTGGGGTTAGAATCACTTTCTGTTACATAAAATTACATCCTAACACAAACCATCTCTAACCCTAACCCCAAGCGACAATGGTTTAAAAATCAGAAGACAAAAAGTATAAACCAATACAGACATCCTAACCCAAACCCGCACTCTAACCCTAACCCTAAGCAACAGTGGTTTAAAAATCAAAAGACAAAAAGTATAAACTAATACTTAAACTGACAACCAAACCCAAGATCTAACCCCAAGCGACAATGGTTTAAAAGGGCCATGGCATGAAAATCTGACTTTTTCCATGTTTAAGTGCTATGATTGGGTCCCCAGTGCTTCTATCAATCTAGATCAACCCAGTAACTTAGTTTTGGTAAACCATTCTCTACAAGCACATGAAAAAGGGGTCGTTGAAATTTGGCTCTCCTTATGATGTCACAAGGAGCTCTTATTATAATAATACCACCCCTTAATCTGCACTGTCCAATCAGAGCACTGCCATTTAGTGCAGAGAAATGCACAATTGAGTTTTAATTGCAACAAACCACCATCATTGTGATCAGTGTTTGAATTTCATAAGCTCATTTGCATTTAAAGGACACACACAAAACGGCACATTTTGGCACACACCTACAAAGTGGCAATTTTAACATGCTATAATAAATTTATATGGTATTTTGAGCTAAAACTTGACATATGTGCTATGGGGACACCAAAGATTTATTTGACATCTTAAAAAAGTCTTGTGCCATGGCCCCTTTAAAAATAGGAAAGAAATGGAGTAGTTACCGTCCAGAAGCGTCATGATCCTGCCGATTGTCGCATACGTTGACCAATCAGATGACAGATGGGAGGAGTTCACACTGATGGGCAACTTCTCTTCTTATTTCCGGCGTGATGCTGGAGTCTGTCCCAAAATATGACACCGGTGCACCCTTGTAGATTCACCTCAAGGGTCCCTAAGGTCTGCACTACATGATGCCATCAAAGTTGATGAAGTACACAAGTCCAGAGTGTGCCATTTGGAACAGGGCCAGTAAGTGCTTTCAGTTAAAATAGATCTGACTCCTGTGAATACAGTCTGAGACAAAAGTACCTTACTATTGAGATATAACGGACAGCGTACAATTCACTGAAGGCGGAAATTATGGTAATGCAGGAGTGTCAGTCAGTGGCTGTGGGCGGGCTTTATGAGTGTGATGTCACATTAACAAGTGAATCGAAACAGCATGTCTAATGAGACTGCCTTGGTTTAATTGGAAAGAAATAATAAGGACAGAGTGGATTTTTTTCATTGTAGGGTGATTGTGTTCACACGCTGCCAACACACATTTATGTCCAAACAGCTTGTAAATGTGGATTTTACATAATAGGTAGGTACTCGTTAAAAGATATTAAAAGAAAACTTTCTTTTCACACAGATAAACAGTCCGTAACTGTATTACACTGTCTGACTTAATGGGTTTACTGAATATGAATGAATACATAGTTCCTGAGTCACATCCCAACAGGGTGGATGTGATTTCTAGTTACAGTGGTTCATTTTGGCTGATGCGTATTTTGTCCTCTGCACCTGGACCTGAAAAGGGAAACACAAATAAAATGCATTTGTTATAAATGAGAAGACGACAAACACTTGATCAGCAAAAGCAATTTGTTTGTTTTCTGCTTTCATTGCCGTTTCAGCTGGACAGTGTAGCTATACTTTATACTGCTTAAATGTTTAAACAGGTTTTTCTTAATTGAGAGTACAATTTTTCACCATGTGCTGTCAAAATGCAGGGCCACCAGAAATAACAAAATAGGCCAGTGCAAGGCATTCTGGGATGCCTAGACACCCTTCGGGTAGCACCAAGAGACATTTGTCTAATATTAATCTCTTGCATGGCTGCCTGTTTAGGTTTTCAAGGAGTCTTGTGACCATTAGAACATTTATAGCATTTTACAGGATGTAATCATACTGCTAAGGACCTGTTTTGATCTTCCTGAACTGAAGGACAATTTAGTCACTTTATTTATGATTTTGAGTTGCTAGGGATTATTTGTACCAGTTTGAAACATTCAAGATAATAACTACTGTACCAACCTACTAAAACGTGACCCTGTCTATAAAAACGTATAATATAATTTTGAGATTAGGAGCATCAGAATTTGATTTCAACCAGCGATTTCACATTGATTTCAATCTTTGGCATGGCCGTACTCTGTCCATATTTAGTGCCCTATTTTAAAAGCAAATGGTCTAAAGCGTACTGCGCAAGTGCACTTTTGTTAGTTTAACGACTGGTCTTAAAGGGTTGTTCCTATTCTCATAATGAGTTATGGGTGTTTTGGGGCGTAACATGCAAAAAACCAATGAGAGTCTCACCGTACTCATTACAAGAATAGGTACAACCATTTTAGACTGTGCGCCAGGCGCACAAACCAATTCAATTTTTTAACTTGCAAAAGTGGATTCGGACATGCCCTTAGTGCACTTGCGACAAGCACTTTAGATCATGCAATTAGATCGTTTAAATAGGCTCCCTCTTTTTCGACCATGAACGGACAAATTGGCACTATAGCATTTGCTATTTAAATAACGTGGCCCATGACGTGAAAGTGATAACATTCATCGGGCTGAAACTAGTAAAAAACAATTGCATCATGCCTTGTGCTACATTGCGCCGGATGTATGATAGGGCCCTTAAGATATTAAGCCTATATTTTCACAATTCTTTAAAGTGCACCTATTTCATTGCTAAAAAACATAATTATTTTGTGTATTTGGTATAATACAATGTATTTGCGTGGTTTATGTTTAAAAAAACATTATTTTCAACATACTGTAAATTTTGGAGCTCCGGATATACTGCTATATATATATATATATTGACATTCAGGGGGTGGGGTTGGATCCAGATCCATGGCGTGGGGATGGATCCAGGTCCAGAGATCTCTTCCCACTGCATTTTGATTGGTCGAAAGTTTAACCACAAGACACGTCATACACTTGTTGTTGCATTACCATTTCCACATTGAGTCGTAACTAAATTACATGATTCTTTTGACGGAAAAACAAACTTTACTTGTGACCACAATAAAAGTAGTCTCTTTAAGGTGAAATGTAAGGTTTTTTGCTATAATGTTCTGGAGTAAAACATTTCGGGTACTACAAGTAATCGTAGTGTGATAATGTACAGCCAACCGGGTCACAAATAAATCCCTTCAGTGATATCACCTAACACCTAACTGTGATCATTACTTACTAAATTATGAATCTTTCTCGACAATATTTTTAATCAGACATACACTTACATTGATAAGAGCAAACGTTGGCGACCACAGGTTGCAACTAATTGCAGGCTGCAACAACGCAAATATACTGGTTTATTTGACGGAGGAAAATATATAAAGTGGGAGGACTTGGATCTAGATCCAACCCTGCTCCCTGGTTGTTGTGTTCTGCATTGAGGACCATCTCTGAATACCTCTGACAGAATATGATATGGAATTATGATTATGTCGGTCTTTACTACATCACCAATCCCAGGAAGTAAACTGTTGCCTAAAATCTGTGTGTTTTTTGTAGTCCAAGAAAAGAGATTTACGTTGGAAATGATAACTCGCGTCATCGTTTACTCTGGGGGTTGTACCTTTTGCGTTAACTTGTACTAAAACACACTTACACACCAAAGGAAATGTAAAATCATGAATCGGACCATAGTTGCTCTTTAAATTAAGTAGAATATGTACACTCAGTAAAAAAGGGAAAACATTTTTCCAGTTGTCACTGGGGCAGTACCCTTTTTTAAGGTCGGTACAGATATGTATTCAGTACCAATATGTACCTTTGAGGTACTAATATGAACTCTTTAGGTCCGAAAGAGTACTGCCACATTGACAACTAGGGACAATTTTTTGAACTTTTTCTGACAGTGTAGAAAACAGTAAATCACAAAAAAGTATTTAGCTGAGTTTCCACAGACTGGGTCACATACATTCTCTATTGCTAAAGCAGATGAAACTGCACTTCCTTCTCTCTTAAAACAAAAAAATGCTTTTCTGTGAGTGGCCATATGGGCTTTGTTAGTGGCTGGAGGTGCTCTTGTTCAAGTGACACAGTGATCTCCTCTTCTCACGTGGCAACCACTTATTCTCAACTCTCTGCTGCAGGCTCTTAAACATAGAGGCAGAAATGAGCATGTCCTGCTGTGCTTCATAATAAACATTCATGATGTGATTTTGCTTTTGTACCTCCTCAGCATGGTGTAGCAATGTTGATATACGTCCCAGAAACTAAAGGACCTTTGGGACGATTGCTCCATTTTCCCTTTTCTGTTTATTAATTTATCTGTTTTATTTGTGCCATGCCTGACCTGAGGACAGCTAAGCCATCCTCAAATGAGTGCAAGGTGATGAACGCTGCTTTTGAAGGACTTTCCATTGCGTTGAAAGGATTTCAGTAACTGTCTTCTAATAATGTCAATATAATGGTGTTAACTATACATTACTTATTTTTTACATTAAGTGTGCAGCTTGACTTTGCATAACTGTAAATGTAAATGGACATGACATGATTATGTTTTTTAGTCCAATATCTGTTTATCTGTAAGGTGTGCAGTGTGAGTCACCTCATGAATAACTTCTGCTTGTTATTTTGTCTCAGTTAGAGGATCCCATCAATTTATATATCATCATTTGTAGGATTTTGAGTCTCATCCTCACAGCCTCACTGAGACAATGTTTTGCCAATTGTTTTGCCAGGGCCATGCAGAGACATTTAAAGGGGCAGGTGCTTAAAGGGACACTCTACTTTAAAAAAAAAATATGCTAATTTTCCAGCACCCCTAGTTAAATATTTGATTTTTTACCGTTTTGGAATCCATTCAGCCGATCTCCGGGTCTGGTAGTACAACTTTTAGCATAGCTTAGCAAAATCCATGATATCTGATTAGACCATTTAGCATCACACTCAAAAATAAACAGGGCTTTGAACCAGATTTTTTCCCAATTGGTTCGTTCCGATCAGAAACAGTATTTTAATGTTTCCGGTTTTCGGTTCAACCCTAAAATTGACATACCTGAACCGGTTACAACAAAAAAAAGTTCCCGAACCGGTTAATAACGTTCCATGTCAGCTCTGGGACATACAAATATGTAGGCTGATCATTAGTCTACATAATTTTCCTCTAGTCTCTATCTTGTCATCAAAGATTAAAAAGGCTACATTATGTAAGCGGCATAACTGTTATTCTAACATGCCTACATTTGTTTCAGCATTATACATGAATTGAGACAAGGACAATTTCTGGCATGTCGCTTATTGGCAAACAACTTAAACAAATGTTTTTATTAGAAAAATAATGCTGTGGTATTTCGAGATCATTTTGTTTGTATGTGTCCTGTCAAGAATAGAAAGATTGTTTGCTTGATTTTTGAAACGCGGTTCTCCGTGTATGCACTTTTGAGTGCACTTAAACACGCACACACACACAGATGGAGGACGAATTCCAAACGGCATTTCGGAAGAAGATGCAGCATAAACAGTCGCTTCAAATAAAGTGAAAATTTAGTTGTTTTTCAGTGCTTTATTCTGCAAATGTATTTTAATGGACTGCAGTATGAGACACAGTAGCGCCTCTCTCTCAAGTTTATACATCAAGAGTTCTGACCTTTGAATGGCATAGGGATAATCACGTGTAATTGGAGTTGGACCGGACACATTCAACCGCATGTGCGTCTGTGCGTACAGAAAATTGCTCACTTTAGCGCCTTTTTGCGGTCAAATTGTTTAAAATCACTTAAGTGTTAACATTTGCAAGCCTTTGCAAATGATCAACTTTCACCCTATTTAAATTTGTGTATTAATCCGTGAATCACATGCGAGCCAAACCGTGGGTCGTGATCTGTACGGATCATGGATCATCTGCGATCCGTTACACCACTAATTAGTATTAAAAACAAACATCTTGAGATACTTGGTAGCCTTCAATATTTACCTCTAATGATTGAGCTTGATGAGTCAACGACGACCCGAAGTGAACTTCACCGAGTCATATTGCTCAGAAATCTTGTCACAGAATGAAAAAAATAACTGTATTAATCGGTTACCATTATTTTAAATAAATGATTCAGTTCCGGAACATATATATATTTTTAAGTTTCTGGTTTCATTTCTGTTTCTTGCAAAATATCAAAAGTTTCTGGTTTTCGTTTTCGTTCCGTGAACAGGTTCAAAGCCTTGAAAATAAATAAAGGGTTTTTATATTTTTCCTATTTAAAACTTTTCTGAAGTTACATTGTGTACTAAGACCGACGGAAAATTAAAAGTTGCGACTTTCTAGGCCGATATGGCTAGGAACTATACTCTCATTCTAGCTCTCATTCTTTGCTGCCGTACCATTTTTGCAGGAGGTGCAGCGCCTGAAAATAGTCCATTGGTAACTTTCAATAGCGCTTGAATATAGTCCCCTTTGTAACTTTCACCAGGGGACTATTTTCGGGCACTGCGTAATATCATTGCGCCTCCTGCAGCCATGGTGCGGCAGCAAAGTCCTGTAATGTATTGTTGCACCTGTAATTACAAAAATAAAATTGTGCCTTGACAAAAGGGTACCCCCTCTCCCCCCCTCACAAATGCTTGCATTTTGCTTCCATTAAACTGAGCAAGTAAACCTGAGCTTAGCATGTTTAAATGTTGCCGTACTGTGTGAATCGCAATACTCTTTCCCACCATTGATCGCTGGCTGTGGGCTCCCCTCAGGGGATGTGATTTAATTACACTCCATCCTCTTTCTTGGTTAAGCCCATTTCATCAGAAGGCCTCTGTGTGCCGTGGGAACCTGTAAGCACAAGGTCACTGGCTTCATTTTCATTCTGAGCATATCTGGACCTCAGGTGTTTGAAACTAGTTGGCATTTGGCAAACACATCTAAGCTTACTCCTGGATCTGTGATTTTGCTCTTCTTTTTTTTCAACAAATTGTTTTTTTTTGTCAAATACTATTATATTTATTCTACAACTGTACCACTTGATTCTAAATTTAACACACTGTAGTACATTTTGTGATCAAACACAAAGCGTATACACTTTTGTTTGTGTCTTTGAGGGTATTTTTATAAATAGTTGCACCACCATTGTAAGGTGTTGCTGGCATTACTCACATAATCCCTTTATTTTTTTGCTAAGGTTGGCAGCGATTTCCTACAACATCTAATGCTTATGAGTCATGCACCCTCGTTTTGGAGGTATGTTTAGACACGTTGAATGGGTTATATTAGGAAACCCTCAAGCTTTCTGTTCCAGTTGCATTTGTTGTTAACTAGCTTTGCACTCAGGCACATGAGTTGAAGAATGGTATTATATTCCAAACTGAGATGTTCTGGAATCTAACTGTTATTTACAAGAGGCAAAGAACATAAACCACTGAGGAAAATTTAGCTCTGTTTGTGCTCTGGTACCCAGTGAGTCATATTTGTTTATCACAACACCCCCTCTGTACTCTGCTTCAAGAAAATATGGACAGCGGTTTGATTGGGAAAGATAGATGCTTTGCAATGTTCATATAAGTATTTGGGTCATTCTACAGAAGAGGTGGAATTCGGGTGATGGATATTTGCTTAAATTAACTTCCTTCAACATACCCAAAACTTGTTTAATAGCATTAATTAACTTGTCAAATCTATGAATCCGCAAAACGGGGAGCTTAATCTATTTTTAACTTTTTAATACATTTTAATTAAGAATCCATGAGTCATTTATTTGTCATTGGTGTTACCTGTGATTTAATCATTATTAATGTTGATACTAAACATTTTTTCTCAAGCCGTAAGGCTTGTGTATTTATTTAAAGGTTGAGTAGAGTAATGATAACAGCAAAAAAATAATTGAGTATTAATATTTGTTTAATTAAATTCTTCGGGCTCTATCTTACACCCGGCGCAATGCAGCGCAATGCGCGACGCAAGTGTCTTTCGCTAGTTTCCACCCTAATTTTCACGTTTAGCGCCGCGTTGTTTAAATAGCAAATGCATTTGCGCCCCCTTTTGCGCCCATGGGCGTTCTGGTCTGAAAACGAGGTGTGTTCAGGCACATTGTTGGCGCGTTGCTATTTTGAGGCAACTAAAATAGACTACGCCATTGACCAACAAAAACCTGGTCTAAAGTCTAAAGTCAATGGCGCAATGTGTTTTATGTTATTTAAAGAGCGCATTAGTAAAATGCGCCTTTAAACGGGAGGACAACGCGGGTTTGCTTATCACAAAGTACATGAATGCGCAGCAGCACAAAAACACTTTTAAATATGAAAGATTAAAGGATTGAATGTAAAAGATTATTATTGAGTCTCTTGGACATAAATGAGGACTAATTATGAGACGTTAGAAGGCGCAAAGAGCTGCTTCACCTGCAGCCTGGTAAGTAAATAAATGCTTTGCTTTGAACAAATGCATCTGTTTTTAAATGTTTTTTTTAATGCTACCTCACGGATTTATTGTATATGATGACTCTGTACCTGCGGATATTGTGAGATGAGAAACATTTGTAAGTAATGCTTAAAAAAACTCTTTGCTAAAAAACGCTGTCCAAAGTGCTGAAACATGAGGAGAGCCGTTTGTAAATTCTTTATCTCCCGTTTGTTACAAATAAAGTATTTTTAGAGTACAAACCTTATCTTACATACTTGTAAATTATGTTTTGATGATATTGGATAGCCATGCAATTACAAGCCTGCTTTTTACTTCCATGACTAAAAGAAAACAGGTTTTAAAGGTTTTAATAAAAAAATAACAATTTCAATACAGGTGAAAAACAACACAATTATTTAACATTAATCTTAAACTGGGGATCTTCTTCCGCCGCTTAGTTTTTCAGTTTACAAAGTTCGTCATCTAAATAGGGATTAGACATAGCGCAAGCGCAACTTTCTTTTAAAGGGGATGAGAGCTGAGTCTCTCATCCGTTTACTGCATGTTACGCCCAAAATACTCCCATTACAATAGGATCAACCCTTTTCGACCATGCGCTCGGCGCACAAACCATTTTTCCCGTCGTTAAATTAGCAAAAGTTGATTAGGACACACCCATTTAGACGTTGCGCTGTGCGCTTTAGACAATGCGCTTAGATCGTTAAAATAGGGCCCTTCATCTTTACCCAGCATTGTATGAAATTATTTGATTTTCAGTTTGACTTTTTTCTTTAAAACCAACAAAAACAAAAATATTCAACCAAAAAGGCTTTGATGCAAAGACTGAAATATCAACAATGTCTTACATCCCATATCAACAACAAAATATTACTAGAAAGTACAAGAAAATACATTCATAACACCAAAACTTGGTTTAACACCAAAGACACAATGTAACACCAATGACACAATGTAACACCAATGACAAAATTAGAATATAATAATAGATAATAAATATGATAAAACTTATAAACTTTCATAAAATGTTCCATCTTGCTTTGTTTTTATGATTTTATGTTGGTCAGTTAAAGGAATAGTGCTTTGGAAGTACTCATTAGAGAAGTAACACTAATGACGATAACACAAATGATGGTAACACCAATGACAATTTACAGAAAAAAACAAATATTTTAACAAAATGGCTGCCATTAGCCATGTGCTCTTTCATCAGAGATGTAACAATCACATACTTATTCAGTATAATGTATTTTTTTGTAAAGATTTTAACACTCCCAGCTATAAAAAAGAGTAACACTAATGACATCCAAAAAATCTTATCTCAAAATTCTAAGATATATCATGATATTTTAGACAAATAAGGTAAGACATCTCACAAACCTTTTGCCTTCCTCCACTGCACTTTCTTTCACTGACCTCTTGACCCATAAAAATCAAAGAGCTGATGCATTGTTTCAAAATAAAAGTGCTTTGGGTAGGGTAACACCAATGACATAAATTTGGGGGACAAATATTTATTTGATATTATTCATATTAATAGTGTATTTTTACCATTTCAGTGTTGTAGTTAATTAATACAGGGTTAACGGTAAATGTAAATTTGATTTGTTTTACAAAAAACATGGTTTTAAATAATAAGTACACAGTTTAATTTCCATGTATGATCAAAGGGACAAGGCAATTTTCAGGACCAGACATTTAAAAAAAAGTGTAGATATTATTTGTTTGTTGACAGGATATTTTACTCATGACACTGCCCATGCAAGTAAAATGCGACTGCATTCAATCTTTTTCACTTTGTATGATCCCTGGATTTGAACCCATGACCTTTGAATAGCCAAAACAATGCTTTAGCATTCGAGCTTCAGGAAGCCCTAAACTGGTAAATGCACCAGAATAAATGTCACAATAACATCTCACTGCCAAATAAGTAAGGGATAATGGATAGGCAGCCAGTTGTTATTGCAGAAATAAGCCCTGACAGTGTGATCATGACCCGATGCAAAGCTTTGAATTACACTGAAGGGCCTTATTCTGCGATAACAACTGGCTGCCTGTACATTATCCCGGGTGACCATACGTGCCATTCTTCCTGGCCAGGATTTCGGGTACGTCTTTGGGAAGCTGTATTTGTTGACCGCATACGTCATCAAGGTTCTCACATTTCAGTTAAAAACATAAGACATACAATCGTACTTTTATTCTTACAATGTAAGGGTTGCTTTTTTTGAAATAGAACCTGAAATAATAAACCTCAGTGACGTACTTTGACCTCAGTGCGCAGTATCATCACTTCTGGCTACTCCCCCTCTCGCTCAAACTTTTGTTAATATTACTGCGCCCAAGGTCGAAGTGCTAAATGCTCTTCCGCCATACAATATAGTTCATAGTTTTTATTCACTTAAAAAATTGCCACATTTTATTTTGTGTCACCATACAGACTCATGTAACTACTCATGTAATAGTCTTTAAATAGGGAAAACATGGAAGTGTTTGGTGGCTTCTAAATTCATCCCTGTTTGGATCTAATGAATGGGGCTAGGCTAAATGCTAACACATTCACGATGCGCTGTACAAAGATTAAAGTGTATGTTGCAGGTTAACCACCACTGTCGATTAATGGGTACATAAATCACTCAAGATATGTGTATAATTTTTAAAATGTCTCAAAAATGGTCTTAAAGACCACTTTTTTTACGTTTTTGGTATTAACGGTTTTTTTAACGCAATTCTGCGATGACGTCACGTTGGGGAGAAGTGGAGAAAGACTCAGCCAGAGCCATAGAGATAGATGAGACATTTATTGCTGTTTAATACTTACGTATATAATTTGGAAATCATATATACATCGTAGGAAATATATAATGTGTTATACTGCAAAGTTACCTTGCTAATTATTATTTATGATATATGTGGAGATAAATAAAACTTCGCAAATCTGCTGATTTGATCCATTCATGTCCTGACCACCAGGCTAGAGATTTTTAAACATCCTTAATCCACACTTACTAGGCAATCAAATAATATCTCAAATATATTGTTTTGTGAAATAAAAGGATGCTTTGTTATATTGTTTATGCGATTATAACGAATCACACGATCATTTTATACGCAGCAGCAGTCAGCAGCTGGAGCACACTCGGATCCGACCGCATACATACTGTAATAAACAGGCGTTCGGCGGCTTTTTACATCACGACAGGCTATGCCATTTGAGGAGGAACCGCTCATTGATCACCGTATTTTTATAAATCCTGTACATGTTTGGACCTGCCGAACAGGTTGAGCACTTTTATATACTTTATTGAGCAGAGAGGCTGCCTGCACAGTTTGACCAGCGGGCTGCGGGAACCGGCGCACATCACGCCGCCAGACGGTGTTGCTAATATAACTCGAAATGTATAACTATTATCAGATCGGCCCGGGAAAGTCCCGACTCTCTCGATTGCCATTCCGCTACTGGCTGTAAGAAAGTGAGTGCGTTTGGGTCGCTGGTCCCCGCGAACAGACGTGACGTGCTTCACTCACCTTCCAGGATTAGAGACATGCTGCCAAAACCGTTTGTGCTGAAGATCGCATAAAGTTACACCCATTTCAGGCAGGATCATGGACCCCCTCAAGCCAGCATGCACGAGTATGTTAATTGTTTGTTTACTTTCTACACGAAGATATGCTAACCTTATGCTATCTGGCTGTCTGCCTATCTCTCTATACTAGCCTATCCATCTGTCTGTCTGTCTATCTATCTGTCTATCTATCTTATCTATCTATCTATCTATCTATCTATCTATCTATCTATCTATCTATCTATCTCTCTATCTATCTATCTATCTATCTATCTATGTATCTATCTATCTATCTATGTATGTATGTATGTATGTATGTATGTATGTATGTATGTATGTATTTATCTATTATCTGCGCTATCAGAACTGTACTTTACTCGTCTTTCTATAGTCATTCTCAATGCTCTCAATGCGGCTTTGGTCAGTTCTCTCCCCAGCGTGACGTCATACAGTGTGTTGTGAGGGAAAGGAGAATCATTGCAAATTGCTGTACTTTTTCATACTTTTTCGGGTTTTGTGATACCCAACAACATAAAATACAATGGATAACAGTTTAAATGTTTATTATCAACAAGCAAATTGCACAAATTCGTTGAAAAATTTTACCTGCAAAACGCCCTTTAAGTGCGCGCATTGAATAAATATAGGTATGTATTAATTTGTCTAAGTTGAGGTAAGAACATAGTAAAATATTGAAAAACTGTGGTGTTTTCCTTTATGATAAGACGTTTAAATGTCACAAACACACTATTTTTTTAAATATTTGTTATCATAATGTCATATATGTTATTAAAAGACATATTTATATTTAATTTTTGTGTAATATTAAACTGTACCTGTCAAAATAATTTGTGTATTGTTTTGAACATTTGTTATCTGGGAATAACAAGCCTGCAAATGTCATGACTGGCCAATCAGAATCAAGCATTCCATTGAGCCGTGTTATAACTACAAATTATGTGATTATATATGTAACACATGAAGAATATATGATTAAAGATCTAAATATGAACATTTATTTATAGATGCATTTATCCATACGTATATACAGGCACTTTCTGTTTTTATAAACTATCATTTTCTTTTTTATAAGCCCTTGTATTAGATACATTCAAATGCAGTTCCTCCATTAGATGTGAGAAACATCTAAATATTTCTGCCCTGAAGACATAAATCTGTTTACTTTAATGATGATGTGTGTACCACCAGAAGCATGTTTGCACTAATGCTAAATCACATATATGATTTATCCTTTATAGAATTTCAAAAATAAATAGGAATGGATTGGTCTTGACCCATATTTACCCAAATCCAGTCTCTTTCTCAAGTCGACATGCAATCAAAATTGACTTCATGCGGTTGCACAGCATTTCACGGCTCAGTAAAACTGCAAATTCTATTTCATGTTAATTTAACATCTTTTAATTTGTGTAATATTGGGAAACACATTTCTAATCCCAAATCTACCTTTAAGCTTCTTTTCAGCCCTAAATGTTTAACATTTTACTCGCCAATGAGGCTGCAAGAATATAGAAGCTATACATTGTGTTATATGGACGTGTTATTCAGAAGTGTTTTCTGCTTGCTGTGTTAGTAAATGTAGGATGTTGCAATGAGTTGGTTTATTTTGAGAAAAGGGTGAGAAAGCAAGAAATAGCTGCATATATTTACATTTGGCAGACACTTTCATCCAACGCAGAATGCATCTTATAGTACATATAACAATTCGTGGTTGGGACAAATATGGACAAACCAAAAGTTAGCCAAAGTTAATTTAAACCAACAGTTTGTCCATATCTGACCGAACCTTGCACTGAAACTACTGAAGTTAAAGGGACATTTCACGTTTTTGGAAAATATGCTCATTTTCCAGCTCCCCTAGAGATAAACATTTTATTCTTGCGGTTTTGGAATCCATTCGGCTGGTCTCCGGGTCTGCCGCTAGCACTTTTGGCATGGCTTGGCACAGTCCATTGAATCTGATTTAGAGGTCTACACGGAAGACCCGAGACCCGGGAACCGACCCGGGACCCGTACGGGTTCAGGTCTATATTTTAAATGATCAGCCGGGTCCGGGTCGGGTCTCAATCTATTACTTCGGGTCCGTTTAACTTTGTGGGTAATACCCGAGGTCGATCGGACTCGGAGAACACACACCCACATTTAAATAAAATATTTAAAAAAAAACAGCAACAAAAACTTAGATGAACTATCGCATTAATTTTTTCTATGACGCTCAAATTGCGTTAAAAAGTTTATATTTGTTTGCTCCAACCAGGCAGCTAACGCGCATGTGCTCTTTTAATGTTTCTCTGGCTACCAGTCAGGAGCTTCTGCAGTGAGACGCAATGACTTTGCCTTTGACAATTGGCTCTTTTATTTAGAAGGTGGGACCTATTCCGCCGTACCGCGCATTTTGCACTGAATTCTCAAATTTGTATAATAATATTATAAATTGACCGTCTTGCTGTTATATCTAAAGTTTTCGCGACTCTGCTCAAAGAGCACAGAGATGATAGCAAAGAGGTAAAGCTTACGAAAGCAGCCATGGCACTGAACGAGCAATCGTTATTATAATCCAAATGGGCAAACATTATTAAGCAAGTTGACCCGGCCGATACACCACAAATGTAAAACTGCGTTATTAATCACCATGACTGTAAAGTGGACTTTTAAAGCTGGAATAAGCATTAAACATTTCAATCGTCAAGAGAGGAATAACATGGATGGAACTTTCTTGGAAATAAGGATTGTGCATCACACAGTCAGGTACAAGGAGGGGGAAGACTAACTTCTATTGGTAAGACAAAAAGTTTAATTTTCACTACTTGTTTATTGACGTAATAACATTTAGCTAAAGAATATTTGCCGGTCGGGTCTGTGTCTTCCCGGATGGGTTCGGGTCCAGATTTTAAATAATAGACGGGTCCGCGTCGGATCCGGGTCCAGCTTTTAAATAATAGACGGGTCCGGGTCGGTTACGGGTCCAGCTTTCAAAACAACAGACGGGTCCGGGTCGGTTCAGTGTAGCACATTAACGGGTCTGATCGGGTTCGGGTAGGAATTTTTGGACCCGTGTAGACCTCTAATCTGATTAGATTTTCTAGGCCGATATGGCTAGGAACTATACTCTCATTCTGGCGTAATAATCAAGGACTTTGCTGCCGTAACATGGCTGCAGAAGGCGCAATAATTTTACGTAGTGCCCGAAAATAGTCCCCTGCTATTGAAAGTTACTAAGGTCTTAGTACACGATGTAACTACAGAAAAGTCAAGGTTTAAATTGGAAAAATATCGAAACTCTTTGGTTATTTTTGAGCGCAATGCTAATGGTCTAATCAGATTCTATGGATTGTGCTAAGCTATGCTAAAAGTGGTACCGCCAGACCCAGAGATCAGCTGAATAGATTCCAAAACGGCAAGAATCAAATTTTTAACTCTAGGGGAGCTGGAAAATGAGCATGTTTTCAAAAAAAGTGGAGTGTCCCTTTAAGGTACGCATTTTATCATGTCTTTTATTCTGGCATGTGATCACATAAAACCATGTTTACACCAGGTTGTACCAACCAATTTCCTACCTGCCTTGTTTTTTGAGTGACGTGTTAGGTTAATCTAATAACACATTTTCACTATTTTGCAGGTGCATCTGGAAACAAGAGGCAGCCTGTTTTGGTCAATGTGTCAGGACTGAGCGTATAGCATGGGCAATATAACAGGATATGCCATCAGAGTCTAGTGGCCGGCAGGATTTGGACAGGAGGTTGAAGATGAGGAAAACATGAGTGTTCGCACACAAATAAACTGGGTGGCTGTCTTTACCCACCAGTGATAATCCACAGAAGTCCTGCCTGCTCTGGGAATCTCTACAGAGAGTGGACAATAAGTCTACATAAGGTCATCCCATTTCAACTTTGGTAAGTCTGAAGAACGGCAGATTAAAGAAAGCTTTATATTGTCGATGCTCTGCTGGTACTATGTGTTTGTGCTTCAATAAATGTAATTTTCTTTGCTCTATTTTAAGTCACTCTGGGTTTGTATGCTCAGTAAGAAATAGGACTAAGGTCAGAAGATCTTTCTGTATAATGACACAATATGTTTAGGTGCGGTGGAAAGAGCTGGACTTTTGTCCTATGCCTATTACTGCTGCCCTTCTTGCACAAGTTATGGCTACTGTCATGACAATCCAAATGGCTCAATAATTTCCTGTGGTCATAGAGGTCTATTGAAAGGTTGAGTGAACTTGTGTAATGGGCCCACTGAGCTTTATAGCAGTCTGGATGTAAGACAAATAATACCATCATTTAACTTCTGGCCTATGCCTGCAATACAGATTGGTAACAGCTGGACGCCGTTGTCCTGCAATTTCGATTTGGGGAGCCATAGACTATTGGGTTTTGTAGGGGAACTCTGCTGAACAGATGGATGAGGACAGAAATGATTATTCTGAAAATAAAATCTGAAAATTACTCATTTTGTTGGAGCTGCTCTTTTATGGAGAAAAAGTCACCCGATGACACAAATCTGTCGGTGTTCCTTTTAAAATCAAGGCGGTAGTATTGCTGTAGACTACACATAACACATTGTAAAAGCTTTACGAATTTACGATTTACAATTCATTTAAACTTTCTCAACTAGTAATGAGTTGCTATAAATTATAAAAATTATGTTGAATTAGCTTAAAGGGATAGTTCACTCAAAAATAAAAATAATGTCATTTATGACCAGTGTTGGGCAAGTTACTGAAAATTAGTAATTAGTTACAGTTACTAGTTACTTCTTTTAAAAGTAACTGAATTACTCTACCAGTTACTGTATATCAAAAGTAATTAGTTACTTAGAAAAGTAACTTTTAAGTTACTTTTATGTCTGCTTTTTAAATGTAAATATGAACAGTACCGAACAGTCAAACAGTAAAATGATAAAGATAGGCTATTTTACACGTAAGACTCTAATATATCACATACTGTAGGAGCCTATTTTGCTTTAGATTCAACCTTTGAATATTTTTGTTAGAAATTATCTTAATATGTGAACTAAGTTTATTTATGTATATCATTTAGACCATTTAGACAAATATTCTGCATGTTTACAAAAATATATAATGTGTTAAAATTGTGTAGTGTCTCTTTAAAAATTTGGAGACAATTGTGTCAACATGTCATATTTTCTAAAATAAATTATAATTTTTCTGATTTCATATTTATTTTAATATATGCACTGCCAGCTATGATGAAGTGTAATGATTCATTGCACCGCCAACTACGGTCCTGCGACGTCAGATATGTCTTGTCTATTTTTTACAAAATAGAGTAACGCGAGTAACGAACTCATTTAAATTTCAGTAATTGTAATTGCGTTACTTGATTTAAAAAAATACTTTGTTACATGCTCGTTACTGCTAAAAGTAGTGGAGTTACAGTAACGCGTTAGTCCCATCACTGTTTATGACTCACCCTCATGTCGTTCCAAACTCATAAGACCTCCGTTCATCTACAAAACACAGTTTGAGATGTTTTGTATTTATTCCAAGAGCTTGTTGACCCTTAATTGAAAATCTACATACGGTATACTGTCCATGTCCAGAAAGGTAATAAAAACATCATCACAGTAGTCCATGTGACATCAGTGGGTCAGTTAGAATTTAAGTGTTGAAGCATTGAAAATACATTTTGGTCCGAAAATAACAAAAATTACAACTTTATTTAGCATTGTCTTCCCTTCCGCGTCTGTTGTGAAGTGCGTGCACGAGACTAAAGTCACGTGACTGCTGTGACGCGGATGACGTACGAAGCAACTGACGTGTTATCTGGTGCGCCCCCAGCTGTTTTTTTTTGTGCGCCCGGGCTTCGTTTACAGTCTGAGGAAGACGCATGCTGTAAGTTGTATGCAGGACAACACCTCATCCACGTCACTGCAGTCACGTGACTTTAGTTTCGCGCATGCGCTTCACAACAGATGCGGAAGAGAAGATAATGCTGAATAAAGTCGTAATGTTTTTTTTTTTGACCAAAATCTATTTTTGATGCTTCAACACATTCTAACTAACCCACTGATTTCACATGGACTACTTGGATGATGTTTATATTGCCTTTCTGGACATGGACAGTATACCATATGTAGATTTTCAATGAAGGGTCAACAAGCTCTCTGACTAAATATAAAACATCTTAAACTGCTTTCCGAAGACGAACGGAGGTCTTACGAGTTTGGAACGACATGAGGGTGAGTCATTAATGACATTATTTTAATTTTTTTGGTGAACTATCCCTTTAAAGGCGGGGTGCATGATTTTTGAAAAACACTTTGGAAAAGGAGAATCAGGCCGAGTACCAAAACACACTTGTAGCCAATCAGCAGTAAGGGGCATGTCTACTAACTGACATCGTTGTCTGAGTTGCGTATGTGTGTGGCGCGTCTATCAAAAGAAGGTCCAGATTATTTTGGGGTAGGGGCGTGTTTGTTTAGGTGATTTCATATGTCAACATTGGCTTTCAGAGATCATGCACCCCAGCTTTAAGCTATTTTAATTTTATTTGTATCATTTATTGCAACTCCTCACTAGTCAAGAAAGTTTAAATTAATTGTAAATTCAAGTTGATTATACTTAAACATGTGCAACAAGGATTTTTTACAGTAGCCTACACACTTTACAACATGAACATTAACTTTAACTAAGATGAACAAACAATTAACAATATAGTTTTCAGCATGTATTCATTCTTGATTTTATATTAGTAAATACAGAAATTAACATGAACAAAGATTAATAAATTTGACAAACATGTCATCGTCGGAGACCACTTAGTACAAAAAAATTGTCCGTTAAGGTCTTTTGTAGAAAAATTGCTGCACAAAATGGCGACTTTCATGTAGGGGGACCCTCAGTGTATGTAGATAAAAAGGTCTCGTTCTAAGGTAATAAACACATAATGGTTCATAATGAAAGGTCTTTATACACCCCTGATAATATAGTTTTGTATATTATTTGCATTTCTGTCAAGAGATCCTTCTAAAAATTACACACTGTGCCTTTAACCAATTGTTAACAAATACAACCTTATTGTGTTACCAGTTTTATATTATATGCCATATCTGAGAAACAACTGCTAATATTGCTGCTACAGAACACTTCTGAGGTAAAAAGCGAATACTTTTGTTATAAGGAGAATTTCAACATTGTTACTGCGAAACATGTTGTGTTATATTGTGTTGTTTCTGTTGATTGTACAGTAGGAGAAACATATAGGCTAATTGAAGATGAGTCTACTCATATGGAGGAAATCATGCTTGTGTCAACTACATACAGTACGCCAAGAGTTACCGTGAAAGGCCTAATGAGTGATTTCAGGAACATTTCTCGCTTTCAGCCATTTTACCAGATGTTCTCATTAGCACCTTCTCTCTGTTGACTTTAGTGAGGAGAAAAGAGGTGTTAGGGTGAAATGAAGTCATGCTGAATTGTACCGCACTAGAATTTTTACACATGTCCTCGTGTGACTTTGCTCCTAATATTTTTGTCGAGTCACAGATCTCATCCATGTTTGCTCTGACAGAAAATTTCTTTGTGCACTGAGCCCAAAGGCAGCCATTAAACTGTAGTTTGAAAGAATAGATTACCTAGAAATAACCCTGGAACAAATAGCTTGTTGAAAATAAAAATGTTTCGGTTGCTTCGGAAAGACAAGGGGAGATGGTGAGCACAAATCATTGCTGTGCGAAGAGAGGTTGGCAGCAAGGCAAGATTTCAAGGATTTGAAGCCAACATTGTGTACATTAATTTTACACAGTAATGTTAGCTCAATCTAGTAGTTGATACGCTTTAGCAATTTACATGTTATTTATTTATTTAGCTAGTTATCAGAAGTAATGTGCTCTAGAGGGACTCTGTTGTTATTGATTCTTTGCGCAAGTCTACCAGAAGTTAAGTTTGGGAAAGCCGTTTATGTTGTTGCCACTGAAACCGTCTATTGCCATTTTACAAATTAGTAGGGGGGAGTGGGGCACAACCGAGGGGCAACCTTCTGATCTCTCGGATGAAGCCAATACGGAAGTGACTTAAACATCAATTCACCGACTGGCCGCTAGATGCTGGCTCCAAAAGGGAGTTAATTCCCATAGACCTCCATGTTAAAATGTCCAACATTGCAGTAGAAAATAATATGTTTTACAGCCTGGTACAAAAATAGTTTTTGGTCTGTATTGCTAATTTTGTCCCTCATGGCAACTGTGAGGGGTGTAATTTTTTTGTAACTCATCCGTTTAAATTATATTAAGCCTTAAAGATCTGCATAATTAAGGGCGTGGCCTCTTGAGTGACGGGTGAACTGCCACTGCTGTCACTAGAGTCGAGCTAGGCAGGCGTGGTTTCAGCAACCAGTTACCTCAGCTTCACCCACGTCCCGCCTTTTTACTTTTTACCCATTTTCCGGGAATGATGCGCAGTGACGCGCGGCCAAGATTGCAGCGGTAGGCGCCGCCTACTTTAAGCTTAAAAACAATCTTCAGAAACCTATGGGTGACGGACACTATGTCTATCTTTTTTTACAGTCTATGGGCACAACCTAATGCTTTTTGGCTTTGGCTCATATTTTTTTCAACACACACATGATCACTTGGGGCGGTTTCCCGGACAGGAATTAGACTAGTCCATACTAAAATAAATGTAAGAGCTGTCCAAACTGAAAACAACCTGCATTGACATATCTTAAAATACACCAGGGCCCTTTGTTTTGCCTTAAAATTCACACAGGTAATGTTTTTAGTAAGGCATGTTTGTTAAAACTAGTTATATTTCCTAATTAAACTAAAGCCTGTCTAGCTAATCCCTGTTTGGGAAACCACGCCATAAAGTTTGTTTGTGGGCCCTACCATTACTGTACAATTAGCTACACCGAAAGTGACTGGATTGCAAACATTAAAACTTACCCCATAGGTGAAACAAACAACTTCGCCAGTCCATGAAAACCATGAGAACAGAACACATTAGGAAAAATATATTTTCAACTTTCTCAAACCAATCGGCACATGATGTCAAAGTCTTGCATCTGTAATTCAAAAGCACAGGATTCAGATCGCTCTTGTGGTACTTTGATGTCATATGCTAATAGGACTGTGCCGTGCCGCATAAAGTCAAATTCAGATAATGGAACGTGCCACATGACTCATGAGGTAAAGGAAGCACATAAGAAGATCACATGACAAACCAGGGAATACAACATAAAAGACATAGCCTGAACATGAAGAAAGAGTATAAAAAACACCAATAAACAGACGTGACATTATCTTTACAGAATGGGAATTTCCTGGCTCTTGTTTTTGGCCATTGTACTCACGAGAAACTTCATTGAGAAAGATCTTGAGTCTAGATTAATGGCAGGGTAAATGGGTGAAAGCATTTGTGAGAAATTAGAGGGAGCAGGACTCAGGAGATCTAAATTAAAGGGGACATTTCACAAGACCTTTTTAAGATGTTAAACACATCTTTGGTGTCCCCAGAGTACGTATGTGAAGTTTTTGCTCAAAATACCCCAGAGATAATTTATTATAGCATGTTAAAATTGCCACTTTGTAACTGTGAGCAAAAATGTGCAGTTTTGGGGTGTGTCCTTCTTTAAAATGCAAATGAGTTGATCTCTGCACTAAATGGCAGTGCTGTGGTTGGAAAGTGCAGACTAAGGGGCAATATTATCCCCTTCTGACATCACAAGGGGAGCCAAATTTCAATGACCTATTTTTTCACATGCTTGCAGAGAATGGTTTACTAAAACTAAGTTACTGGGTTGTTCTTTTACACATGGATAAGTCAGATTTTTTTAATGATATGTCCCCTTTAAGTAAAATGTTAAGCAAGTATCCAGACTATCACCCATTCTTCCTTTTCATTATGATGCATAAGAAAGTGTTTGTCAGATGATTGTAGCTACAGTATGTCAGTATTGTCTTATAGTCTTAATTATTTTATAGCAGTTCTTGCTTCTGTTTCGTGATATATAAAACATTATTTTTGCCATGGTTGCAGACAGCAGACTAAATGCACCCTGTAAAAAACTTAGTTACCTGGTTGCTTTAAGAAATAAAATTTAAAGTTAATTCAACCTAAAAATATTAGTTGACACAACATGTTTACACAAGGTTTTTTGAGTTAACTAATATTTTTAGGTTGAATCAGCTCAAAATTTTAAGGCAACCAGATAACTTAATTTTTTAAGTTGACCAAACAAATCATTAACACCAGTGATGCACGGGTCAATGTATAAACAATCCGCACCTGACTGACGTTTTTAACTAACCCGCTCGCAACTCGGACCGCAAAAAAATAAAATAAATATTGTACCGACCCTCTCCATAGCCCGCATTTTTTTAAAGTAGTAATTGTTTAAAATAGTTAATTGGCATCTTTATTTCAAATGACCCAACCGACCCAAATATAATTAAAAATATTTTTGGATGACTCGTAACCGCGGGTCAACCCGCACATCACTGATTAGCACTATTGTACATGCAAATAATAAACTGCAACTAACCAAATTATCATTAGAATAGAACAATAAATTGGCTTATTTCCTTTTGGAAGAAAGGAGTGCTTCACATTGTCAAAAAAACAATGGTCCAAAAATTCTTACTATATATCTGTCACTGCTATGGTGACATCCTGATGGAACCAATTTTTGGGAAATAAATAAATAATTAAACAATTCTGACAGTGTAGGCCACTGTGTGCCCACTCAAACTCACAACAGGATTTTGGTTGTGTAACATACCATAAACAAAAACTGCAAGGTCAAAGAAAATTTGATTCTCACAACATACACAGTTTAATATGCAATGGTTTTGCAAACCTCAAAGTATATAAAAGGATTTACTGTTTGTTCACAGTAAATGTTTTTTATTGTGTTTTTAGTTGCCAGAAATTAATCTATTTGAAAATCACTGATGTAATTAGAACTTAAATCAATATTAAATTGTAATTAATAACAATACGATTTTTTTCTCTACAAATGATAAAAACGTACAATAAATCTTTTTTAAGTGGTGGGTCTATCTGTATACTAAATAGATGTATCTTGAGACAAATGAAAAAAAGGCACTGGCATATTTTTTAAAATCTGTCAATGCAAGTTATTTTCAGGGACAGCTCCTATTCACAAAGTAGAGATGCTCACAAATCTACTAAGCTTTCAGTCTTTTCTTTAGCTCAATGCTAAATACATTTATTTTTTATATGCTTGATCTAAGTAAGTATACAAATGATGCCTTGATTAACTTGTGGTGGAACCAAATTAAGGTAAAACTGATGTTTTGTTTTCCCCCATCAGGAATAAGAGTACCAAAACAACTTTTACTTCCGCATGAACAGCACAGACCGAGTTGTGTCTAAATGTGTTTTAGCTCTTATTTTTAGATCGCTCTGTGTGAGCTCAATCTTATTGCCTGGAGTATTGCTTTGTGCTTAGTAGATACCAAATGCAATTGTAAAGTTTTTAAAATCCTAATTGTATATGGTAAACACGTGAAAGGCAGCACCTTGCCAGCATTTAGCCCAGAGGCTTTTTACCAGGTTTTACCAGTACTAAAGTACTGCTGTGCTGCAGTAAAATTTTACAAGTAATCTTTGTTTGGCCCTATCAACCTAAAACAAAAAACATTTTCCAACCAATATTGTGTGCCAAACATAAACTACAGCAGCATTGCACCATTTTACTTTTGATTAGTTTTTTGGTCAATATTGTGTTGGTCAGTTAACATACCGCAAAACAGAAACAAGACACTGTTGCACCAGCAATATCTGAAGTAGCATTCTCTACAATCGATTGAAACAAAGCCTGCATCGATTACAAGGGAAGATTGCCAGGTTCTGCATAGTCTCACATAGCCAGACATTCACTTATTTAATTAATTGATTGTTGAATCACTAAACTCCTCCCTCTAACAATGAGTTGTGGGTGATATCAGCTATTAGAGCAGTGGTTCACAACTCCGGTCCTAGAGGCACTGCTCTACACATTTTGTAAATTTGACTCGTACACGGGTATTTTTATAAAGTTTTTATAAAAGTTTTTCCTTCCTTCGTCCACAAAACACTCAAAAACCCAGTATGAAGCCCTGTCAAGAGCATGCCAAACCAACAGATGGCGATATATCCATAACCGTAAAAGCCATGTTGGCCAATCAAAAGCCATTGCAGAGTCTCGCCTCGGCACGAACAATGACGTTACAAGCCAGAAACTCCGGTTTTCTGAAAATTATCGCCCCCCTAGCAGGAGTTTTTATAAAAGTTTGGTTTCAGTCACCTAACCGTGGGTTCACACCAGCCACGTTTGAGGCTTCAAAATCACAATTAGATGCGTAAATGAGGCGAAATCGCATCTACCTAAACGCCTCATTTGCGGCGCGAGACCTCCAGACGCGCGTCAACGCGTCTTCACATTGACTTAATAGTGAAATCCCTCCCGCTTGACGACTTTACCGTGGCTGGTCTGAACGCAGCATTATACATCTACCGTGCCGCACTAAGCGTGTCATTCGCGCCGTGAGACCTCCAGACGCGCGTCATCGCGTTTTCACATTGACTTAGCATTAAAATCACTCACGCTTGATGACTCTACCGCGGCTGGTCTGAACGCAGCATTATTCATCTACCGCGCCGCACTTAACGCCTCATTTGCGCTGCGAGACCTCCAGATCGTCAACGCGTCTTCACATTGACTTAACATTGAAATCACTCGCTCTTGACGACTCTACCGCGGCTGGTTTGAACGCAGCATTATGCATCTACCGCGCCGCACTAAACGCCTCATTCGCGCCACGAGACCTCCAGACGCGCATCAACATGTCTTCACATTTACTTAACATTGAAATCACTCGCGCTTGACGACTCTACCGCGGCTGGTCTGAACGCAGCATTATACATCTACCGCGCCGCACTATGCGCCTCATTCGCGCCGTGAGACCTCCAAACGCCCATCATCACATCTTCACATTGACTTAACATGAAATCACTCGTGCTTGACGACTCTACCGCGGCTGGTCTGAACGCAGCATTATGCATCTACCGTGCCGCACTAAATGCCTCATTCGTGCCTCGAGACCTCCAGACGCGCGTCAATGCGTCTTCACATTGACTTAACATTGAAATCACTCGCGCTTGACGACTCTACCGCGGCTGGTCTGAACGCAGCATTATACATCTACCGCGCCGCACTAAACACCTCATTCACGCTGTGAGACCTCCAGAAACGCATCATCGCGTCTTTACATTGACTTAACATTGAAATCACTCGCGTTTGACGACTCTACCGTGGCTGGTCTGAACGCAGCATTATGCATCTACAGCGCCGCACCAAACGCCTCATTCGCGCCGTGAGACCTCCAGACACGCATCATCGCGTCTTCACATTGACTTAACATTGAAATCACTCGCGCTTGACGACTCTACCGCGGCTAGTCTCAACGCAGCATTATGCTAAGTACACACCAAACGGGGGGCATCGCATTACTCGCTCTAGATTACTTGCGGGATATTATTTTGTGTCATGCGAATTTTTCACTCGAGTTGAATATTTTCAACTTGGGCGAAGACACGTTTGAGGCGAATAGCGCGTGTTTTGGCGGAAATGAGAACAACTGGCAACTTTACAATATATGTAACTGCCAAACACTTTTCAGATAAAATTTTTTGCTCTGTTCTTCCCGTTCAAATTCAGAGAGTGACAATTTGATTGTATTTGTGGAGGACTAAAGAGAAAACGTTTGTGCGGTTTTATTCAGAGGTCATTGTAATTCCGTTCAGTCATATTTCCAAAATGACTGGCTTCAGGGCTAGCAAAGACGAATATGCCGTCGAGTCACGTTAATAGATCAGATCTCCCTCCATGCTCTTATGTAGATCAGTGGGACCTGTTGCCATGGCAACAGCGGCAGATGGAGCATAGCTACACCTCAGTAGCATGGATAGAAGAGAAAGCCTGGAGTCCCTGAAGAGGCAATGTGGTAGGTGGTGTAACACTAGTTTCTGCAGTCAGCCCCCTCTTCCTCTCAGACACCCACTCTTACCAGTCTGTGTCAGTTTCTTCCTGTGAGTAAGGTCTTATGAACACTTTTCTGTGGTGTTTATTGAATTATGCATTATTCTAAACGTTTGCGTTTACATTACTACTGTTTGAGTGCATATCCCTATTCCGGAAAAGTCATGTGAGAAAATGAAAAGCTCACTGTACTGTCCTGGATTCACATGATTTGTCTTTGAAAAAAATTTATGTAGTGAAATTGGCTTCTTGCTGGTAGCTCAGAGTAAGGATTATAAACAGTTGTTGCAGGCATACAAATATATTTCTATTACAATAATTACAAATGATGAAGAGCATGCAATGCCATTATAGTAGGCTAATGAAACAAATCTTGGGATCATGCTCCCGTCAAGATTTTAAAAGACGGAATGGGATTTTCATGGTTAAACCTTATTAGCCCTTACAGTGTTTCCATGACATTCCACTTGGATTGTCTCCATTACTTCCCACAATGTTTCCATGGCATCACATACGTACCTACAGTGTAAGCCTATCTGCCAGGTTCACTTCAAGGAGTTTATAAAACCTGAGGACAGCTAATGTTAGCATTCCTGCTTTCCTTCGCTGTTCCACCAGCCAAACGTTGACCCCTTGGTTTACATTAGTGATTTATTAAGATGTAAGGGATAATATGCAGTCAAAATGTTGTTATAAACCCTAAAAACAAATACAGCATAATCCACCTTAGTCACTATGTTACTCTGAATGACTGTATTATCCTTCATATTACAAGACTACTTGCCACATAAGTTGAACGCAACATAATGATTTAAAATGAAATATTTTCAAAGTAAAATTGAAAGGGGACACTTATTATGTAAAAGTTGCATCGGTAAAGATACCCAAATATACATATAAGATAACACGCATCTGCAACAGTTCCATTATGCCACTCTCTTCTCTCCACATTGTTTTTCACAGGTTAAATAACTGAATGCTTTCTCATATTATTACTACTCCTGGCTAAGGTTTCACACTTCCATGCTGAGTCTGGCAGTATTAGGTCTGCTGGGTGAGGCTAGTAGCCTTCTCGTCTTTTTAAACTTTCATTATACCAGTGTGTCAGCTGATGGGCCTTTATCACAATTGAGGCCATCACTTACACTAGGCTCAACCTACACAGGCTCACTGGAATTATGTACCTCTGCCTACACTTCTGGATAACCTGAAATACATTGCTCGTGGTACATATCACTGCATCTTTCCGTTGGAGTGTCCACTTCAGGCACTTTTAGGAACTTTTTTCAGATTTGTTGCGGGTTCATTCAAGGTTACAAAGCAGACAATACCTAACATTATTGGCATATATTCTTTAGTTCATGTTTGTATGACTGTGGCAATGTCTGATGTCTTCACCGTTAGGATGAATTGTGTTCGGCCGTGGTATGTCAAAAATCACAAAATTGACAGTCATGAATGATCAAAATATCTGTATGTTTTAGTCCGCAAGGTTTTTTAATAAAGACTGTGAAAATAACAACTATTAAAACATTTTTGCAAATTGCTACTCCATTTGGAGGGGTCACATATAAACTAGTTAAAGGGTTCATAGCGTGAAATTATGACTTTTTCCATCTTTAAGTGCTATAATTGGGTCCCCAGTGCTTCTATCAACCTAGAAAACGTGAAAATATCAACCCAGCAGTAACCTTGTTTGGGTAAGGCATTTTCTGCAAGCATGTGAAAAATTAGGTCGTTCAGACTTCGTCTGTTTTGTGAGGTAGGTAGCAAGGCCAATTACAATAACACCGCCCCTTAATCTGCACTATCCAACCACGTTACTGCCATTTAGTGCAGAGAAAAAGAGAGAGAAAAAATAATTGAAAGCACAATTGAGTTTTACTTACAACAAACCACCATCGTTGTGATCTGTGTTTGTATTTCATCCTCTCATTTGCATTTTAAAGGATACACCCCAAAACGGCACACTTTTGCTCAGGCCTACAAAGTGGCAATTTTAACATGCAATACATTATCTGTGGAGTGTTTTGAGATAAAACTTCACATATGTGCTCTGGAGACACAAAATATTTATTTTACATTTTAAAAAAATCTTGTCTATGACCCCTTTAAGTATATTGGTTTACATTTTTGTAAAGATAGAAGAAATAGTTAAAGGCGGGATAGGCAGGAATTATCTAAAAAAAACTTTTTTACAAATTAGTTTAAACTGTCTTTATATATCAATACATAAGTAAAATGTAAGTACTCTGAAAAGGAGAGTATAAAAATCGAGTGTCTGTAGACCTCTCACCACTGTTTTAAACGCAGCTCATTTTTCCATTCACTCCACCCCCTCCCTTCTGGGTTTCTTCTAAAGCCACGCCCCCAAAACACATGAACGCGCGACACCGACAGCTTTGCCGGGAGCAGGATTTACCTCAGACAAGCGGAGAGGAAGGAGCGCGGTACATGCAATAACATGAAGTCACAATCACATGTAATAATACACCTAACTTTATCACTAGGAATATAAACAGATAGGATGGCTTTTAGTACTCACTATTAACCCAGTGTTTTGCATGGAAGAGTTTCTGTGATGAAAGCATTGTTGACTCTGATGAGGACTACACTCCGCATACAATACAGCTACCGCATCATCGACTCGAGGAAAAGCCACGTGATATTTACTCTTGTTTGATTGCTTCGTTTATTCCTTTTTTGCCTCGTTTGCCTTCGCTGGCTGGATATGCACTTTCTGTGAGTTCTGAATGCACTTTCTCTGCCATATTTTGCTCTTCCTAGAGTGCCTCGTGCACGTTCAAATCAATCGGGTGTGCGCATGTCTGGGCAGATCCCATAGCAACGGGTGGTGCCATCGTCGCGAGAGAGAGTGATATTCGCGCAAGCTAATCATTTGTTTCGTCCCGAAGAGGTCTACAGACACTCGAGTTTATACTCTCTTTTTCAGAGTACTTACATTTTAATTATGCATTTGTATATAAAGACAGTTTAAACAAATGTGTAAAAAAAGTTTTTTAGATAATTCCTGCCTACCCTGCCTTTAAGCCACGGTAAATACATTCAAATACTTCTTAATAAAACTTTTGAATTGACATTTCATCAACTTTAGAACTGTCTGTAATGGAAAAAAACTCAAATGACACTCAAATGTTGGCTGAGAGTTGATCTAAAGGAATCTTAAATGATTTGTTGGAGTTTGGTGCAGCACATTTATGGTCCAGGGTTGCAGGGTTGAGATTCCTGTTTTAGATGGTGAGCTGAATTGTCCCTCAAAAGTGTGCTGCGGAAACTCTCTTGCAAAGAAAATGGTTGTTTATTACTACATCTGCATGTTGCCATTTTATGACTAATGTACAGCCACACAATGCAGAGTATAGTTAGGCCAGTGGCTCAACATGTTACATATGACATATGCATTTAAAATAAGGCTTAATACGCAAGGTGCATACAACTTCAATAGAACTGCTTTAGTCATTGCTTCTGACTACTGAAAAAAGTAATTTCAAACAAAATCTGACATATAAATCAAAGATATAACAACCCTCCTGCTCACCAATTACTGATTAATGTTATCATGTTTGACAAATCTGAGCATATGCAGGCAAAAAACAATTGATTGTAAAAACAAATTGCATAACAGTACAAATAAAATCATACGCAAAAGCACTGTTGAACCCTGAATGAATTGTACTGTCCCTGCAATTCCTAGATTATAATTCCTTTGTATTGATTGGGATTATAATTATTAGTATTTTTAATGTTAATGTTTTTGGTTCCTTTCAAGGATTAAATCGGTTTGTAATTATTATGCTTGGCAATTTATGTGAACGATGTTTAATAGTTTAAATAATTGCAACAGTGCCCGATTTTTAATCATCACACACACAAGGGTCCATATCTTTCAAACTGCACAGCAAATGCGGATGAAGCAATGCAAATGTGCAGTTATCCATTAATAAAAAAATTCTCTCACACTTTATGTACTGTATGTAATATTACGCAGTAAAAGATAATGGTCCTTCATTTTCCTGTTCCATCCTGTATCACTAATGGGTGATATTTCACTTGTTGAGCGTAGAGGCTAATTAAACTTCACAATACAAACAATGCAAATGACTAAACATTTATTAAACATTGTGTCTTGGGTTGATTTATAATTAAATTACCCATTAAAAAGGGGTTTTCTCCATCATTTAATGTTTGTTTGTGTGTGTGCTCTGCTTGCAGTGGCTCCAATCAGCTCATGTTTCTATTAGAATTTTTATAATGTAGAATTGAGCAGCTCATATGCAAAAGCCACTAAATGCCAGCTTTGTCAAAATGAGATAACGTTTTATACGTTCGCTTCAAATCCGCTTAAAGGTCCCATTCTTTCTGTGTTTTTGGAGCTGTTTTCACTGTCCTCAAAACGGTCTTCCTTGTTCTATGAAGTCCCTCCTTCAGAAATACGTATTGAGTTCTGATTGTGTTGTTTGTTTAGTGTGTTGTGATTCGATAGCAGCATAGCTTGCCATTAGCTTAGCTGGCAACTGATGTATTCCTGTGGGCGGAGTTTAGTCAAAAAACTGTTCTAGTGAAGTAGAGGGCTGTAGTCCAAACCGGCCATTCGCTGTAGGCTTTGAAAGGCGAATTCTGTTAAAGAAAATATATCCCCTGGCAGTAAACTTGAGCTTTATCATTTGACAGATATTATTTATGCTATTATAAATGTCCAAAGAAGTGGATTTTTTGCCAAAAAGGGTCTTGGGGGTGAGGTTGCAGCGAAAGACTGCAAAGAAGACAAATAAGACATTTCAATTACTGTATAAAAGCCTTTTCATTGTCATTAATGTGAAATTACTGAACCTACATGATTCAACCTTGCTGAATTTATTTCAATTTTACTGAACCTAAACATAGAAGCCTGATTTATAATAAAACATGGCAGGTTTTGCATCTGAACTCCTCAACTGAATAGAATAAACGAAAGGCTTGTTGGAATGCTTGAATCTGATTGGCCAGCCGTGACTTTTGGATGTTTATTATTTCCAGATAGCAATCGCTTGAAATTAATAAAAGACAGTACCCCAGATGCTGCCAAACAGGTAGTTTGGCCAGTGGTGACATTCTGAGGTTTGTTATTCACAGATAACAAGCACCTAAAACTAATAACACAGCCTCATCCAGGTGCAACTTAATATTTCAAAAACATTTAATATAAATAGGCATAATTAATAACATTTATGAGATACCATTTATGACATTTCATTTACAAAGATTGGTCTTGTTTGAAATGTTTGTCTTGTTTTAACTTGGCTTAAAGACATTAGAAAACGTTATTTTTCCATGCAGATACTTTCAATTTCTTATAAATAAGCTAATAATATATATCAGATCAATATTTTACGTACTTACAGTATATTTACTCATAGGGCAAATATCACTGTAATAAGTAGGATAACATCCCTCCAGACACCTGTTATCGCAAATAAATCCCTAAAGTGTAATCCAAGACCCCTTCGTTTCACGTGTGGTCCTGATCACCCTGTTGATTTTTTTATTATTTGATAACAACTGACTATTTTTACATTATCACTGTACACTCACCTAAAGGATTATTAGGAACACCATACTAATACTGTGTTTGACCCCCTTTCGCCTTCAGAACTGCCTTAATTCTACATGGCATTGATTCAACAAGGTGCTGAAAGCATTCTTTAGAAATATTGGCCCATATTGATAGGATAGCATCTTGCAGTTGATGGAGATTTGTGGGATGCACATCGAGGGCACAAAGCTCCTGTTCCACCACATCCCAAAGATGCTCTATTGGCTTAAAGGTGCCATTTGTAATAATTGAGGTAAAAGATTTTAGAAAATTAGCTACACGCATCAAAAGAATTAGAAGAAATAAGGGCAAAGATGTCATTAAAAAAATGACAAGGTATAGTGCTGCAGAAATATCAATCTGAATTAGCATGCTAAATTACTAGCTACAGCCCGACTGGTGTTGTAATACCAGTTTCGACCATGGGAGGCGGTATGCGGGCCACGCACATAACCGCCAGCCAAACTGCAATACACGAATAAGTCGCGTGTGTGGGAGTACAGCCCTCTACTACTACCGCTGCGTCCGAAGCTGACTTAAGAAGCATGAAGGCAGCTCAGAGAAATGCAATTCGGACAGCCATGGATTCGGACATGCCTTTCTGCCTTGCAATAGGGTTTTCGGACGTATTTCAGTTCTGGGAAGAGAGCGGAAGAATGGCTAAAGCAAGAGACATTTACCACTACCACAACCATTTGCTGCAGGGAACAACGCGCTCGGAATCACAAATAAAATATGATAAATAAAGGAACCGAACCAGAGTAAATACTGGCACTGCTTTTCATCGCTGGAGACAACTAATGGACATGAAAGAAATGAGGTTCGACTCCGAAATGACAACATTTCTTTTCGATTGGTAAGTAATATGCTGTTAGTATTTCGCTAGAAGTTTAGTTATAATAGGCATTGCGATAACCTATGCTCAGCTTGTACATGAACTACGGCTTTGTGCAGTAAATGTGGTTCCATCTGAAAGCAGCTAATGGCGATTCACTTTCAATCAAGAAACCGGCTTCACTGACGAGAAGCGCAACGACTATCGCATGCAAATTATCGCGCATCCATAGCTGTTAGCGTTTAATAGTTAGCTCTACGGATCCGATCCGGTTTTCACCCGTTATCTACCAAGCTGATGCTAAAATGTAACATTAGCTAAGAAGCTTGAAATGTCTTCGATGATAATGAACACCAAATGGACGCACGAAACGTAGCGGAAAACATTGCAATTTTAATGAGACCGAATGGTTTTTTTTGTGACTAATGATAACTTAGTTGCTAATGTAAATCAAACTTGATATATGCTGCTAAATTTGCAGCTGCTAAATTAAAATAGACCAACTCACTTTCTGGAGGTATACTGCCCCCGTCTGTTTGGAGTGTGGAGTATGAATTGATTTTTTTTTGGCGGATATTTTAAATGGTCCCTTTAAGATCTGGTGACTGCGGGGGCCTTTTTAGTACAGTGAACTCATTGTCATGTTCAAGAAACCAATTTGAAATGATTCGAGCTGTTTGACATGGTGCATTATCCTGCTGGAAGTAGCCATCAGAGGATGGGCACATGGTGGTCATAAAGGGATGGACATGGTCAGAAACAATGCTCAGGTAGGCCGTGGCATTTAAATGATGCCCAATTGGCACTAAGGGGCCTAAAGTGTGCAGAGAACCCCCCCCCACACACACACACACACCATTACACCATTGCATTAATGAGAAATTGAACAGGTGTTCCTAATAATCCTTTAGGTGAGTGTACATGATGTAATTAATCACATCAATGTTAACATTGACAGCCCTTGAAAGTATAGGAGATCAATTCAGGCTACAGCAAAGAGTTTCCATTACATTAAAGTTTACTCGTTTCCTTAGTATTCAGAGTTGACTTTTAACTTTTTCTGAGCTCTTTCCTCCAAACAAATCAGATGGGATATCTAGTTTGACATAGACACAGTTGTGGGGCTAATCCTGTTTCCTGAACAGAATGAATCCTCCCTAATAATTAAACAATAACAAAAGAGAAGGGAGACAGTGACTTGGAGCACCCTAGAGACAGTTCTTGGAATACTTTGAGTGTCGCTTTGCCAAATAGAATTGCCCTGCCAGGCAGACAAGTGATTAACCAGTCTGCTTCAGACAGCGGAGATTAGCAGAGATATGTGGTTACACACAAAACATTTGTTTGCCTTTAAATCCATGTGGCCCCATGCAGTTGCTCGATGCAGTTTTGCAAAGGTGAATTACATTACTGTGTAATTCTCGCTCTGGGCATCAGGGTTCTATGTTATATTCATGCCATCTGTTACACAAGCCGATCTGACACAAATATGCATCTGTTCTACTAGCATGTTAATATTATCCCGGCAACTAGTGACAAATCGCAATGTTGATTCGAAAGTTTCCTATTGTATCTGGTGTAGCTGCAAATTCTTGTATGTAGATATATAGACAAGCTTCATAACACTGCTTGTGTTGTCATTTTACCACAGCTCGTCTAATCTTATTTAGTTATTTTAGTCAGCCAGTTTCATTAATTCTAGAATTAGGTACATTGTTAACCAGGTGCTGAAAAAGATGCAAACCAGCTTTTATCCACTATTTAGCTTTTTTGAAGACTCTAGACCTAGTTTTCTAATCCTGTTGTCCTAGACTTTCTTTTTGGGCACTTTATCCATCTCGTCAGCTCTTACCCAGAAAGAATGGAGAGCAGGATGAGGTTGCTATGGCAACAGAGAGCCCACAGGGAAGCTAAATACAAATAGTGTTGCAGGGTTGAGATTCTTGCTTTAGATGGTGAGCTGAATTGTCCCTCAAAAGTGTGCTTCAGAAGCTTTATTAACATTGGCTTTCTGTACAATTTTGCGTTTTATTCATAAACATATAAAATCCACCATGCTTGGCTATTAATACATGATCACACTATCCTTAAGCTATTCATTAGACAGTGATGGTATTTTTGAAACTCTCTATCTGCACTATTGCACCTGCATAATGGACATATTGGCATGTCATCATTTTTAGGATAAACACACATTTTATTAGGTCTGTATTAGAAACACTAAAGGAATTATTTAATGCATATACAGTATGCTATGAATAGATACAGCATTAGCATCAATGCTCAGCTCTCTAGCTAGCATATCTGCACTGTTTCCACAGTGACACTCACAATGCAGAAATAAAGCATTATTCATAGAGCAGACAAACAGCAATGCACCCAGGGCAGAGACAACATATACTCCTAGAACAAAAAGGACATTGCAGCTAGAGGAAAAGTACAGCCCTGTTCCTAAACCAGGAATAAAACACTGCATCCAGGGCATTGCCTCTTTGCAAGTAATATAGCACTGAATCTTGAATATAGCAGTGATAGACAAGTTCATTACTGTCCTTATTTAATGCCACAGGTGAATCCCATGTGTAGGTCCAATTGAGTGACCAATTGCTGTTTACATCCTTTAATAAGAACGTTATAGCTTTTTACCATGGGTGCAGCAGACGCAATGATATTACGCAGTGCCCGAAAATAGTACCCAGCTAGGTAAAGCTACACGATGTAACTACAGAAGAGTCAAGTTTTAAATAGGAAAAATATTGAAACTCTTAGGTCATTTTTGAGCGCAATGCTAATGGTCTAATCAGATTCAATGGATTATGCTAAGCTATGCTAAAAGTGGTACCGCCAGACCCGGAGATTTGCTAAATGGATCCAAAATGGTAAAACTCAAGTGTTTAACTCTAGGGGAGCTGGAAAATGAGCCTATTTTCTATAAAAAGTAAAGTGTTTCTTTAATAAAAGATTTTTGGCCACTCACAGCAGCTTTGAAACTCAATATTAAAGTAATAGTTCACTCAGAAATGAGCATTTACTGTACTCACTCATTTCAACAGCTTTTTTTGTTTCTATAGATGGTTTCAGACAGTCGCAAAAACAAAACTTAGCTTCTGGTAGACTTCCGCAAAGAATCAATAACAACAGAGTCAATCTAGAGTAGATTATTTCTGATAACAAGCAAAATAAATAACAAGTAAATTACATTAGGTTCAAATCATAGCCAAGCGTATCAGCTACAACACTGTGCTAACGTTACTGTGTAAAGTGAATGTATACAGTGTAAAGTGAATGTATACAGTGCAGTGGCGGCCGGTGACTTCTTTTACGAGGACGCATGATGCAAAGCTCGTGAAAACATATAATTAGCCCGTCATGTGTGTGGCTTGTCATGTCAAAATATGTGTTCGGCCCATCAAGTGAACCTATGTGCATCACGCGTCATGTCAAAATACGTGCTTGCTGCAGACGCTTCAAAGGGGTTTATGATAAAAGAGACGCTCACATTTGCCAGATACTCGCTTAATCTCATGCATAATCAGAGCTTAGTGTTAAGTTATTGTCTTGCAAGTATTTTGTAAACGTTAGCGTCTCTTTTATCATGACCCCTTTCGACGCATGTGCAGCAAGCACATATTTTGACATGACTAGCCACAAACGACACTCACATCAATGTAGCACACACGAGATGCAAACGTACACTAGCCTTGTCCATTCATTGAGTTGTGCTAGCAAGGCAGGTTTAGCGCAATTTTTGACGCTGCGCGACATCTACATCTTTATAAAGCCAGTATTTCACAGTCCACCAGTGATACAATGTTAGCTACAAATTCTTGAATTCTTGCCTGGCTGCCAAACCTCTTTTACAACGGGGTTCCATGCTTACCATCTCGCCTCATCTTAAGGAAACCAAAAACATTTTTATTTTCGACAAATATTCGATATTTGTACCAGAGGTCAGTTTAAGCACTATCCAGGGATCTGTTCCCAAAAAGCATCTTTAGCTAACTAACGTCACAAGTTCTGTCATTGTTAACATCTTTCAACAATTCTGTGTTTTCTCGAAACAATAGTTCAAACAAACATTCGCAAACTGCATCACAAAGTTGAGTGGCTTGAATGACAGCTCTCCAGGGTAGGGTTGCACCAGTCGTAAAGTCCAAACTAGAGGCTTAGTAACTACTAGCTAGTTTATAGCTAACTCTGAACTTTATTCGGTTGCACCATTTGTTCTTAGGGCAGAACGTAGCTAGTAGGTCGCAAGCTCTCCGTAAAGTAATGCGTTGTCGCATAGAATGACGTCTAGCAAACGTTATCGAACTCAAAACATTACACTTTTAATTGAAAATATCTATCCCACACATGGAGGAAAAAATAAACAGAGAAAATTTCAGTCATGAAGAAATTCTTATTTTAATTGATGGATACAAAGAAAACAAAACCGTTCTTGAAAACTCGTTGACGAACTTGCGGCTGTTCGTAATCAATTACGAGCGCATCGATGTGATCTAATCTGGCTGACATCCTATTCTGACCGCTATTCATGGACAGAGACTTCCGTAAATATTTATTTACAACGTATTGTTACGTTTAAACTAAGTTTAAACAGAATTAAAGTGCTGTTTTTGAAGTGCGCAAGCGTGTGGCCTATGGGTTTTAAGATCCTGGGGAATCCCTGGGTGGAGTGACGTAAGAGGGAACTTGTGCATGAAAAAAATATCTTGAAATAAAACAACAAAGAACTACATCAAGATAATGAAATCAGTCTCCCAATGCAATGTACATTATTTACAGCAATAATCTGATAATAAATCTGTTTGACTTTGAACAGATTAATTAGTATTCCACCTTCCACGTGACATCATCAACTATATTGTTGATCCAACATGGTTCAAACGATGAATGTGCAACTAAGTTAATATGTTTTCGGCAAAACTGTCTTGATTAGGTAATTCGTCTATCCGACTATTCGTCGTACTATGGTGGTTAATCAGTAACCTACCTCATTGTTTTGGAAAACGCATCCCAGACCACTAAACAAACACAGACCAGAAGTTAACCTTGTGACAGGCGTGTAACTGTGACAATGCGTGTGCGTCTAATACAACTGTCTATACAAAGAAGTAGACAAGAGACATATGCTGCCAAGCAGAGTTGTGCACCATTCAGAATTAAATTTAATTCAAGTGTAGTCTCCCAGAATGCTCTTATAGTCTTCGAAATGCAGCCAAGTAACATAATAAAGACTTAAAATGCTTAAAAAGATGGAAACCGTAAATGGTTCTGAAAATTTATAAATTACATTTAAAGTAAATTCTTCATACTGTTATTTTAATACTAATTCAGAATTAACCGAAGGTTTGGGGGTTGAAGGGGTTTCAAGTGTAGGCCTACAAGCCGTATTGACTTTCTGCCCCAAGAACCAATGCGTGGTGTGATAGACTACAGAAAGACTTTGTTGAGCTTTTCCATTAGTTTAGAACTAAGGGTGCAGGACCAAAGGTAAAGCAAATGGATGTAACTCTTCTGCAATGCTAGTGATGGATCTAAACGCTTGTGGAATATACAGGGTGATTTTGTTTCACATTGGGTTATGACTTGGTTCCCACACTTTTTCCTGTGTATTATGATGTTATGTGACAGCAAAGAAAGGTGAAATAGACTTGTTATTGCTGCAGAGTCACCTCACAAACAATCTGTTTTATCAGACAGTTTAGGTGGGAATGCTGGGAATTGAAGACAGCCATTTAGGAGTAGCAGAAATATGCCTTGGGGGCCTTTTCGAACAAAAGTATTTTTTACCTCAGTGACTAGGAGGCAAACAAGCATACCTACTTGCAGGTCCAGAAAGTGATGGAAAAAGATACGTTTGCAGAAAGAGAGTAAAAGAGAAGGGGTAAAGGTGTTGTTGTTTAAAAAATGTATTGAAACCACACAATATTTTAAAGAGCACCTATTTCATTGCTAAAAAACAAAGTTTATTGTGTTTTTTGTATAATATGCAACATGATCTCACAAAAATCTGTGGAATAGTCACGGAATATTTAGCAAATTTTTCCGTGGCATTGTCACGGATTTCCGAATTTTTCCGTGGCTGTACCACAGACTTTCTTTTCCGTGTCATTGTCACGGATTGGTTAATCTATTGCTTTTTCCTATTTTCAAATCATTGTCGCTTCGGTTCAGGGTTAGATTTGGTGTTTTCTCTATTTATTCTTTTATATTTTTACATTTTAAACCATTGTCACCTGGCGTTAGGGTTAAAGTTGGGTTTGGGTATATGTCATTTTATGTAAATCTAACCCTAAACCAAAGCGACAATGGTAAGAAAATAGGACAAAACAGTTGAGTAACCAATCCGTGACAATTCCACAGAAAAATTTGCTAAATATTCTGAGACTGTACACTGAAATTCATGAGATCAGGTTGACAATACAATGTGTTCACGTTGTTTATGGTTAAAAACACATTATCTTCCACACACTGTACATTTATGTAGCTCCAGATATACTGCTTTCCTCAAACGCATAGATTTTGTACAAAACTCTTTGATCTGAAAAGCGCTGTGTCCCTGATTGGCCAGCTAATCTGTACGTTGTGATTGGTCTAAATACCTCTGACGTTAGCCGGATATGTGACGCTTCTTACCATATTTGAAAGATTTGGTTACAATGCAATGCTGATAGGTGTTATCTCACAGGCTGTGAGTCAAAGCGGGAGGAATTATGATAATGCGGTCTCGTCCACGTCAACAGGTTCAGGAAGTAAACTGTGGCCTACAATCTGTGTGTTTGTTGTAGTCCAAGTAAAGAGATTTACGTTGGAAACCATAACTCGTGTCATCGTTTACTTTGGTGTATGTACCTTTTGCATATCATTAACATGTACTAATACACACTTACACACCAAAGGAAATGTAAAATCGTGAATTGGACCATAATTGCTCTTTAATATTTAAAACACAATGTATCAAATTAATAAATGTGTGTGTGTACACGTGTGTATGTGTGTGTGTGTGTGTGTGTGTGTGTGTGTGTGTGTACCTGGTAATTATCACGTTGTGGGGACCAATTGTCCCCACAAAGATAGGAATACCAGTGTTTTTGTGACCTTGTGGGGACATTTTGATGTCCCCATGAGGAAACCAGCTTATAAATCAAACAAAATGATGTTTCTTGAAAATATGAAGTAGTAGAAGGGTTTCTGTGATGGTTGGGGTTAGGGAATGGGGTAGGTAAGGGGAATAGAATATACAGTTTGTATGGTATAAAATGCATTACGTCTATGGAATGTCCCCACAAAACATGGAAACCAGAATGTGTGTGTGTGTGTGTGTGTGCGTGTGTGTGTGGTTGTTTTAATTTATTTCAGTTTCTTAATGATCACTAAATAGTTTATGACAAAAGCAGAAGGCTGGGCTTTACAAATGGACAGAGTTACCAGCCATCGGGATTAATTAAAAATCAATGAATTGTCATGGGGTCTAAATTCATTCAGTATTACTTCTGGAATTAGGTACTCATTTGTTTCACCTCTTAGAATAATCTACATGGGCAAAAGTGAAAAACAACCGACAAATTAAGGGGATAATTCACCCAAAAATGAAAATTCTGACATTATTTACCCTCATGTTGCCCTAAACCTGTTTGAGTTTCTTTAATCTGTTGAATACAAAAAAATATATTTAGGGTGAACTATTCCTTTAATGGATATGTATTACAGTACGATGAGCAAGATGAGCTATGCTGTGTTTGCAGTACTGCTTTCTAAATTTAAAGGAAAGCACCACCGTTTTTCAATATTTTACTATGTTCTTACCTCAATTTAGCACTTAATCTGCACTTAATATCTTTGTACAGCACGTTGTGAATATGTTAGCATTTAGCCTAGCCCCATTCATTCCTTAGGATCCAAACAGGGATGATTTTAGAAGCCACCAAACACTTCCATGTTTTCCCTATTTAAAGACTGTTACCTGAGTAGTTACACGAGTAACTATGGTGGCACAAAATGTTGATCATGTTACTGTACCAGAGGTCGAAGTGCTGCAAACTAAGTGCTCTTCCGCTATAGTTCTCATTTTTTATCCATTAAAAAATCGCCACATTTTATTTTGTGCACCCATACTTACTTGTGTAACTACTTATGTAACAGTCTTTAAATAGGGAAAACATGGAAGTGTTTGGTGGCTTCTAAATTCCTCCCTGTTTGGATCCCAAGGAATGAATGGGGCCAGGCTAAATGCTAACACATTTACAACGGGCCGTGCAAAGATCAAGTGCACGCATTGAAAAAAGATAGGTACTGTATGTATTAATTTGTCTAAGAGGAGGTAAGAACATAGTAAAATATTGAAAAACGGTGGTGTTTTCCTTTAATAGATATTGTATATTGAATGTGGGCAATTTAAAGGGACAGTAAGTAGGGTTTTAAGTGTTTTATTAATCAAAATCAATGTCTTTATTCATAAATATGTCCTCGTTGGTGTCAAATGACCTCTGCCAGTCATCTGACTTTTCTTTGTAAGCTTAGAATTTCTTCTCTTTACTTAAATTGAACGGGTAAGTCCAAGGAGGCTTCCATGCCGTTCCGCCATATAAACTATAATAGCAGAGAGGGACACTAGCCTACCAACGCGTTTCCACAACGCGTTTTTATTCAGAACACGTGAACTAGCTGAAACGGACAAGAAGATCAGTGATTACATAACAGCTAGCGTAGTTGCAACACGCATTTGGAAAAGCGAGGCGCTAGAGAGCACTATTCATTTGGATGCAAAATACAATCTCACCACTAGATGGGGTAAATCCTACTTTTTGTCCTTTTAAAAGGTTTAACAAGTTTAATCACTGATCATGTTTGTAGCATGTCTACAAAATAAATAAATTGAAAGTAAATAATAAATGTGCATGGATGAGTACGTAAGCAGGGAGGAAAGGGAAAGTGAATCCATTTATACATTTACTGCACTTCCTTTATGAACTCAGATTTGTTTGGCCTAATTGTATTTTATGGTGTAATTTATCTGATCTCTTCTATTCTGTACATTCAAGGTTGACTTTTAGGTAAATGAATGTGAATCAGAGCCTGGTTAGAGACAAGAGAGACTTCAGTTAGCTTATCTGACAGCCATATGAAACTGAGAAGATTCCCAGCAGCAGCATATAGTATTTAAAGCACATAACGTTTGAGGTGCTGTGCCAAGATCCTGATCTCAGCATTAAAAGGCCCCAGTAGATAGAAATGGGCTGTGTAGATCTTTAATGAAGTAGTCACTACTTGAGTATCCCTGTGGGGATTTTTATGAAACCAAAAAATGCAAATTAGTCCAGTGATACTGCAGTGGTTGTTCAGCAATGTACCACCTAAGTCTGGCTTAGAGGCACATAAAAAGTATTTACTTATGAGCATCATGAAGGTTTATGGTAGGAGTTTAACCTACATAGTGATATTAGATGTTTGGGGCAGATACTGTAAAACATATTTCAAATACTAAAATGTTTTGGGTGTACAAAAGAGTAAAGCATATTGCTATTTCATTACAATAACATGTCACTAAATCTGACGTGCACCTCAATTAAACACTGTAAGCAACGGAAAAGAATGACAATACAATGTAGCATGATTAATGTTCCATTATTCAATGATATAACTGTTTCCTTGAACATAAAAGCCTTTGTTTTATCTTTGTAATATCTGAAATTGACGATGAATCTGCCGTCTCCTTCAATTCAAGCACTGTGTTCCAGAACATCTAATATATAACTAATATATTTTTCTTAGAAGCAGCTGACCATGTTGGCTAATTCATTTTGCAAATATAGGAAAGTCTGCTTTTTGGAAAAGATGTGGACTTGTCAATAATTATAGTAAGGGAACTCAAATGAAAATCCTTGACAACATTGAGTGCAGCCTTGTAATTTGATACAATTTCAGAGAAATCTCTTAGAAATGCCTTTTTGAGAAAGCCTTTACGTTTGTCAGTGGTGGTTTAGGGGTTCTAAGTTGGTGGATGACGACTGGCAACCCAGAAAAGGGTAATAGCTCTGTTCTAGAAGTGTTGTGGACAGCAGGGATAAGAAAATGATTTATGCAAATACAAAAATGCAACAAACCATATAACTGAGGGTCGAACTAGAAATAATATGGAATATTGGAATATTTCCAATCTCCCTCCCATTCCCTTCAGTGTTATTGATTTCAAAGTTTAGCTTTTACACTCTAGCCAAAATAGGCAAATGCCAACATTGCCAGGTTGCATTACATGCCCCATCCTCCAAATAATAAACAATAGCTAATGGAAATTCAACTGACATTTAATAACCTATAATAATAATTAATACATTTCATTGTTTGATTGTAATAACGCTGTTGATATTGCCATTTAAAGAGTTTGCATTAACATGCAATCGATAGGGAATGAGGGAAAGCATATTTGGCGTGCTGTCCGAGGGGAGGGCTCTGAGCTCTAAATTTTATCTCCCCCCTCTTGAACTGGGATAGATGAAACTAGCTGAGAGTGAGGTGATGGGGTGGAGAAGGGATGCACCGAAAACTGTCACGGGACAGAGGTAAGTGATGACTATTTATAGGCAACTCTTTGCGCTGATTGGTTGGATCTCATGACCATGCTCTTCTCGAACTTAGTTAAATAAGTTTTATTTAAAGGATAATTCCGGTATTTAACACTTTGAGTCTCATTTGTGGTTTGTTTTGGATGAACTACAGTGATGGACACAGAAATTTTGACAATGGGTCGAGTCTTGACTTTTCGACTCATTTAGAAGCGTCTCTTGACTGCTTCAGAATGGAAGTCAATGATGACCATGCACAAAATGTCATTAAAACAACACTTAACGTTCATTTTCAAAACTGTACTACTCACCGAGTGGTTCGTGGTGTTTGTGGATGATTAAAAACAAATATATTGGCGCAATGTATGATTTCAATCTGTGTTATTTGCTATAGTGGAACAATTTTTTCAGATACCTCACAACCGCGTATATACTTCTGCTCTATATTTGAGTCTGAAGCATGAATGAACGTAGTCCAACAAACTGTAATAAAACGGTAGCATACTTTCAAAATCAAGTTTATTTATAACACTTACACCATCTGATATGTTTTTTTCATCGGCAGAACAATAAGGAAGATATTTTGCAGAAACCCCAGTGCTCCGTCATGCAAGTCAACAGATCCCTAAAGCATATATATCCAATACAACAGTAATCCCCCATAACTCCGTGTGACATATTGACGTCTTGTGAAGCAAATCAATCAGTTTTTGCAAGAAACTGAACGTTATTTAGATCATTATTAGCGTGAATGCCAAAGCAGGAAGCGCGTTTTCCGTTTGAGGCGATCTTCCACTGGTGCCGTTTGGTGGCTGTTGGCTATGGATGTTGGTCTCTCTGCGCCACCTATAGAGTGGGAGCGTGAAGCGCACTTCCTGCTTGGCAAAAGCTCTGCATTAACGCTGTAAAATATTTATATATATATATATATATATATATTCGAATCTCAAAACTGAAAATCGAATGTCAACCCACGGAACGAATATTCGAATATTCTGGTCCAGCCCTACAAATATGGGAAAAATTTATTCTGAGAGAAACCGAGCGAAAAAACAACAACCACATGTAAACAGTCCCTTTTCTGTTTCCCGGCGGTGGAGTGATATATCAGCGAGCAATTGGTCTTCCAGAGAAGTCAATGGAATTTTACAAAATGCCAAATAAAACACGACAGAAACTGTATTTCGCTACACAACTTGTTTTTAATCATCAACGAACACCACAAACCACTCAGTGAGTAGCACAGTTTTGAAAATGAATGTTAAGTGTTGTTTTAATGACATGTTTGTGCATGGCCATTGACTTCCATTCTGAAGCAGTCAAGAGACGCTTCTAAATGAGTCAAAAACTCAAGACACGACCCATTGTCAAAATTTCTGTGTCCATCACTGTAGTTCATCCAAAACAAACCAGAAATGGGACTCAAAGTGTTAAATACCGGAATTATCCTTTAATGTATAATCTGTTTCACTGTGATTAGATTACTGATTCCTGTTTAAGTTTACATTACATTTATACATTTGGCAGATGCTTTTATCCAAAGTCACTTACAACATTTAAGGATCAATGTCCATCTAGTGTACAAAAAGTATTTACTTTTATATACTTTACATTTACACATATAACACATTTACTATACCACAGTAGTTGTCTTTTAATTTTCTGTCGGTCTTAGTACACGATGTAACTTCAGAAGAGTCAAGTTTTAAATAGGAAAAATATTAAAACTCTTTGGTTATTTTTGAGCGCGATGCTAATGGTCTAATCAGATTCAATGGATTATGCTAAGATATGTAAAAGGGGTACCGCCAGACCCGGAGATCGGCTGAATGGATTCCAAAACGGTAAAAATCAGATGTTTAACTGTAGGGGAGCTGGAAAATGAGCCTATTTTTTTTTTTTTAAAGAGGAGTGTCCCTTTAACACCTGCCGAAGAGACCTGGGCCCAGTTGCATAAAGCACCTAAGTGTAATTTTCCCTTAAAGGCGGAGTCCACGATGTTTGAAAAACGCGCTGGAAAAGGAGACGGGCCGACTACCAAAACACACTTATAGCCAATCAAATCAAATCAAATGCCGGTTTGCGTATGTGTGGGGTGGGTCTATCAACAGAAGGTCCAGATTCTATTGGGGTAGGGGCGTGTTTGTTTAGGTGATTTCAAATATCAACATTGGCTTTCAAACATCATGGACTCCGCCTTTAAGTTGTTTCCTTTAAACTTAAGGGTGTTGCAGAAAAACCCTTAAGTTTTTCTGTTGCGTCTCCATGGCAACAATAGTATTTTATAACAACAAACCTGGGTTGCTGTCATGAAACACTTAACGATTACCCTTACCTAAGAGAACCGTTTAAGGGATTATATGCAAAACTCTTTAATTATTATCTTACAGTAGTTAAGGGGAATTTACCCCTTAAGTGTCATAGTTAAGGGAAAAACTTAAGGTGCTTTATGCAACCGGGCCCTGGGCTTAACATTTGGTTGCAGTATATGCATGAAAAAGTTATGGTCCTAAGGAAAAGTCTTGGTTTCTGGCAGATCTGTTTTAAATCACCATTGATGATAACTTACAATAAAATTACAAAAAATCCAACAGTGTAAGCTATTTTTATTTTATTTTATGCATATATCTTGTAGTGTATTGTTTTCTTCTGTCTTGCACTGTTTGCACTAGGTTGCACGCATGCACTTTACATGGCTAGGTTAAAAATATTTTTTAGTGTCTGTGTGTAGTGTCATGGTGCTGGAGAAACATCTCGTTTCACTATGTATGGCACTGCTATGTATGGATAAAATTGACCATACAGTACTTGACTTGAAGTAGAAAGTACAGTAGGGTATGAAAATACATACAGCTCAAATTGAAATCCAAACTGTTCACTAACAAATTTAATCTGCTTTAAGTTGGTGACTCAGCTAAAAGGACTGTGGTTCATTCTAATATTGTTTCGACCTCGTCTCAGGTTAAGCAACAAAAACCCAGCGTATTTAACAATACTGAAAAAGCATAGTTTAAAGTAATCCCAGACTTCTGGCTTCTCATTTATACATTTATTTATTTATGTTCAGATTGGCATTATTTGACTTCCACTTATATCTGTCTTATTGAGCGGCATATTGCATGTTTAAGCGTTTTATTTTATTAACTTCCTCTGAGGGAATGATAATAATAAAGATCCGTCTTTCTGTTGTCATTCTAAGAAAGACAAACCAAGTTTAGCTTTTACATTTACAGTTGGTACCACGGTAACCAAAGTGTCAAGTTTTCAGATATTGATGACAAAAGTGATAAATATAGAAACGCGCATTGTAACTATGGTAAGCAATAGCAAAAAGTTTGGTTACCATGGCAACGTTTTGTGAAGTAGTGGAAAGACATTCATCTACATGCCACCATTCTTTTCTGTCTCCAAGAAGGTATGTGGATGACCAACCGTGTTGTGATGACAGATGAGCATAGAGTGTCGTTCGCGCGTACAGACCTTTCACGTCATGCTGGTTTTCCTCTCTCGCTTTCTCTCACTCTCTCCTCCGCACAGTCCCTGTCTCATTCAGACCACTCCCCTCCTCTCCCCCTACCATCATCTCCTCAGATGATCAAACTCTCCGGTACCGGGGACAGCGTCTCGCGCTGCGCTCGTGCGATCCCGAGGAACTGCCTCGCGCGGAACCGCAGTCTCACCGAGCTGGATTTAATTCACTACATCGTAGAGATGGACAGGGAAGAGCAGGAAATGTACAGGCCGTAACTATTCTGTCACGACACAGTACTTGCAATGACAGAGATGTCAATGTGTTTCATTGAATATGCGCAGCGAGAAAAGCAAATACGATGTAATCGTTGGCAATGAACTTGAATTTCCATTCCTCCTCAGTAAATGGGAGGACATGGCTAAATACACAAATTCATGAACGCCTTAAAGCTGTTAATTTTTGCATTATATCGATAGGGCACCTAGAAGAGTTTGTCAGTGTACAGCGCATTATGTCCGTTCAGTACTGCATTGATGTAAGGGAAACGATGGAGGAGCGGAGAGCAGACTGCACCGTCGTGTGATGTTTCACTTCAGAGCCCTGCATCAGCAACACAGCCTCGGTCATCGGATTACTGTTGGAGTACGATACAATCTGTAGAAATAGTCTAATGGACAATTGCTCAACGATTCAGTGTAAGTAATCGTTTATTGCTAATTGCCTGATAATATTCAAATGCAGCCTTTTAAAATGCTTAATATATGCACTATATATATAGTTTGTACGAACATGTTGGGTTAGTCTTATTAATATGATACCTATTTGTCTCTAATCAGGGCTCAGTAGCATTGTTCTAGTGATTTTAGAGCATTAAGTCAAAGCACAATCTTGCAGATGTCTTTATAAACATTACTGCAAAACTCAAACATGATAATAAAAATATTGAATGGATTTTATATGTTTCTATAATGCTATCATTTCATTAAGTTGATCATGAGACTTGATATTTTACCGTAAAATATACTGTTATTAAAAAAGTAGAACTTGCAGGCCAAAATTATGATGCCAGCTCATTCCAGTAAAACCAAAGACAAAAACAAAAAAACCATCATGAATGTGTGAGTTCCATATTAACCATTACTGTTATATACAGTGCACCACAATGCTGTATATAAAAACGTGTTTTATTAAACTTGCATATCTGGGAATATTCTGCCTTTTTTGTTTCTGCTTGTTTCTGTCCAAAAGTTTTGCCAAAACAAATATTTTTTATAGTTCTGTTTTACAAGTCTGTTTTTGAGGCTGCGTCCGCTAGTGTTGTAGTTCTCAAGACCACTTTTTAAAGGTCTTGGTCTCGTCTTGGAATCGAACGCATTTTTACTCAGTCTCGTCTCGGTCTCAGAAAAAGAGGACCCTGAATTGTATTTCAAGACCGGTCAAGACCACAACTGATGGCACATCACAAATTTATTTTTTTATCATACATTTTATGCAGTTTATTCAGGTTTGGCATATGATGTTGGCATTGTTTAAGCATTGTTTAAGTTTCTCCCAATGACAATTCTTCTAATTTTATTACTAAAAACACCTGCATGGTGTTAAAGGAATAGTCTACCCTTTTGCCATATTAAACTATGTTATTACCTCAACCTAGACGAATTAATACAGACCTATCTTTTTTCAATGCGTGCAAATGTGTTAGCATTTAGCCTAGCCCCATTCATTCCTATGGTACCAAAAAAAGTTTTATTTTGTGGCACCATACTTACTGGTATAACTCCTCATGTAACAGTCTTTAAATAGGGAAAACACGAAAGTGTTTGGTGGCTTCCCTGTTTGGTACCATAGGAATGAATGGGTCTAGGCTAAATGCTAACACATTTACTATGCGCTGTACAGTGCACGGATTGAAAAAAGATAGATATGTATTAATTCGTCTAAGTTGAGGTAATAACATAGTTTAATATGGCAAAAGGGTAGACTATTCCTTTAAGTGGATGGCAAGCCATGGAAAGACAGTTCAGAATAAATGGTTAAGTTGATTTCAGCTCTTTAGTGTTTGTTCACTTTCATTTGCTTATAGACAAAGATAAAATCTCACATATCTGCAATGCCTTTGATTATTTTATCAACTTCTCTGATGGCACACACACCCACACACATGCACACACACGAAGTGCCTAATCATACTGTATGCATATTCCACATTTTATCATAAGTGTTTTAATGCAGTGACTTGCACTGGGCTTGGACTTGACTTGGTCTCGACCTGTCTTGGTCTTGGTCTTGACTTGGTCTGGGACCTTTAAAGTCTTGGTCTTGTCTTGGTCTTGGTCATGACTTGGTCTCGGTTTAGGTGGTCTTGACTACAACACTAGCGTCCGCATTCGTTAAAAAATATCCACAAACAATTATTGTTAAGATAGCTAATTACTGGAATAATGTATTATGGCATAGGCCTTTATTAACAATAACATTGAGATCATCATCGTGCACTTCCTGGCACATTTAAGCAAATGTTTCTATACCGCATATGAATGAAATAACTTTGCCTATTTAGAGACACAGCACTATTACCTCTTAACATGCTAATCTGCCATAACCGAGAAGTTATGTATACTGCAGATAAGTTGGTCGACAGGTGTAAGCATATTAGCGGTGGTAATGTACTATTTTCCCAGAAATGGTACCATAGTGGATGTGATGGCCGAACAATAGCTGAGTGGCATGGCCGGTGGAAAGATGTTTGTATGATGGGACGTGTGGCTGTCAAGAGATAAATAGCCCTCCGCTAGCAGGGGATGGAGTTGGAAGGCCTGCTGGATCTATTCCAGTGTAGGCTGTCACCAAGGGCACTGATATGTACTGTCCTGCTGCCAAATGCCAACCACTGTCTGTGTATAAAAAACAAAAATGATTTTCCACTTTTTCAAGCAGATGCCTTCAGTTGTGCAGCTAAAATAGTCCAATCAGCACAAAAGGATTTGGGCTGCAGCTGGTATTATGTGTCTGTTTTGGCCTGATACCTGCTGAGTACGGTCTTGTCTAATGTGAATATCTCATCAGTTGCTATTATTACAGAAGTAAGCAAAAGGAACATTGCAGATGTTTGAATGATAATAAATGAGAGTGCTTGCAACATCGTGCCAGTCTCAAGATGCCAGTGAACAACTACAGTACATTCTTAAAAATGAAGGTGCTAAATGACGCCGTCTTTGACTTTATTGTTTTATAAAGAACATTTACCATCTGAAGGACTTTTTGTTTTATATAAGGTTCTTTGTAGTGAGAGAGGTATACTTTAAAAAGTAAGAAAGAAATAGTTCATTAAGAAATTTTGACTGAAATATTGTTTGGGGAACCAAAAATGGTTCTTCTATGACATCACTCTGAAGCACATTTTGTAGCACTTTTATTTTTAAGACTCTAGCCTTTAGTCTCTCTGCTCTGTATGTGTAATGTGGGATTTGGAAGTTGTCCTTTAAATCGCATAAGGCTTAGCAAAGCTCCTTATTTTTATGTTTGAAGAAATAACAATAGAAACGAATGAGCGACAATTGACATAAAAGAGTTCAGTAGCATAGCTCAGATCATTTGGTTTTGGAAATATGATGAGAAATATTTGTGCTCATTTTGAAATATTTGAGTTTTGATTATGGTGCCTGAGCAAATTTGTGCAGTTTGAGGCGTTAAAATCTCTTTTGAAAGCCTGAAGGAGACGTGTGAGATTACTGCGTTCGGAGAAGCAGGAGACCTATTTATTCTTGTCGCTTTCTAGGAGAAGCAAATAGGATATTTGTCATTTTTCTTTCCTGTTTGTCTCAAGCTGCTTGGCGTCCTCCTAAGAAACTAAAACACACTGTAATTTTTCAATAATGCGCCATGTCACCCGTGTGATGTCTCAATGATTTCCGCAGATTATGAAATGTTATGTAATGCTGCCGTCCTTGGAGGCTTTAGTTATGTTCTTTGTATGCCAGTAAGATGCACAGCCTACTGCATGCTTTCACATTGATGGTACATTACATTAGCTTGTAGACAGTTGTGCTCTGTTCTGTTTTTTGAGGATTTCTTGCAATGTAGACTATTTTTACGGCCTTTGGCTACCATTACATCAAGCTCAGAAGTGGCTTTATGAGTCCAATTCATAAATGTCCATTTTTGAGCAGTTTTCATGTACTCAGGCACTTGATGTCCTTAGAAAACGCAGACTATAATGTTCTTTTATTCTGTTTTATTCCAAAAATGGTCACACGTTTATCATTTCTGTCATAGTAAATCTTCATAAAAAGTAATTTGCTAAAAGGGATTTATATTTGCACTTGAAGTGTCAGTCGTTGTGTCTTGCATGTTGAGATTTCATGCAACGTTGTAAGGCATGTAGAAAGTGACAAGCAAGAAACATAGTTCAATCCATTATTGGTACTGGTATGTCTACTTGTATGTAACACTTCTCGCGAATGAATATTGCGTTTCTAACTGATCTCATTCTTACAATGGCTTATATTGGTGTTACCTAATGCATTCAGGTTTACTGATATGTCTTCGGTAAGACTGACAGACCTGTTAAAGTTTTCTTGTCTTGCAAAAGAATGATTTGTCACAATTTCTTTTGTTTTACTGTTCTTCGTGTTTATGCTGTGTCTTCCTAAAGTTTTTGTCTATTATCAGCAGTAGTATACTGTATGTAAGAGTCTAGGAAGAACATAGTATTTGTATAGTTCACAAGTGCATCTGCATATCCAGGACAGTCAGAGACTCGACTCCGAGCTAACCCCTTTAACACTACACTAAAATAAAAGGAAGAGTTGGGCTGAAGGTAAAATGTCACTGAAGATAACTTTATATACTTTTGCTTGATGATTGACATCAAAGGAGATCATGCTCCTTACAAAATTGCATTTTGAGCTGTAAATAGTTTTGAACTTCATTACAATTTGTATCCAAACGTTTTGAGTTTTAACGCATTTTTATAGGTGTTCCTATGCACTTTAGGCTAATCGTTGCCAAATGAAATTAGCAGATTTTGTTAGATTTTTTTGCATTCTTGCAACATAAAATCCCCTCAGATTGGAGAAATGAAAATCTATAGGGCCTCATCAGACTCATAGGGCCCTATCATACACCCTGTGCAATGGGCGACACAATGTATTTTTTGCAATGTATTTTCGCCCATTTGTTCACCTATGGGCTTGCTGCCTTGAAAATGAGGTGTGTTCAGGCACCTTGTTGGGATTGGCATGTTAAGGCAACTAAAATAGACTACACCATTGACCAACTTAAAACCTGGTTTAAAGTCTAAAGTCAATGGCGCATTATTGTTTTTGTTATTTAAAGAGCGCATTAGTAAAATGCACCTATAAACGGGACGACAATGCGCGTTTGTGTATTACACACATGACAGCATACAAACGTTTTTAAATATGAAAAATTAAAGGATTAAAATGTAAAAGATTATTATTGAGTCTCTTGGATATAAATGACGACAGTTTACAGGACTTTAGAGGCATGAAGTTAAGAAGGCAGTTGCTTCACCTGTAGCCTGATAAACAGAATATTTTGCTTTTAAAACGTGCTAATATGTAATATTGCATTTATTTCGATTTTTTTTAAATGCTACCCAACAGATTTATTGTATATTAGGACTTTGTATCCTTGGTTATTTGAGATAAAAACATTTAATATATTTGTAATTACAGTTTTTCCGCCAACATAATCTGCCATGTAAATAGGCAATTTGCCTTGCGCGAGCGCAACTGACTTTATAAGGGGATGAGAGATAAGACTCATTAGTTTATTGCACGTTACGCCCAAAACACACCCATTACTCATTACGAGACTAGGAACAACACTCTAAAAACAAACGGTGCTAAATAGCACCAAAAGTGGTTCACTGGCTCGTAATCATAGGGGAACCATTTAAGTGGTATATAGATGGTTTCATCGGACGCACGCGCGCTGACGCGATACCCATCTGGATCCATCTGTTTCGTTTTTTTTAATGGTCTGACTAGTTGCTAAACTGATCTCTTGAACAAATGTCTCGTCGAAAATAACAAATGTTTCGGTTTCCTATGTAATCTGTTGTTTTTTTGCTTGTTATATAAATAAACTACGTTTAAAGAACTTTGTTGTTATTTATTATCAGCGGAGTTTACCGGAAGTTACGTGTGGACCACGACAGCCACTTGTTTATGTTGTTACTGCTGAAACCGTCAATAGCATCTATGTAGCACCTGTGTAGAACCATATAGTGCTAAATAGAACCAAATCTGGTGCTATAGTGGTGCTATATCACCCCCGGATGTTTCTTTATAGGTGCTATATAGGAGTAAAAATTGTTCCCCTATGACTACGAGCTTTTAGTGCTATTTAGCACCAATATTTTTTAGAGGGAATCCTTTTAGACTGTGCGCCAGGCGCATAGACCATTTTTCCCATCGTTTAACTAGCAAAAGTGGATTCGGACACTTCCTTAGTGCACTTGCTCCTTTCGCTTCAGACTATGCGCTTAGATTGTTAAGATAGGGCCCATAATGTCATGTTAGATAGACTGCAGAGTCTACAGATTTTTAAAGATACTTAAAAACTCTATGTAAGTACACACAAGTTTAACAAAATCAGTGATTGTATTACTTTAGCACAAACCCTTAAACTGTCAAAATGTTGTCTTTTATTGCTAATCAATAATAATTTTGACTACTATAAAGATAATTGATTCTCTCTCCTCTCTCCTTTGCTTAGTGCATTAGCTCCTGGCAGCTACAAAGCACTACACAACTGCGATCTTATAAAACAGATGATTTCAGTTATTAAGTGTAGATGGTGCTAAGCAGTCTCCGTGTTGAAGTCAGGCTGTGTCCTGGAGGCTTTTATTTACTTCCAGATGGTGTGGATTTTGTGGAAAATGCTCTCTTTTTAACTGTATTTACGTGACTTGACAGTAGTACTGTGTTTGCCAGCTTATTTAGTTAATACATTAACAAAAACTACCGTTTCTTTTTCTGTTACTAATATAATAACCATAAAACATCACTTTTAAAATGTGTCTGCATCAACTCAACTCTGTTTGCAAGAACCAAGCCCTTGAAGTTGGTGACATTGAGACCTACAAGTAAAGAAATAGGGCGTAGGTTTTTACGGAGAGCTTTATTGCCATTTTGTATTTAATAGTATACTGATGCTGAATGCTTTGTCGAATTAACAAACCTGGTAACCATCATTTGCATTATTTTTTGTGAATACTAAATCAGATTTCTGGCATTGAAAACAATTTGAACATAGAAGCATCAGTGATGTTTTGCGAGTATAACTCACTGACTTTCCTGAAGTTCATCTTGTCAGGCTTAGCCCTGGTCATTGCTGCCTACAGTGTTTTTACGTACAGTATGTGCATTCTTTTCAAGGGATGTTTCTGGGAGCACATCCACTTGAAAGAAATCACTTGAAATGTAAATATTGCATGGTTTGTGTACTGTACATAGATTGTACTGTATGTGTTTGTATATGACGATGATCTACTTAAGGATCATATTTTATAAGCTTGCTGTAAAATTTCAATTTCTAATGACTATTTTTAACTTCATTGCATTCTGTGAGTACCCAAGACAGAGTTATATAATGGATTGATGTGTGCATCTACTTCAGCAGCATTATAATAATATCATCTTACTTTAGGTTGTGTAGCTTTTTATTTTGAAGTAACTTTTTGCTTTTTCTTTTTTCTAATACTGAAGCAATCAAAAGTAAGTAGGTCAGAGTTAAATATGAAAGATTATGTATTTTAAGAAATAATATATAATGTGATAAATCCATGTACAGTATGCGGCTGCATATGTGTGTGGACTAATGACATAAAGCACTTAATTTCAACATCTTTTATTGTCACCATTGCACTTTTTAGATGAAATATCTAAGTGTAGAATGTGTTTACGCTTATTGTGAAAAACTGTGTTTGCAGTTAGTTGACTTCTTGTTGAATTGTATATAACTTTAAATATTATTTCTATACAAATGTATATCAAGGTGTTTCTGTGCATATTCTATGTAAATGTAGGTCTTTGATGGCTGCATACCTTATGGAAGCTTTATTTTTATGCCACCTAAGTTGGCATGTTCTAAGTTGGCATTGCCTTTTACAGTAGCTTCTGCACAAAAGAAACAAGGAATGTTCATTTGAGAGCACATGACTCTGCACTTCCCACGCCAGTTTAATGCACAGATACATGAGAGATTACTGTTTCTTGTACAAGACTCTACAAATAAAGGAAGAAAAAGAATAAAGTGCATCGCTTTTTAATCCATTACTTGGGTGAGTGTTTTACGCCTCACTGCGTCAGACATGAAATCTTAATTAGACTTTTGTTTAAGTACTGGCAAGTGCTCTGCTTACATTGAGGATTGATGGGCAGTTGTGATGTTCATCTTAGATTTTCATGTTACAGAGTATAAGACAGTTGAGACAGTTTTACTCCAATGAGAATGAAGTTATTTGCTACAAACACATTTTCATCTTTTATTAAAAGAACGGTTCACCCCAGAATTAAAGTTTTGTTATCATTAAGGCCTATGTGCATTAAAGTGTGGATGCTTCAGGGAGCTTTGGATTTTCTGGTTGCTATGATACTATATCATTCTATTTAAGCAGATGCTTTTATCCAAATTGACATCACAAGAGTAAGGAAAACAATGGAGCAATTTGTGTTAGGGAGGCAATAATGTGGGAAACGCTATACAAAGTTACTTTCAGCTAATAAAGTTTCAGCATTTTCTAGGGCAGGTTTACATAACATTTGTAGTAGAAGTACCCGTTCTCACCAAGATGCGTACAAATGACACGCAGTGTGACCATCGTGCAATAGACACGCCAAACCCCGATCCCGCGTGCACATGATACGCCAGTCCTTCCCATTCACTTATATGGCGAATCGTTTCGTGTCATTTTATTTATTGTTTTCTCATTTGTTTTCTGTTTTTTAAACCATTTTTGCTTGGGTTTAGGGTTAGATTTCAGATTTGTTTAAGCAGGTTATTTAATATACAGGTTTCTCTATGTTTTTATCTATATTTAAGCCATGGTCGCTTGGAGTTGGGGTTAGAGTTGGGGTTTGGGTTAGGATGTCATTTTTATATAACAAAAAGTTGTTCTAAACCTAAACCCAAGCGAAAATGGTAAAAAAACAGAAAACAAATGAGAAAACAATAAATAAAACGACACGAAACGATTCGCCATATAAGTGAATGGGAAGGACTGGCGTATAAATCGGAATTTGGCGTATCTATTGCACGATAATCACACTGCGTGTCATTTGTACGCTTTTTGGTGAGAATGGGTTGAGTAGAAAGAGAAAGTTTTTGCCTTTGCATTTTTTTAAACAATTTACTTTGTAAAGAAACAAAACGCGACTGTGCACATAAATATTCTTTCACAGAGCGGAAATTGTAAACAATTAAGGCTGTGAAAGCATTGAGCAATTTTGTGTACATAGACAGTGAAGGTTACGAGTGACCCAAGACCATAAAGCGACAAAATTTCCCATTTTGATTGAAAACTGTTGTGGAAATGGGCCCTTACACAATATCTGTTTAGAGAGAAATGATTATAGGACTCTGGACTTAAAGGCAGAGCATTCAACATGTTCCAGGTATTCACCGAAAGTCTTGTTTTTTAGCTGTTTTTTTTTCAACTTTGTGAGAGATGCTGCTGACAAGAATTTAGAGGAACATTACACCAGAAATATCTGACTTTGCAAGTAATTTGTTTAATCAGCAAATATTTAAATTTTGATATCCCAGGTGTATAATTTCGGACATTTATCCTTGAAGACCAGAAATATACATTTCTGCCTTGTTTTTCAGTCATTGTAAATATAGAATCAAAAAGTTTGTCGGGGTTGTGTTGGTCCTGACCCTCCTCCGTTGTGATTGGATGACTTGGTAAAATTAAATGTTTCTATTTATATAGCGTTTTTCACAATTGGCAATTGTTTCAAAGTAGCTTTACATTAAAAGAAGCAGGGGAAAACACAGAAAATTTAACAGACAACATAAGTAGCAAATACAGCGACTATGAATAACTTTACAAGCGAGCGTATTAATAATGTAACATATAGAGACAGAGCGCAGCGCGTCATAACCTGAAAACCACGCCCACCGGGGGGAAAACAATCCAACCGTCTTCATTGACTTTGTATTGCAAGAGGCCGCCTCCTTGTCATTTCTGGCTTATAACAAAAAACTGAATAATGCCTAAAAGCTGCTGTGTGACAATATGTACAGCTAACAAACCAAAGAACCCAGAAATAAGTTTTTATAAGCTGTCGAGCCGTAAAACTCAGCCTTTGAGAAGAAAAAAGTGGATCGCCGACTACGTTTCCCCTAGTGGACGCAGTTTCGTTAATAGTAGTACTATGAAAAGTTGCCTGTTTCCACTTTTGTGTCTTTAAACGCTCGTTTTTTAAGGTCGATAGCTTATAAAAACGTATTTACAGATGAAACAAAAACAGAATAATACCTTAAAGCTGCTGTGTGACAAGGTGTACAGCTAACAAGCAAAAAAAAACAGAAATAAGTTTTTATAAGCTGTCGAGCTCAAAAACAGTGACTTTTTAAGCCTAGGAGGGAAAAAACCCTTTGGAGATATATATATATATATATATATATATATCCACTGTAAATATATATGAAGAGTTTGGTTCCAAAACGCAATAAACGCCATTTTTGAAAAAAAAAATTGAAAAAATTAGTTAGTGCCAGAATCAGTATTATATCAGGTCAGTAGTTAAAAGTAAATTCTTAATTTTATGCAAAATCCAATATCCGCCGTGTTATTCTGTCATCTTTTCTCCCTTTTTTCCCAAAATGCAATAAACGCCACTCCCCATTTTCTACAGAATGCCATAAATCCACTCCACAGATGTAAACAAACAATGGCGGCGCGCTAAGTACACGGAATCCTAGTTTTCCTCATCTACTTTGTACTTCGTGATCAACAAACTTACAAAAACAAAATAATACTTTAATAGCATTGATAAACCTGTGATGGTTTTCTGTGACGGGAAAGAAACGTAAGCCATCAACATCTAATAATTTACGCAGAAGCACTCGGGAGACGGGTGCTTGTTTGCCCAGGCCGACAGCATCAAGTTTCTGTCATGAAAACACATTGACCCCAGGGGATCTTATGAAAAACTTTCCATAATTTTACTCAAAAGTCAACAAAAATCGAGCAGGACCAAAACATTTTACAGCTGATCGCTGTGAAAAACGTTAAGCGACGACGTCCCAAGTATAACGCAATGACAGTGATCTTAATATGACAAAGTAAGTGTTTTGATTAATGACATTAATGTATATATTTTTAATTAGTGTGTTCAACTAGTCAACCAAATGAATATAACATGGCAAAGATGAATGCACATTTATGTAGGCTATTGATTCAATAGATTTATAGCATTTTGAATAAAAACTTGTCATGGATTTATTGCATTTTGTGGAAAAAATAATCAGTTTTTATAATAAATCTTTGAAAATCAAGTTATGGATTTGAATTTTTTATGTTTTTTTTAACCTAAAGATGCTATGTGAAAGTTTGTAACAGAAAATAGTGGTTTTCATCTTGTCACTTTCTTGGTATAGGAAACACGTTTTTACCAAAATTTGTCAAAATGGATTTATTGCGTTTTGGAACCAAGCTCTTCATATATATTTGTGTGTGTGTGTGTGTGTGTGTGTGTGTGTGTGTGTGTGTGTGTGTGTGTGTGTGTGTGTGTGTGTGTGTGTGTGTGTGTGTAAACAGATAAGGAGATTAAGCGGGTTCTGTCGGTGGTTGTTGGTCAGGCATCCGCTGGGCATCACGTTGAAGGACGGCCAGTAGATCAGTGGTGTGTTGACCTCCACGGCAGCCGGAACTGGGTCTGTTTGTTTCAATGTCCTCGGGTTCGAGGACGAGACAGGGAGAGAGAAACAAAGTCCTATTAGCAGCAGTGTATCTAGTATCTAGTAGAGTAGTGTCTAGTAAATATACTTATCTTGCAATAGTTAGCCTGGCTAAAAAGTATATTTACTAGACAAATTATGTGAATGCTTTGTTAAAGAGAAAAGTCTTAGGTTTAGATTTAAAGTGATTGACTGTGTCTGATTCTTGGACATCAGTTGGCAAATCATTCCAAAGCTTAGGGGCTAGAAAAGGATCTACCACCTTTAGACACTTATGATACCAGAAGTTTGTGACCGCAGTGTACGTGATGGATTGTATTCTGAAAATGACCATGACAAGTGCAGTGTTTTACCCCAAAGTTTACCCTCAATTGTTCAACAAGTGTTCATGGAATAGACGCTCAGTGCAGAGTTTCATAAAACAGAAGAAAGCATCATGACAACATCTTAATGGTCCATTTGTCGTTTGCAAGTTTAGCATAAAATGATGTACTTAGAATATTACACAAAGTAACTTGCTGCTCTTTTGTCATGTTGGAGCTTTATTACAGTATTACAGTCCTCATTAACTTTCAATACATGGAAAAGAGTGGCCATGGTTTTTTGTAAAATTTGTTTTCGACCAAAGAAAGATAGAAATAAAGGTTTGGATGGACAAGGAATTCATTTTCGGGAAAACTGTTTCTTTAATAACTTTTTAAAGCACCACTTCACATAAAAAATATCTTTGTTTTGAAAGTTAAGTTTAATTTAGAACACATGAAGCACACTGTTTGCTTGCAAACCATTTGCGGTGTAATTTCACAAATGGTGGGATGCTCTGTCTTTTGGATGTTTTTCAGCAGAAACATTTGAAAACTTTACCGCTTTCCATTATCTCTATTCTGACTCATGGTTGCACAGAGAGTTCATGCAATCTCTGTATTCCCTGCCTTTGTACACGGTCCATTAACTAGGCACAAAAAGCCTTGCAATCAGCTTACCGTTTAATTGGTTTTTACTGGGGGTTTTTGTTGCTTTGTTTTTATTTTGAATTTTATGATTAGCATTTAAAGAGGCAAATAAATAGTCGCCAGCTTATGAATGGCTTTCAATGTTACTGGTCGCCTCCATCACAGTGCTGTATAAAGCTGCTGAGATTACTATGCTACATTTAAACAGATTTACTAGGTTGATGGCATGTTCGTAAGCCATCGGCACGAATGTTGTTAGCTTATCAGGCCTGAGCTTGGGGCACACAGATGCTGTTTCATATTAAGGCCATTGTGGTTTACCATGAATGTGGCCACTGTTGTCCGAATGAGATTATAGGCTATATTTGGCTTTGTCAATTCTTTTCTCTTCCACACAGGGTAAACATTTCCATCAGTATGTGTGTTTTCTTGGGATCAAACCCACTTTTGCGCTCCTAATTCAAAGCTCTACCAGTTAAGCTACAGGAACACGGCATTACCTGCTCATTGTAGCTGCAGTGCTTTATTTTAAAAGTGACAAGGTTTGTATTGACTAAAAGTCTACATTTACATTTATTATTATCTTTATTGTACAAGCAGTGATTATGGTTTAAGTAGAAAACATAGTGATTAGGGTGAAAGTTGTTAGATGTTAAAAAATAGACAACATTTTCATAGCCTGGCGGGGAGTGAAAAGTTGCAGAACTCCAAGGGTGAGCTACCTGTTCTATTTCCTTTCTGTCTTGTCTATAAAAAGCTTGCTCTTTTCTGCTTTGTGTCCTGGATCTGTCTCCATTAGCGCAACTGTCCCCGGGCCCCAAGATCCACATAGGCAGCCAGGACTCCCTTTCATCAAGGTGACCTAAAATACCCACTTGTATAATGCTTAGCCTAAACTTCAAGGTTTTGTGCATATTCTCTTGGTGTTTGGCAGCAAGACGGCAGTCTTTTATCACTGTCATTGTGTCTAAATTGTAGGATAGTTACGTTGGTGTGTTTTGTATGGTTTGTATCACAAGTAATCAATATTTTCTTGATCTTTTATGATAAAATAGAGTTCCGTACACTGGCAAATAAAATTATCCACAAATGGCCCCAAGTTGTAACTGGGGTGCCCTTTAAAAAGGTCCTAATCATCCTGTCTAAATAATTCCCCGTATTTCTCCTGTATTTTAATCTTTCTATAAAAAATCCCACTGGCCGTACTTGATGTTTGCTACATTCACCCCCATTCAAGCAGGTAGCAGTATATCTGTAACATATAACTCAAACAACAGCCGCCAATAAAACAAGAAGAAGATAAATAGGGGTTAAAGAAGACTAAAAGCTTCCCGAGGGAGGGTGAAGGATGACGACCCATGCGGTAAAGCTACAACCGCCCCGTGGATTTAGCCCACTCCTAGCGTACAAACTTCTAGCGTGATAAATGTGTGTGTCGGGGTGTGCATTTTTTAAAACTTTTTGTGTTGTGAAACACTGCTCTTTGTGCTTTACTGCCTAACTCAGAAGGTGTTAAACAATGCAACGTCTGCGAACTACTGTATGTGTATATCAAGTCCCTTGCAGATGCAAGCGAGCCATACAAAAAAATTATACAAGGTATACCAATCCATTCCCTTGCATAGTAGTGAACATGGGGTGGGGGGTATTAGGGTTCGGGAAATTACCCTTATTTTTAAATACCAATGTTGACATGTATGTTTGGGGGTGGCACAGTGGTTTAGTGGCTCAGTGTGTAACACTGTTGCCTCACAGCAAGAAGGTCCCCGGTTTGAGCCCTGGTTTAAGCCCCGACTAGGCCCAGTTGCTTTTCTGTGTGGAGTTTGCATGTTCTCCCTGTGTCGGCATAGGTTTACTTTGGGTACACTGGTTTTCTCCCACAGGCCAAAAACATGCAGGTGAACTGGAGATACCAAATTGCTCCTCCCCCAAACTGTGTATGGATTAAAGGGGACATATGTTGAAAATCTGACTTTTTTCCCTGTTTAACTGGTATAATTGGGTCCCCAGTGCTTCTATCAACCTATAAAATGTGATAAAGAGCAACCAAGCAACTTAGTTTGGGTAAACCATTCTCTGAAACGTAAAAAAAGCTAATTGAAATTTGCCTCCCCTTGTGAGGGGATAATACCGCTCCTTAATCTGCACTATCCAACCACGGCAATGCAATTTAATGCAGAGAAACAGCACATTTTTGCTCACACCTACAAAGTGGCAATTTTAACATGCTATAATAAATTATCTATATGATATTTTGAACTAAAACTTTGCATACATACTCTGAGAACACCAAAGATGTATTTGACATCTTAAAAAAGTCTTGTAAAATGTCCCCTGGATCACTTGTGTATGAATTACCCAGTTCTCGCCATGAATATAGCCTAAAAATAAAGAAATAATATGAACTCTTTTTGTGCAAATGTGTAGATACGTATCCCGAAACAAGGCCACGATACGAAGACTATTTTGAATTACATTTTTGTTCAAAATTTATTAACATTATTATTATTATCATCATCTGTTTATTGTACATTGAATAAGCAGTGTTGTAACAGTACCATTCATTTATTAGCTTTTGGGGTAACTCGTAGAAATGCTTAAAATTAAGTTAGTAGTCTACTTAACTTTTTCAAAGCAGTTTTACAAAGATAGTGCCTTACTCTAGGCATTATATTTCTCTCATTTAAATATTCTATATCTATGAATATGTATAACTTGCAGTCAGACCTAATACTTTTTAATAGAAATCAGATTATTAATGTGACAGCTATAGTTTGAAGTAGCTCTGTATCTCTTCTCTAGACGTAAATTTTTCACATGCTGCTCTTGTCGTGTTTCTTCTCCGATGCGTTAGTACTGTTTTATAAGAGCGTGGCTAATAAAGCCCTTTGCAGTAGTATAGGCAAAGATATCTGCGCTTTTATACTGAACTCATTGAATTTAAATGCGCGCGAGCGAGAGAGAGTATGCGGTACGCAAGTTGTGCAGACACGGAAAGTGAAAGTATACCCCGCTACCTTTCACTCTACATACTCCGCGAGTCACATATGGATCACGCGCATCATCAGGCGTTCATGACGATGTATCGTCATATCGATATTTTGACCACAACACTAGTCCCCAGTGCTTCTATCAGCCTAGAAAATGTGAAAAAGATTAACCCAGTAACTATGTTTTGGTAAACCATTCTCTGCAAGCATGTGAAAAAATAGTTAATTGAGATTTGGCTCCGCTTGTGATGTCAGAAGGGGATAATACCGCCCCTTAATCTGCATTATTCAACCACAACACTGCCATTTAGTGCAGAGATCAGCTTAAAGGACACACCCAAAAACTACCCATTTTTGGTCACACCTAGAAAGTGGCAATTTTAACATGCTATAATAAATTATCTATATGATATTTTGAGCTAAAACTTCACATACGTACTCTGGGGACACCAAAGAGTTATTTGACATCTTAAAAAAGTATTTTTTGTAATCATGAGACCAACAAACCAGGTTAAAGATGTCTATTTTTCAGCATTAAAAAACTTGGATAAACTCATTATAGTCCATGTCCTCATGTTTTATTTTCCTACCAACAAACTTTTAGCAATTACTGCACATTGTAAACTTGGCCATGCTTTTTTGACTTAGATTTTAGTGCATGCAGAGAAACATCTCAAAATAAGTAGTCCCTTTCACACATACAGTCTTTACTGGTAATTTACTGGTAAATTGCAGTTAACAGATCATGTGTGAACAGAACCTTTCCGGTAAATCAGTGCTCCCAATTTACCAGTAAGACAGGTTGTAAGATTACCAGTAATTTACCGGTAAGCGCTATTTGTGAACAAAAATTATAGGATTACCGGCATTTAGAACGGACGACGTCAGACCGTGCTGACAGCTTCGGGCCAATCATAGCGCTTTAATACAGATGACGCGTTTACCCCCGCACTGTTTACTGACATTTCCACACACATGCTGCTTGAAAGTTGAGCACACCTGAAGTTTACGTCCACATTTCTCTACCAAAGTTGTTTAAAACAGCTTACCGCCGAATTGCCGACGTCCTTAGCACGCCCTCTGTAAAGCCTAACGTGCAAACAGTAGTGTTGTTAAAAACGCATTTTCGGTTTGACGTCGTCTCATTCAATGTTGTTTGGTCATGAGCAACTTCGCGACTGTTTACCACAGACGTGAAAACAGCAAAATATGGACCGTAGATATGAACGACGTGGATTGTTTACAACACTGAGCTCGCCGCGTGCTACAGGTACTTCCGCTTTCTCAACGAATTTACCGGTATTTTGATACTGATGTGTGAATGATGTCTTACTGGTAAAATAACGGAACGCCACTGCGTGTGTGAACAGCACATTTTTGTATTTACTGGTAAATTCATTCTGATAAATTTATGGTAATTTACCAGAATTACTGTGTGAAAGAGGCTAGTGTTTACAAGTGTGGAGAAAGAGGACCATTCCGACGTTGTTGTATGTCAAATGATGTGACCTTTCGACTTCATTACGCAATAGACTTTATGCCCAGCTGCACTACTTCCTGAACTTCAGCCAGCTCCTTGTTTCCTGTCTGCCATTATTGGACAAACTGATTAATCCAGGTGTGTCTGATTATTGTTGTTGTGACTACTGAGGTCAGGCACACCTGGATTAATCAGTTTGTCCAATAATGGCAGACAGGAAACAAGGAGCTGGTTGAAGTTCAAGAAGTAGTGCAGCTGGGCATAAAGCCTATTACGTGAGGTCGCGCTGGCTCGTCCCACAGCCGGAGGAAGAAGAAGAAGTGGATTAAAAGTGCATATTTTTTATTTTTCTTGCCAAAAATGACAATCGTTTTGCTAGATAAGATCCTTATGCCTCGTTTGAGATCGTTTAGAGTCCTTTGAAGCTGCGTTGAAACTGCAATATTAAACTGCATTAAAACTGTTACGTGTTGGGGTCCATTAAAGTCCATTAAAATGAGAAAAATCCTGGAATGTTTTCCTCAAAAAACATAATTTCTTCTCGACTGAACAAAGAAAAACATCAACATTTTGGATGACATGGTGGAATTTTCTGAAAGAAAATTGACTAATCTTTTAAACAATTTGCAAACCGAAGATCTATAAGAGATAGCTTTAGTGTTAAGCGGGGAGGCCATGTTTTAGGAGTAACTGTCTTCTGTTGTGATGTACAGATGTGCTCTTGTTATCATCTGTTGTCCCTTGAGCTTAGTTGACTCGAGGCACAATTCCCATGAGATTAATATCACTATGATCCATGATAACTGAACCTGTGTACAGCTTCACCAATGCAGCAGTGCTAAAGATCAGAAACTGAACAAAAGCAATCAAATGAAGTAGGCCTATATTAACAATTACATACCGTATTCATAGAGTATATTTGTGTACTTAATCAAATGCTGTCAACATTTGTTTAATGTGATATTAAGTCTGATAACTAACCATTCGATGTGCCGACTCTGACTGTGAGGACCATGTAAAACTGTTACAAAAATAAATATGTAGAAATAGTTTCCTAGGCAACGGTTTTATCTATTACAAACAATATGTGTCAGTCTTGCCGCATGTGGCCCTGAGAAGCCGTTGTGAGATACACATGCATTTTTAATGACCATATACAACGTTCAGCTTTTATTTCCTTTGAGAGCACCTTTACTTCTTGCTTGAGTCAAATTAATAACCTTTATAAGACAGAGAAACGTTAAAGCCTTTTTGGTAGGATAAATTTAACCTCATTCATGGGCTGAGGACTGACACTGATAGCATTTCATCTTATGGCGACTCAGCTCTCTGCAGATTTCATATTTTGCAATCTAGCTACACCAAAGTCAGTATAAAGGCATTCAGAGTGGGAGAGGCAGTGAAATATTGAAGATGTCTCTATGTGAGCTGACTGCAAGACAGAAATTAAGCCATTTTGCTAGAGCAGAGCTGGGAACTTGTGAATGTGTCCTCTCGCCTTTGCAGCTCTTGCGTCATGCAGTTTCCATAGCACCCTGAGCAGAACTGTACTCATGTAGTCTGGCTTTCCTATTGAATGCAACGGTTGTGTTGGATTGAGATAAACGGATTTTGTATAAACAGTAAGCAAATAATCTTATGGTTATGGGATTTTGTATCTGATATGATAGTTTTCCCATATTTATCTTAGAGAAGATACAGATCTGAATTGGTGAATGTCACATAGGTATTAGGGGCTAATACCCATAAAGTCTCTCCATGCATTAACTCTGTTTTCATTTAGATGGACTAAAGAAGACGAGACCATTCTAAAATGATATTCTTAGAAAATGCATTGCTTTGTGAAGTATACAAAATAAATGTGCTTGAAGAACCTTTTTTTTCTAAGAACAACTCCTTTTATACATTTTTATAATCTTTTTTCACCTTAAAGAACCGTTTGTGAAACAGTAAGGTTCTTCAGATGTTAAAGGTGCTTTGAAGGAGCATTTAGACAGAAAAGGTTCTTCAATGGGATTTTTTTTAGTTTTTTTATTTATTTTTTAGAGTGTGATGTGTTGGTGTGCAGAGCTGGGTATTAACTGATCACATGTTATCTGGATTATGTAATCAGATTCCAAAAATGGTGTAATTGTTTGTTTTGTGGACTTTTAGTTTGTATTTTGAGTTTCTGTTTTCTGTCTCAGGCCTGTAGTTCTTTTGTTCATTAGTTACGTTCATAATTGTCTCTCCAAGTGTGTCTTGTTGTTAACCCCTGTGTATAGGGCTGTGTCCAAAAGCTTAGGCAGCTGACTTGTTGCCTTGCTGCCTCATGAGGCAATAGGTGTGTTCAACTTCATGCTGTGCTGCACAGACCTATCATCTTGAGCTTGGGCTGAAGGCATGTGACTGTGCTATCAAGAGCGTTTCGAGAACTGCCTTAGGCCCGTGACACACTGGATGCGTGGCGTAAGTGTCTCAGCTGCGTGGCGTGTCCGTTTTTAATTCGGCTCCCGAGTCCCATGTTAACAGGTTAAAGCTTGCAGACTGCCTGTGTAAGACACGCGTCTCAGGCACGGCTCGAGCCGCGCGGAAAACGCGTGCTTGCTAGAAATAGAACCAACGCCTATTTTTCACGCGAGACGCAAGCATGTTGTAAGCGTTTCCAAGCAAAATAGAATAGGAAAATATGTGTATATGTCATTTTGTACACAAATACATTTAAATGAATGACATTTTGATGTTTGAAAGTCTATAGGTTGACATACATTCAGATATAAATGAAATTTAAAATATACACAAATAAATAATTATCTTTTTTCAAACATGCACCTGTCAAACATAGTCCATTTTGCCATCAATACTGTTGAATGTCTCCTTTATCAGCTTTATATTTATGCTTAAAGGGGCTGTACGTAAGTTCAGAAATTTCTAACCGTTACTGACACCAGTGGCCGTTATAGAAACTGCAGCCAGTCTAATGCTCGTTCTTGGTGGGCACACTCGTACAAGCACGACCACAACAACCAGAGTTGCCATAGCAACCACAGACAGCTTTTTGAGATTCACCAGCATGTTTACAGATGTAAGAAAAGTTACAGTACTCTAAGGTTATTGTTTGACAGACCATATTTTAGTTAAATGTTGCAGTGCTACTTTATATTATCAACTAAAGTCTACTTCTAAAAGTTTTGTAACACTACACTGTAAAACACACTCCCGACACTCACAATCTTAATGCACTCGTGCTCTGAATAAAGATAACTCATATAAGAAAGTAACTTTTGAAACGGTCCTGTGCTACATGCTATCAATAGCATTACACCACAAAAACAATGCTATCGTTAGCATTACACCACAAAAACAATGCTATTGTTAGCATTACACCACAAAAACAATAAAATAATATATTACAGATGCCCTGTAACTATGTCTTACCTTTGCAATAAAAAGAAAGCCAGCTCGAGGTCTGTTTTCATACCCAGCGTTGACCTGAGCTCCCTCCAAGAATCAAATACCAATCCGATGTTTACTCTTGTCTTTGCCCCGGCGCTGGTCACGCTCTATTTTGTCCACACTACAACCATGGAGGACATTCAAGGTGTCATTCTTTCTATTACATTATGGTTGGCTCATAAATATACAAATGAAAACTCTATCTTAAAGATTTTTTTAAGTAATAACCTACATGTAGCCCCTTTAACATGAAGTTGAAATTGTTGTTGTGAAGACAAGAGCCTGGTCTGTCGGCGGGTTCCCTCTATTTCACCTACAGCAGCAGCAACGCGCCGGCTCCGCTTCAGACACGGTTCTGGTGTGTAAAGTCAAAGAAAACACGACGCAGCTGCCATGCAACTGACACGCAACAGAAACGCCACGCTCATGCCACGCAGCCAGTGTGTCACCGGCCTTACCGCAACCTTGAGTTCTGATGATGACACAGCTCTTTGTGATTGGTCACTTCAACGATCACATGCGTTTCATGTAAATCCAACCGTTAGTTCCACTAGTAAACATTATGAATTCATGATTTTATTACAGATTAAACTCACCATCTTCACCATTTAATTCACTTTACATGCATAAAATTGTTTTATTGTGCCATGTAAAAAATTTAAATAAAAAGAGGCAAAAGATGAAACTTTATTGGTATTTTAATAGTCTAGGCTTTTATTTCCTGTTATTTTCGGGCTTACAGTATATACTGTACAGGTGCTGGTCATATAATTAGAATATCATCAAAAAGTTTATTTATTTCACTATTTGCATTCAAAAAGTGAAACTTGTATATTATATTCATTTATTACACACAGACTGATATATTTCAAATGTTTATTTCTTTTTTTATTTTGGTGATTATAACTGACAACTTAGGAAAATCCCAAATTCAGTATCTCAGAAAATTTGAATATGACTTAAGACCAATACAAAGAGAGGATTTTTAGAAACTGGAAAGTATGAACATGAAAGTATGAGCATGTACACCATTTAGTAGTTGGGGCTCCTTTTGCCTGAATAACTGCATTAATGTGGCGTGGCATGGAGTCGGTCAGTCTGTGACACTGCTCAGCTGTTATGAGTGCCCAGTTTGCTCTGATAGTGGCCATCAGCTCTTTTGCATTGTTGGATCTGGCATATCGCATCTTCCTCTTCACAATACCTCATTGGTTGCAAATTATTTGCTTTTTGACAAATTCACCATCTAATTCACTTAATTCACGAAAAAAACAAATGGAACATGGCGGCCACGTCACTAAGGCAAGCAGCAGGTGTCTGACCTGACGGTTCAATGAAGGGCCGTTTCGGAGGTCACATACAGTGTACATTCACAAGCATGTTACAACAATTTACAATTAAATAAGAATAACAGTTAACTTTATAATTATTAATATTCTAAAATAAGACACTCTTGATGATGTATGAAGCCTCCAAACTTGACCTCCGGAGGCTGCAGCCTTCAGATTGAGAAACAGCTAAGGTATCTCAGGAGATAGAATGTAAACCTAACATTGTATTCGGACATGCCTTGATGCCTTTATGCCTTGAAATGCTGCCTCCTATATTTCCCTAGGCTGTGTCCGAAATAGCCTTGTATACCCTTAAATAGTGCACTGTCCAAAATCATAGTGGACATTATTAAGTGCACACATAATGCACCGCAGTAATAAGTGTACAACCGGTGTACACTCAAAGATAGCCGCTACTCGTCCACTGAGGCTCGCACTGAATTAATTTTCTTTGTTTTTCATTATTAAATCTCTAATTGCATTTGGATCCGTTGCCCTTGCCTCCTTTTGTGTCTCTTTTATTACACATGGATTACTTTACATACTGTATTACTATATTTTTTGGAATGTTGCTATTGTTTCATTTACTTTATTTTGGGATACCTAAAATATAGTCTGTGAGTGTTATTATATCAGCAGTATTAATAATAATAATGTTATTGCTACTGATATGATGTTTATTTATGCTTTAAATGAAATGTAATGTCAAACATGTCCTGTTTGAGGTTGGAATATACATTTAGTCACATTTAGTGTCAAATAGTACTATATTATCCTACTTATATATTTAAGACATCAAATAAACATAGGTCAAATGTACTCTAAATTTCATCAAAATGAAGTCAGATTACTTTACAAACTATGTAAAATCTAAGAGATTGGGTTGCTGTCTACACAATTTGCAGTGTAGTTTATAATCAGTAGCTGATTACAATTCCCTCAGCTCTGCTGGTTTGTGTCAATATAGGTCCATTCAAATGGTGTTAGGCTGTAAAGCAGCTTGTAACATGTATCCTGCACTCCATATTTCCCTCAACCAGAATTGTGGCATGTGTGTACCCACAGTAAACTGACAAACACATGAAACAGTAGATGATTACAGTAATTCATTTATCTAATGTAGCAATCAGCCAAACATTTCCTCCTGAGGAATAATAATCCTTGTGATGAGAGCAGTGCGCTTCCAATTCTGTCAATTAATAAACAACTAAACTAGTAAAATAAAATGATCAACTATCTTGTTTTCATTCTTCAAAGTGGAATAGAAAATAGCATTGTTTTATTTGCACCCCAGCTGTTCTTGGGACAATACCCTTTTGTGTATTTAGTAGGGGACAACCGGGGCAAAAGTAAAGTGGGACGAAAGTAACAAAGCGATCTTCTCCGAGCCCTGATAACATTTGCATCCCAAACTACGACAGCATCTTAGGCACACAACCCCTGACAGAGCTGACAAATATCGCGTTATTTACTCACGGTTTCCGCGCTTAGATCCAGAAAGGTGTTTTCAACCATTATAAGTAAATTCCTAAAGCGGTAATTTTGTTCTTATAACGCATTGTTTCTGGTTTCATGTGCTAAATTACTGATCAATCTACAGGTTATTTAGTGCTCTAACACATCCTGAAGTTTGACCCCTCTGAGTTTTTCAAAATTAAAGTAAATCGGGTTTAAATGTGAGGAGGTCCTGTCGGGTCGAAAGTAACACTTGTTACTTTTGTCCCTAATACGGTTGTATATGTTGAAAATTGATATTATTCTAATTTGATTTAATTTATTCATTTTCATAGTGTTCAAACTGTTGAAAAAATGTTTCTCAACAATTTAAGTTTGTACTGTTAGTTGCTTCTGAAACAGTTGATAAAACTGAAATTTAAAATTAAATTGTAATTTCATTATTTTTTACAAAGATAAATTACAAAATATGTTTGCAGTTACATATTTACGAGGTCATAGTCATGTATTTTTAATAAAAACGTGTTACACCAAAAATCCATCTTGTTTTGTTGTGTTACCTTCGTCCCTGCAGGTGGGGTCGAAAGTAACAATTCACTACTTGAAGTCGTTTTACATTTTTACAAAATTCCACCTGATATTAATAGACCACACTTGTGAGTTATTGACAGCAGCAAAAATATATCTCTGTCTATAACATTATCTTTTAAAATTAAGTTTTTCTGAAAAATTTTACTTTTGTCCCCACTCTCCCCTACCAATGAGATTATATGTATCTTTGAGGTACTAATAAACTCTCTTTGGTACCAATATCTGAGGTAACTCATATGAACGAACAAAGATGTACTTTTTGAAAGGGTACAGCTCCAGTGTACATTCTGCTTACACATACAGCTTAACTTGCTGTGTCCTACCAAGATTGTTTTGTTTTTGCTCCCCCCAATACAATTTTATAAGTATGAAATATCCAAAAATCATAGCGTGACACACTGTGGCTCTGTACCATGACATACAGTAGCCTATGCTCCCCTGTTATAAAAGTTTTACTAGAAGAACTTTAATATGCATGTTTTAAGGTTAAAATAATTAGAACATCTGCAAATTCATTCATGCTTTAGTTATTTTAGCTTTTTAGTTATTGTAACTTTTATCATTCTGCTTTATTGATAGTTGGGCTATTTGGCATTATGTCGTATAAAAGCCATACAAATGCTGAGAGTTCACATCAGTTGAGAAAAATCTACTATCTCATCTAAGAGGTTTTATTTCTTGTGGGTGAACATGACTTTATCTTATCAGTACTATCATCTCTCTTTCACTCTTGCTCTCTCTCTCTCTCGCTAAGCAAAAAACTATTATCTAGAGCAGTTTTGCTATCTCACAATCCCCATAGAAACAGTTTTTCATTCTTTTAAATGGTTGCTGATAGTTCTCTGCATGTGGCATTTATTTAGAAATAAATGATTTTACGTTTTGAACCTTTATGGAGTGCCTGAGACAACAGATACAACATTTATGTATATAGACCTTTTGCAAGTAGACGTCACAGTTACCTCACTGCAAGCTGCGCGCGCAATGTGGTGGCAGAAAACAAATGTCTTGTTGTGTCTAGAAAATGTCATGTTGTGCTGTTAAGTGTCAGAATAGGAATGCCAAAAAAAGATTACCTTCATATTATAGTATACCGTCGTCGAAGACACCATTTGAAGATAAACGTATGTGTTTATGGTTGCAATAAGCTCTTAAATGGACAGACTGGAGTGATGAAATCATCTGGAAATCTTTTAATAATTAGAAAAGAAAATAATTAGAGAAGATTGAAATAATAGAAAACAGGAGAATTATGAAATATTTATTAATAAATGATATTATATAGAAAACATGATACTATTGCTCTTCTATGTACTTTAGCTATTCATACTGTAAAAATAATTGATTTATTAATAAAGAACAATACATACACTGTTAACCCTTGCTGTAGATTTCTGGGTAAATAACTGTAAAATTGACAGTATTTAGCTTTAACATCGGCGAAATGTATTTTACTGTGATATGAGGTGCAGTTATGCTGCACTAATAATACACTACAGTAAATTACTCTTTGCACCAATTAAGGAAAATAACTGTAATATTATCTGGTAAATTACTGGCACACACACACACACACACATCCACAGGTGCAGGTGTCACCAATTTGCCTTGATAATCTTGTTTGTTTGTTTGTTTACTCGTGCTGTGTTGAACAATAGAATAGTGGATTAGTATGTTTAAAAGCTGAAAATGAGTAAGTAAACTGTTAAAATATTTGTGAGTGTCTTTAAAACACATAAAGTTAAGGTTCCAAATAGCTTAGCAAGTTTTTAGCATCTCCTATCAACGTTAACCCTTGTGCATTGTTCAAATTTACTGCCCTATCGTGTTGTTCGTGGCCAAAAAATGCCACTAAATGAAACTGTTGTAAAAAATTATCAGATTAATATAAAAAAAAAATTAATCTGTTAATCAACCTCAATGCTGATCAAAATTACCAAATATTTACAAAAATTCCATGATTGTAACTCTTTAATTGCCATGTTTATAAGTAAACTTCCCAAATAAGTATTTAGGAAAAAACACAAAATGACTTACTTTCAATATAAAAAGTAATTTTGGACTGGATTTTTTAAAAACCCTTTTCACGGTCTTGAGCATTTCAACGATTAGAAAAAACTTTGGCTTTGATGAATTTTTCGTTTTTGTGCAGCATCAGATTAAATTTTTTTTCTTCCTCATTTATGGTTTGTGGTCATTTTTGCCCCATTGACTTCCCTTATAGCAACATTTTTTGATTGCAAAGCTATGATACCTTATTATCATGCATTTTTGATTGATGGTGGTTATTCCATTTGCAAAAAGGTAAAATTTGTCATTTTTACTGTTGATCACCATGTAGCACCATTAACCCTTTAGTAGGCCTGTGCAAAAAACAGAGCTTAATTTCTGGTTTCTACTTCGTGTTATATGAATCATTTTTGTTAATGCTTGAATTGTAAGAATATAAGAAGATCATTTAAAAAAGGTTTGAAATAAATACCAATAAATAACCTGCTTGTTATTTGATTGCATTGTTTTGGAGTATGATTTTGTTAGATTTGGTTTAACTGTCATGCAGTGGCAGTGTTCTTTGTTTATATTATTGCTTTTTGTTATCTTATCTTATTTTGCCAATTCTACAGAAAATTTGTTCTGTTTAGTTAAATTTTGTGATTCCTTGTGTTATGTATTTATCTATTGTCAGGATCCTGCCAAGGAGTCTTGTTTTGTATTTATATCTAGTCATGATGGCAGGGTTCTGGCAGTCTCATGCTCTAGTCTATGTGGAGGTTCATGGCCTTGTTTATTGGGTCATGTGCCTTTCGGGTCTTGTCTCTTGTCCCCGCCCCCTCGTTCTCCTGCTTATTAGTAATCATTGGTTTTCTCCCATCACCTGTTTCCCCTCATTATCTTGTTTGTTTTTTTCTATATAATGTCATTGTGTTCTTAGTTCTGTGCAGGTTCGTTTTGTTTTGTTCTCGTGTTCATGTGGTTATCTAGCTGAGTTATCTTGTCAAGTTTAGTATTATCTATCTGCTTACGGTGTTTCATGTCGTGCTCGTGGGTTTTGTTATATGTTAGTAAATAAAGTGTTTTCTTCCTCTGATCCTGACATCTATTGCCACAGTTATAAAGTGTATTTGTCTAAATATTTTGGGGTTCTTTCTTCCTTTTTAATAAAGTAACATAAAAAAAGGAATCTTTTAAAAGTTTTAGAGTACCACAATGAGTACAGCATTTTATATACTATACAGTATTATACCTGAAGCATGTGGTACTGTACAGTAATTAACTGAAATCACTGCTGCCAGTTATTAACTGTAATTCCTAACCTACAGTATAAAACTGCCATAGGAGAAACAGACTTCGACAGAACACTGGATCCATAAAAATCACAGTTTAACGCTAAAACACTTCACACCGCTTTTGCAGACCTGTCACTTTTTGCCACCAGTTGGGCTCCGCCCACAAAAAAACATCATCTCTGTTTGCAAACATGCAAAAGGTCTATGGCATTTGGAGTGCTTATGAGAAATAAGTATATCATCTTCAGGATATCCTCTTCATCTGTTGTAATCTGTAAATTCACTGCTTCATAGAATCTCACCCGTGATGCCTGAAATCTTTTCTGTTTAACTTCAATTTCACCTTCTTGCATCATTCTGGTCAATTTGTTTTATTACTATACAGAACAGCACATCAAGTAACTGACTGAGTGTCCGTACACATTCTTTTTGAAGATGCAGCAAGCTAATATTTGGTTGCTGGGTCTGTCAAAAAATGCCAGCCTAAAATGTTCACTCGCTGACACTGAATTTTCAATCTCCTGGAATCCTCTGTGTAGCAGTTCATCCAAATCCACTGCTTTTCTTTGTTGAGTGGAAGATGTTTTAATTATCTGTGATACATTTGCATTTGCAAGAGACAAAAGAACTCTGTATTAGCACAGCTTGTCTTTCTTTTCAGGCGTTATTCCCTAATGCCTTTTCAGAAATTGTTTTAGCAGCACATTTGCAACCCTGCATAGAGAACATTATGATGCGCGCTGTGTCTCTTCTTTCACTTTGGCTCCTTGTCAGGACAGAGACAGCGGAGACGTATCTTATCACAGTTGATTGATAAACGCAATTTTGTGTTATACTGTTTCCTTTTTCTTTGACTGATATTTGTGATTGACTCCCAGAAGGATTTCTTTCATGGGTGTCAATTGAGCTTTCACGATAAACCAAATCAGATAAACTGCTTTGATTTACGACACAGGTTAATGCTCGCTAACGGCATTGAAGTTAAAAGCGTTAACTCTTTATGTTATATTGTCTTTGTCTTATGGAGCACAGATTATGTTATCAGGAAGGTTATGAGGCTTGTCTCGCGGTTTAGATGAAGTTTTTATGAGGGCTTTGTTATGGTCTACCATCTTTTCTGCCCCTTGTGCAATTAAAACACTTCGTCCAGCCAGATAAGCAATATAGGTTATGTCCGACTCCAGACAGGACACAATTGTGATTTTCCTTTATGAAGTACCTGTCAAGTGGTTATGAAATCCTGGCAATTAAATGTGCAGTTTGATGATTCAGGATATCTAAAACTGTCGTCTGTAAATTATATTTCTTATGTTCATGTTTCTCATGAATGTTTCTTGACAGGTACTGTTTTTACAGGTACTGCTAATGTACTGCTTACATAAAATTTGACATACTTTTTTACCGTTTTCTCGCCATTGATGAGTTATCTCGTCAATTTAGAGAAAACATTTGCATAAAAAACACAGCTGTGTTCCTGATAAATTTTTATGTTAATCTGAGCCAATTTATGAAAAAACTGAAACCAAAACGTTATATACTAATTTTAAACTCTGTGTAAGTTTTGATAATAGTTCTGAATCTGATCTCTAACAAAATTCCTTCACAAAAATGCAATTATTTCAGCTTTTTGCTAAAAAAAAATATTTTTAAAGAAAAAAAATATTTATGAGTTTTTAAGCAAAGAAAATAATAAAGATAGGATGAAAGTTTTTTCCCCTTTTTGTTTGTTTGTTTGAAAGCAGAGGGTCTGTTCTTTCATTTGATATATTTGTATGTTTAGATATTTTAAGGAGAGAATTTTTCTGGAAGGCATTTTGTGAAATTTTTGTAAAAATCCAAAAAAAAAAAAAAAAAAATGCTGGCGTGCAACTTTTAAAAAAATTTGATAATCGCATGATCACTGTGTCCAAAGTGTAAATCCAATACATTTCTAATTTTTAAATAAATTATTGGTGGGGAATAAGTTAATACAGCTATAAATATCATAATTTGATTAAAATCCTACTGATGATTTATCATACAGATGGTATCAGTAAATTCATCTTCCATGCGCACATATAAGGTCAACTACAAAAAATCTATAGCAAAAATTGGCACCCCACACAAATCCAAAAATAAATCTTTTATACAAGTTCTCACCACAGGTAATGTTTTGAATAACTCTTTTTCAGACAATTCACAAAATGTCACATACATCCTTTAATACTAAAAAAAAAAACAATCAACCGCATGATCACTGTGTCCAAAGTGTAACTCCAATACGTTTCTAATTTTTAAGAAAATTATTGGTATCCCCCTTTATTTGTTAGTTTGCTAGTGTAGAAACCAAATGTCTTAACTATTAAAAATTGCTGTGCGGACCCCTAGAGTCATAATTTCACTATATACACTTGCATAAAGGTAATGAAATCACCTTTAGTAATAATTTACCTTTAAATGAAGAAAGCATTGGATTTGCACTTTGGACACAGTTTCACTTAATGGTCCCAATACAGAGTTTGATAGAGTTTAGTTTCTTTAATATATGTTTTTTATTGTTATATTGTCAGGTGTGTTTGTTATTTCTACTACATTTGACTTTTTAATTAAATGGACAATGTGTAGTTTTTTTAAGTATCTTATTAGTCAAATCAATGTCTTTATTCATAAATATGTCCTCATTGGTGTCAAATTACCTCTGCCAATGAGTCCAAGAAGGCGTCCATGTCGTTCTGCCAAATTGAAAAACTTTAATAGCAGAAAGGGACAAAAAGCACTAGGCTACCGCAACGCGTTTTCATTCAGAACCCGTGAACCAGCTGAAACGAACAAGGAGATCAGTGATTACATAACGGCTACCGTAGTTGCAACACGCATTTGGTAAAGCAAGGCGCTGGAGAGCACTATTCGTTTGAATGCAAAATACAATTTCACCACTACATGGGGTAAAATCCTACTTATTGTCCCTTTAAATAAATTGTTGTTTTCACTTTGAGTTGATTTCAAGTTTTTTGTTTAACATATGGTTGATCATGTGATTTGTTTTTGGAGTATGAAAGGGTCTGTGTGACACTAGCCATTATGTTCGAAACTTCACCTGTGGTGAGAACATGTTTTAAAGATTACTTTTTGGAGCTGTGGTGTGCCAACTTTTCTTATTTTTTGCTAAAAAAATTGCAATAGCATGCATTCTCTGAAAAACCAAGTATTCTGTATTCTGTTATACATTGTATTTTACAATTTTCCTCATTTTTATTATTATATTTCACACTATTTATTGCTATATTATTATATTTGTGATCTGTATTTATTGTCTGTATTGCCTTTTCTTGTTTTTTTTATGTACAGCTGCTTTGCAACAATACCAAATAGTGAAAAGTGCTAGAAAAAAACCTGAATTAAATGATGCTGTAGTAAAATTGATGTTGTGTATGTGCTAGTGACAAATAATGAGCTTTTGTACAGGTTTAAGTTTGACCTGTATATGTCCAGATTCAATTTCCCTGCATTTTTTGTTTTCATTTATTGATTCTCTCTCTAAATTAATGGTAAAAAAGCCCATAAATTAAATTGTCTAGTTATGTAAAAACAGAAGTATGCTTGATTCAGCCATTTTGGGTTTTGATTTAGTCTGATATCGATATAGGATTATTCAGACAGCCGGAAATAATAATTTTTTTTAGACTTCTGATTGCCTTGAGAAATGTAAAACTAGCACCATATAAGAGATTGGTTGCCAGGTATAACAGTTAAATGTGCAGTTGCTAAACAAAATGGTGTAAAAATTAATCAATCAGAATCGAATATATTTGAGAGCTGTGTAATAAGCTAAAGATAATGATAGCCTATAGTAAGGTTCATAGATAATGAAATGCTCAATTATAGCTAAAAGCTTCAGAGAGTTACTTCCTGGTGCCAACTATAGAAACACTGTAGTACTATGTAATTTGTTGCACAATGCTCAGCAGACAGCCCAACCCCTTTTCAATACAATACAGGTTTTTTTTCTGCTTTGTCATCTCACACAGTGAGATGAAACGCAAAGTAATATTTCAGCTATACAGTCTTCCCGGGAGCATCATGATTCCTGTATCATAAAACTGGTTTATCTTTCACAGTTCATCATGCTCTTCTGCTTTCTCTTCTTAAAGTGCAGTGTCTGGAGATGACTACCAAGAGGAAGATCATCGGCCGCCTGGTGCCCTGTCGATGCTTCCGGGGGGAGGAAGAGGTCATCTCAGTGCTGGATTACTCCCACTGTAGCCTGCAGCAGGTCCCTAAGGAGATCTTTAGTTTTGAGCGCACACTAGAAGAGCTCTACCTGGATGCCAACCAGATTGAGGAGCTGCCTAAGGTAAGAAGTTGTCAAGTGTTATTGTAAACATTAATAATATCTACCAAGCAGTAACTCTATCACCTCCTTACTTATCCTCTACTGCAATCTTTTAGAAATGTAATATTAATTATTCATTTTAAAGCACGCTAAACTGAACTCTAAGTGTAGTGTATTCATTTGGGGATTATTTAAATCTTTGTTTTTAGTTTAGGCTTTGGCTAATGTCATTTTCTACTTCAGGACCATGGACAGCTCCCACGGAGGGTACAGAAAATAAGGACTTTAAGCAACAGCTGCGAATGGAACGGCTACAGCGGCCGGAAGTATGCTGTCACACCGCCGCAGCCAAGAACGTAAAAATCACTAAGCAACTGTAAACAGGACAGCGCAACGCGGCATTAATTCATTTATTGAGATACGAAAAAATGTCATTTAAAAAAGCAAGAGAAGGATTGCTTTTGGCATTAAATTACAATCTTTTATCAGAAGACGAGTTTTTACTAGTTTTTTGCTGCCTGAGGTGTAGTTTCTAAAACACAAACGGAAAAAGTCCTTAAAATTAGCTTAATTTTAAAACATTTAACACATTTTATATAAAAGACTAGGGGTACAATCATAAACTGATGCAATTACAATGTCAATGTCTCTCACGTTGTAGCGACTCAAGTTGTAGCGTTCTTAACAGTATAACATCGCAAAGTAGCAGTTATTTTCGCGCATTCGCAATACAACGGCAGAATTCCATTCCACCAGAGGCTGTTGCTTAAAGTCCCTAATGCCTGTATGAACACGTAACCCAGTTTTACGAAATTACTTACCTATAGTCACATACATTTTTTATTCTTTTTCATGATACTGTCACGAATTTCCATGTTGACCGTATCACAAATTCATCCCAGTCTCATGAAATTTTGTTATATAGTCACGTAATTTTTTGATAATCACAAAATTTCCATGTTTTTTCATGATCGTATAACGAATTCCTGTTTTCGTGTGATTATCACGTATTGGTTACTCAACTGTTTTGTCCTATTTTTAAACCATTGTCGCTTCGGTTTAGGGTTAGATTTGGTGCTTGCATTAGAATGTCACTTATATATGGTTCATACTATTTTTTCTGATTTACTTTTTTATATGTCGCCTGGCGTTAGGGTTAGAGTTGGGTTTGGGTAGGGATGTCATTTTATGTAAATCTAACCCTAAACCGAAGCGACATTGGTAAGAAAATAGGTCAAAACAGTTGAGTAACCAATACATGATAATAACACGAAAACAGGAATTCGTTATACGATCACGTAATGCGGAAATTCGTGATAATATCATAAAAAAATAATCAAAAAATTACGTGACTATATAACAAAATTTCGTGAGACTGGGTAGCAGCAATTTTTTGTTTACGTGTCACTGTCATGCATTGGTTACTCAACTGTTTTTTCCTATTTTCAAACCATTGTCGCTTCGATTTAGGTTAGATTTGGTTTTTGCTTTAGGATGTCAATTTAAGTATTGGTTTATACAAATTTTTCTGATTCATTTTTTTATTTTCTGATTTTTAAACCATTGTCGCCTGGCGTTAGGGTTAGAATTGGGTTTGGGTAAGAAAGTCATTTTATGTAAATCTAACCCTAAACAGAAGCGACAATGGTGAGAAAATAGGACAAAACAGTTGAGTATCCAATATGTGATAATCACACGAAAACAGGAATTCGTTTTACAATCACGAAAAAACGAGGAAATCCGTGATAATATCATTGAAAAAAAATTACGTGACTATTTAATGAAATTTCGTGAGACTGGGTAGCAGCAATTTCTGTTTACGTGTCACTGTCACGCATTGGTTACTCAACTGTTTTTTCCTATTTTCAAACCATTGTCGCTTCGATTTAGGTTAGATTTGGTTTTTGCGTTAGGATGTCAATTTAAGTATTGGTTTATACAATTTTTTCTGATTAATTTTTTTATTTTCTGATTTTTAAACCCTTGTCGCCTGGCCTTAGGGTTAGAGTTGCGTTTGGGTAAGGATGTCATTTTATGTAAATCTAACCATAAACCGAAGCGAAAATGGTAAGAAAATAGGACAAAACAGTGACAATACTTGACACTGACACGTAAACAGAAATTCACAAAAAAACGCGGAAATTCATGACAGTATCACGAAAAAGAATCAAAAATATAGGTACGTAATTGAATGACCTTCACCAGTATCTCTCTCCTGTTCTCAGCAACTCTTCAATTGTCAAGCACTTAAGAAGCTAAGCATGCCTGACAATGACCTCTCCAGCCTGCCAACCACCATCGCCAGCCTTGTGAATCTGAAGGAGTTAGATATAAGTAAAAATGGTACTCTCTATTATTACCCTAAATACTTTATTTTGTAAGGGTTACCTTCAAATCGTTCTCAGTCTTTGATACACATATATTTCAACATGGTTTTATCAGGTATTCAAGAGTTTCCAGACAACATCAAGTGCTGTAAATGTCTGTCAGTTGTGGAGGCCAGTGTAAATCCTATTGCCAAGTAAGTAGAGCTGCCCACATTTGTGTCTACTTGTGTGTCTATTTGTTAATAACTGTGTTAATGTTTTTGATACATTTTCTGTAGTAATTTGAAATGTATATACAGTGAGGAAAATAAGTATTTGAACACCCTGCTATTTTGCAAGTTCTCCCACTTAGAAATCATGGAGGGATCTGAAATTTTGATTGTAGGTGCATGTCCACTGTGTCCACAGATCTTCTCTAGATCAGTCAGGTTTCTGGCCTGTCGCTGAGAAACACGGAGTTTGAGCTCCCTCCAAAGATTCTCTATTGGGTTTAGGTCTGGAGACTGGCTAGGCCACGCCAGAACCTTGATATGCTTCTTACAGAGTCACTCCTTGATTATCCTGGCTGTGTGCTTCGGGTCATTGAAGATGGGTCGAGGCTGGGTCTTCCAACATGAAAATGCTCTAACTGAGGGAAGGAGGTTGTTCCCCAAAATCTCGCAATACATGGCCCTGGTCATCCTCTCCTTAATACAGTGCAGTCGCCCTGTACCATGTGCAGAAAAATACCCCCAAAGCATGATGCTACCACCCCCATGCTTCACAGTCGGGATGGTGTTCTTGGGATGGTACTTATCATTCTTCTTCCTCCAAACACGTTTAGTGAAATTATGACCAAAAAGTTGTATTTTGGTCTCATCTGACCACATGACTTTCTCCCATGACTCCTCTGGATCATCCAAATGGTCATTGGCAAACTTAAGATGGGCCTGGACATGTGCTGCTTTAAGCAGGGGAACCTTTCGTGCCATGCATGATTTCAAACCATGACGTCTTAGTGCAAGGCTATTCAAATCTTACCCTGGAGGGCCAGAGCATTGCATAGTTTAGCTCCAACCCTGATCAAACACACCTGAGCAAGCTAATCAAGGTCTTCATGATCACTAGACAATCACAGGTGGTTAAGTTTGATTAGGGTTGGAGCTAAACTATCCAGTGCTCTGGCCCTCCCGGGTAAGATTTGAATAGCCCTGTCTTAGTGTATTACCTTGGAAATGGTGGTCCCAGCTTTTTTCAGGTCATTGACCAGCTCCTCCCGTGTAGTTCTGGGCTGATTTCTCACCTTTCTTAGGATCAGTGAGACCCCACGAGGTGAGATCTTGCATGGAGCCCCAGTCCAAGGGAAATTGACAGTCATGTTTAGCTTCTTCCATTTTCTAATGATTGCTCCAACAGTGGACCTTTTTACACCAAGCTGCTTGGTAATTTCCCCATAGCCCTTTCCAGCCTTGTGGAGGTGTACAATTTTGTCTCTAGTGTCTTTGGACAGCTCTTTGGTCTTGGCCATGTAAGTAGTTGGATTCTTACTGATTGTATGGGGTGGACAGGTGTCTTTATGCAGCTAAAGACCTCAAACGATGCATATAATTTAGGATAATAAATGGAGTGGAGGTGGACATTGTAAAGCAGACTAACAGGTCTTTGAGAGTTAGAATTCTAGCTGATAAACAGGTGTTCAAATACTTATTTGCAGCAGTATCATACAAATAAATAGTTAAAAAAATCATATATTGTGATTTCTCACAGTGGACATGCACCTACGATGACAATTTCAGACCCCTCCATGCTTTTTAAGTGGGAGAACTTGCAAAATAGCAGGGTGTTCAAATACTTATTTTCCTTACTGTAAATGTGTAAGGAAATTGCCTTAACATGTTTCTTTTTCGCTTTTTATTTTAAATGATCTGGTGATATGACAAGTACATCTTTTAAAGGGCAAGTTTGGTCCCATGTTATCTTTTATAACAAGCAAAAAGCTGCTTAAAATTGTATCCCAAAAGTATTAAATATATCACCCTATTTCCAGCTTCTGCTTTATTTTTGTAACACAGTTTTCTTCCTAATATACTAGACAATAGGAAATAGTTAATTTTATTTTTTAATGCATTAATTTTCAATATACAGTAAAGTATTAAAGCCAATTAAATTCTGATAAGCCAAATGCAAACGGCATATTTTCATAAACTTTATCTTTTTTCATGAAACAATTTATTAGTAAACATTATTAAATAGCAAAGTAGATTTGTTTTTTAATACTGTATTTGGCAAACACATGCCTTAAAGGGACACTTCACCCATTTGCATTAAGCTTTGTATTGTTAGAACCCAAGTCATGTTTTTTAATGGGCGTGCATCATTTCCTCACTTGCCGCTGAGACAGGAGAAATACAGATTTCAGTGTTACACTTCCTTCTTTCAATGATGTAAAAATCATAATTTTGCATCATTGAAAGCAGGAGGTCCAATATCTTTGTTGAGGGAGTGATACAAACACCCTTTTCTCGGTCAAATAGGCACCAAATTCAAAATGTATGTTACATTTTGACTACAAATATGACACACTTTGAATAAAGATGAATGTTTCTATGGGTGAAATGCTCCTTTAAATAATGCTTTGTCAGGAGTAAAATAAAGACGAGCTTATTTTTGTGGTTACACTGTTTTGTTAAACTTCATCTCAGTCAAAAGTAATATCTAAACCCAGAAGTTGTAAACGTTTATTCAAAGGTTTATGATAGAGGTTTGACATTCAGTTGCCACTGCATGGTCTCTGCAGAAGGCCCCACCCTCATATTATGATTAAATCTGCCCTCAAGTGACTTCTTTCACAGAGATGCCAAAAGAGCCAGTACAAGCAGAAGTGTAGAGGGATTACAGATGTCTCTTACAACTATGAAGTACTTAACGCTTATCAAATCTTAAGGGCTTTGGCCTTTAAAAGGGTCTGATCACCTCTCTGTTCTCACAGACTCCCAGATGGCTTCACGCAGCTTCTTAACTTGACACAGCTCTTCTTAAATGACGCCTTTCTCGAATATCTACCTGCCAATTTTGGGAGGTAAGAGCCTCATCTAAGGCTTCTCGGTTTCTGTTGTACTGTGGATTCTGAATGATTCTAACCCATTTGGGTTCATCTTGTTCTTTGTTTAGCTTTTCTCATAGCCTTTTTATGTTTAGACTTTCTATCCATAAATAAAGAGCAACAGGATAATTCTGGCAGCAAGTTGCTTGAAGCTTTTATAAATAAATGGGGTTCTTGCACCTATTTGGTTTAATAATAAATGGTAATTTAACTTACATTCAGAGAACGGGATTCATTATTGTATTGTAAATTGGTCCATGGCTATTACATTTACCTTTAATAAATGCATCTGTGTTCACTGCCAGAAGATTTTATGAAAAATGATTTACAATTTGTCTTTCAGATTGTCTAAATTACGGATCCTGGAGCTTCGGGAGAATCATCTAAAAACTATGCCAAAGTAAGTCACTTTTTGTTAACCCTCAAACGGTCCTTGGGGTCTTTATGACCCCAAACGACATTTCACTAGGTAAAAAAAAGGTTCCCTTTATCTCAGAGGTTTAAAACTTTGTGACTTTTCCTAAATAATCTATCTTTACATAAACAAAAAACTGGACTTGATTAGGTTGTTCTAAAGGTATGTAAAATTATTTTTTATTAATCTGACCTTTGGGGTCAATATGAATCCAATTGAAGTGAATGGGAAATGCAAAATTTATTTTTTTCCATTTGTCAAAAAAGAAATATCAATAAATCCAGCATAAATCTGAAAATTTTGACAAAAACATGAAGGCCTGGTACTTGTGCACAAATGCAATGCAAAAAACACATGCTCACACAAACACATACAAACACACACACACACACACACACACAGGTATGACTGCCACAGAGAGCATTTGTATGGAATTTGGCAAATAAAATCAGTCACGAATGCAAAAAATAAGATATAAAGGGGTGTGACCTAATGCACGCACATGTACACTCACAAACACACACACGTGCGCACACACACACACACACACGTCTGCACGCACATGCGCGCCCATGCACACACACAGACACACACACTTACGTTTCAAAATGCATCAAAAACGATAAAAAATGACTATTTGAAATAATATTTATTTTTAATGTCCTTTCTAATGTTTATATAAACATAAATTCACAAAATGTAGAAAGTAGAGATTACTAGTGATTTAAGCAGTTGTCCATATCCAGTAAAATAAATGGGTCTCTATGGGCATCTGCTAGTCGAAATGATTTAACAGTAATTATTTTATGTTTGGCTGTAATTCTTTTGTTACGAATGACTGAATTCAACACCTAACACCTATATCAATATCTAAAAACAATTTAAATCAAATTTAGATCATAATTTATGTGAATTTTCATAAAAAAAAAAATTTCAGGCAAGCCAATGGTGTAGTTGAGGAATTTAGTGGTACAAAAGTACTTCAAATTTCTTACAATTGTGCTTTCAATTTTGGGGTCATATAGACCCCAATGGCCAGAAGTGTAAACAGAAAACGAGGAGCGTTTGAGGGTTAATATATTGCAAAGAACAGGCGGGTTGGTACAGAGCTCCGCCCCCTAAGGATGTCATTCTATAGTGGTTGACGAATGGCTTTTTTTACTGGAAGGCGGGACATATTGACCGCTGCAATCTTTCCTATTCATAACAATATCAGTGGGTAAAATATCTTTGATAAATATATGCCATAGAGGAGGATGTCACAAACAATTGACCAACTGTTTTATCTGTTGGCTCTACAAAATGTTTTTGTCGACTTTTTAATTGTTTATGGTCTCTGGTTCTCTGTAAGAAAGACATTCATTGAACATTTTTGTCAGTGAGAAATCTGTTAAATTGCTAATTCTTTACCCAGCATGGTTTAAGGCATGTATAGGTGTTTATCCCTGATGTTTTCATTTTATTTTGTGCCTCTGGACCCCAGTAGAGAAAGACATATATTACACATGGTGGTTTTCCCTTGCTGACTTGTTCAGATGTTCTGGTTTATGAATATTTTTATCTTGCAACAATATTACAGCCTATTCTAGACAGCATGATGTAATGTTTTCCAAACCAGGAGAGTGATGTTTGTAGCATACACCATCTTGAATATTAGATATGATAACAAATATTCAGGTTTTCGAAATGACAATCTAAAATGTGACTAACTAACACAAAGAATTACTTTTACTGTTTGTACAGTCTGTACAGTTCCTGAATCGCTAAAGGAAATTATGCTAATTACATAGTAGTATAAACACGCCCACAAAATCTCTACAGGGCAAGATTAGCATGATGCAATTGCAGGTTGGTTTTATTTGCTAGATCGTAGACTGCTGTGATCTGACATATTTTGCAACGACTGTAAAGTATTGCCTTCATCACTACAGGACAGGCACATTAATTGACTCTTTATAATCTTGCACATCGTATAACTTTGCTATTTATCAATTTATCATTAATAACATATGGCATTATTAATAGAAGATGCAAAAATCACTAGTACGATTCATCTATGATGTCATCACTACCCCTAAAGGCAAGGTGTCTGTTGATATAGCTGGCTTCAGATGACTCTGTGTACAAAGTGCATTTGTCTGTAATAGTTTAGGATTTGAATTCTCTATTCTTGTCATATTGCAGGTCGATTCATAGGCTGTCACAACTGGAACGGTTAGACTTGGGAAGCAATGAATTCTCTGAGCTGGTAAGAAAGACATTCATGAAACACTTTCGTCATTGAGACAGCTGTTAAATCGTTCTTTCTTTACCCGGCATGGTTTAAGGCTTTAGCGGAGATCAGGAATAGCTTGCCTCTATAGGCAAAGTCTCTCATAAGATCTCCTGTGCTGCACTGCGTTGGAAGCATCATGCAGCCATCCATTATTCATGACTTGGTTCGAACATACAGCATGACAGAACGTTCATTCCTGAGCTGCATTTAATTGGCTCACCCAAGCTTTTACCAAGTACCAAGTAAACAACGGCAGGGAATTTATCACATATATATACCAGTTAGCCCCCAACCACAATCAGCCTATAGCAGTAACTCTTACTGCAAATGGTGACAATGTTGGGTCCAAATCTATGCCCAGTTCCTGAGCTGGGCAGGTGCTATTACTGCATTAGCTGTGGCATTCGAATTTCAAATAAGGTATTATTAGCAGATTTCACCCGGTAATGCCAGTGATAGTGATATTTCAGGGTTTCGCTCCAATAATTTTATGGCTGGGCCACTTCTTACCCAGGGCCAATGAGTGAGCCAAAGCATAGAAGACCTTACTGGACCTCCTCATTACAGATCCTAGAACAGAGAGCATACAGCAGTACAGCTTGCTGGCATGCATGGCATGCTGCCATGAACTCAAGTTTTTGTATAAACTGATGATGCCAGCATGGTTTAAAAATGGTTTGAGAACATAATATTTGTTATAATACTGTAGTAGCAGCAAAATTAGACATTTGCAGAGGAATAAGCATGGATAGTCACATTTTTGTATTTTATTTCATTACATTACATAAATAATCCTTACTTTTAAAGGTGGTTCTAGACTTTTGGCTCCCACTGTGTACTCTCAGAAATAGAGGTACAAATGCTGTCCCTTGGGGGTACCTTTAAAAAAGGTCCTAATGTGTACTATTTTGCAGTGGCGGCCGGTGCCTTCTTTTTCTAGGGCCCTCGATGCGTAATTCATCACAACATATGTAGCCCGTCATGTGTGTGGTTCCTTTTTTCAAAATATGTGTTCTGCGTGTCGAAGATCCTGTGTGCATCATGTGTCTTTTCAAAATAAGTGCCTGCAGACGCGTCTAAAGGGTTTATGATAAAAGAGACGCTTGCGTTTTCCAGATACTCGCATAATCTCATGCGTAATCAAAGTTTACTGTTAAGGAAGTGTCTTGCGTCTATTTTGTGAACGTGAGCGTCTCTTTGATCATAAACAGTTTTGACGCGTGTGCAGCAGAGCAGGCACTTATTTTGACAAAACACGTGATGCACACAGGATCTCTCGACGTGGAGAACACATATTTTGAAAAAAGGAACCACACACATGACACTCCGAACACTTATTTTGAATTAGCACCCTTGCTATTTTGGTACAGATATGTATGTTTTAGGTAACAGTATGTACATATACAGTATATTACCAATTTTATGTACCAATATGCACCTTTTAGGTACAAAAGTGTACTTTTTGAAAAGGTAACAACGCCCCAGTGACAACTTTTGTACCTTTTTTCCCTAAAGGAGTGCCAGTGCAAGTAATGCTACAGTACATTGAGCTTCAATAGAAAAAAGTACTTTAAGGAAATCTGTAACCTTTCTCTGAGTCTCAATATCATGCACATTTGGTCAGGTTGAATATTACCCAGACATTTAAGGCCAGTATCAAACAGGGAAACACTGTGGAGCGAGAGAGGTTTCAAAATTTCTATTAAGCTTTAGCAATTTCTCACACCCGTTTGAAATATCCAGGGCACTTTGTCCTTGGGCAAGGAAAAAATACATGCCCGCATTGATGCTTCTAAAGGGAGCAGATGGTTTGGCATTGCAGTAAGCGTGTTTTATTGCACAAGCCCCCAAGTATTAGGAGGACACCCATCAACACTTTCTGGTTCCGCTGTCTGGACTTTCAATCTGTGTGTCCCAATTCAGGTTGGCTTTTGAAATAAAATTTGACCTTTAGTGTTGGCGGCCTCATCAGTGTTCCACTAGGGTCATCTGGAGGTGAGGATGAGGGGTTCAAAATGTATGCAATATATTGTACTGGAGCCCAAACTTATATTTTTGTCCCTGGCCCCGTGAATTTTAACAGTGGCCCTGGTTTTCACTGCTTAGCCCTTAAAAAAATTACTTGAAGTGACATTCCACTTTTTTGAAAATATGCTCATTTTTCAGCTCCCCTAGAGTTAAACATTTGATTCTTACCGTTTTGGAATCCATTCAGCTGATCTCCAGGTCTGGCGCTACCATTTTTAGCAAGCTAAGCACAATCCATTGAATCGGATTAGACCAATAGCATCGCGCTAAAAAATAACGAAAGAGTTTAGATATTTTTCCTATTTAAAACTTGACTCTTCTGTAGTTACATCGTGTACTAAGACCGACAGAAAATTAAAAGTTGCGATTTTCTAGGAAGATATGGCTAGGAACTATACTCTCAAACTGGCGTAATAATCAATGACTTTGCTGCTGTAACATGGCTGCAGCAGGAGTAGTGATATTACGCACTGCCCGAAAAAAATCCCCTGGGTAACTTTCAATAGCAGGTGACTATTTTCGCGCAGTGCGTAATATCCCTACGCCTGCTGCAGCCATGTTACAGCAGCAAAGTCCTTGATTTTTACACCAGTTTTAGAGTATAGTTCCTAGCCATATCTGCCTAGAAAAGGTAGAAAATTATCTAATCAGATTGTGCTAAGCTGTTCTAAAAGTGGTAGCGCCAGACCCGGAGATCAGCTGAATGGATACCAAAAAGGTAAAAATCAAATGTTTAACTGTAGGGGAGTTTGAAAATGACATTTTTTTTTTTAAAGTGGAATGTCCCTTTAAGCAACACTCTATTTTAGATTATTAGCATACATCAGCCACTTAAATAAAGTGTAGGCCTAAGTATAAAGCTTTAGTAGGAAGAACAATAGCACATTAACAAGCAAAAATGTTACTGTACTTAGTGATTTCCACAAGCATTTTGACAGGATTTGCATGCATTGCATCATGTCAGGTAATCATATTTTAGCAGCAGCTGCACAACCTGAAAACATTACTCATCATTAGTCTTTATCATAGCTTTGTTGGTGTCATGTTTGTATAAGTAGATTTTTTTTGTATCCTAAAGTACAGACTGTCTAAATCAATGCCGCACTGAAGGCGTGAGGCATTTGTCAGGGTATGTGATGTTGGCAGATGTTGGCGGGTATGCTGCCCTGGGCAGCAGATAGTTTCTTAATTGAAGTTCTTGCTGTGTGGATCATTAAGACGCAGATGCTGCAGCACTGAGGGAGAGCCAGAGAGCAGCCATTAGGAATAAGTTTGCTACTCATAGAGAATTTGGGAAATCTCTGGAATGCTGAAATTTGTCATGGTCACACTTATTAGAATGGTCATTGGTTTCCTAGCATTTCAATGTGTTAACTGAAGTTAAATGGATATATGAAGAGTTTGGTTCCAAAACGCAATAAACGCCATTTTTGAAAAAAATGAGTTACTGCTAGAATCAGTATTATATCAGGTCAGTATTAAAAAGTAAATTCTTAATTTTACGCAAAATCCAATATACGCCATGTTATTCTGTCATCTTTTCTCCCTTTTTTCCTAAAATGCAATAAACGCCATCCTCCTTTTCTACAGAATGCCATAAATCCGCTCCACAGATTACAGCGCATCATTCCACGCAATGTAAACAAACAATGGCGACGCGCTGAGTACACGTAATCCTAGTTTTCCTCATCTACTTTGTACTTCGTGATCAACAAATAAACAAAAACCAAATAATACTTTAATAGCATTGATAAACCTGTGATGGTTTTTTTGTGACGGGAGAGAAACGTAAGCCATCAACATCTAATAATTTACGCAAGAGGCACTCGGGAGACGGGTGCTTGTTTGCCCGGGCCGACAGCATCAAGTTTCTGTCATGATAACACATTGACCCCAGGGATCTTATGAAAAACTTTCCATAATTTTACTCAAAGTCAACGAAAATCGAGCAGGACCAAAACATTTTATAGCTGATCGCTGTGAAAAACGTTAAGCGACGACGTCAAGTAACCGCAGCAATGACAGTGTTCTTAATATGACAAAGTAAGTGTTTTGACTAATGACATTAATGTTTATATTTTTAATTAGTGTGTACAACTAGTCAACTAAATGAATATAACATGGCAAAGATGAATGCACATTTATATAGGCTATTGATTCAATAGATTTATAGCATTTTGAATAAAAACTTGTCATGGATTTATTGCATTTTGTGGAAAAAATAATCCGTTTTTATAATAAATCTTTGAAAATCAAGTTATGGATTTGAATTGTTTATGTTTTTATAACCTAAAGATGCTATGTGAAAGTTTGTAACAAAAAAAAGTGGTTTTCATCTTGTTCAACTTCAACTTTCTTGGTATAGAAAACACGTTTTTACCAAAATTTGTCAAAATGGATTTATTGCGTTTTGGAACCAAACTCTTCATATATATACTGCAATGATCACAATAAGGCATATTTTATTGACTAGGGCCATGCAAGACTGAAATTTAACTCAAATCAATGAGTGAATTAATTAGACTATAAGTCTTTAGCCTTGATTTTGCAAACAAGGTCACATTTACTCACACTCATGTTGTTGCAAACACATGACTTTGTTCATATGAAGGAAAGAAGACAAATTTAAAAGAACGTCCAACATGATCTCATGGAAATCCGTGTTATAGTCACAGAAAATTTGATCACTTTATCCGTGTCCATGTCACGGCAGAAGTTAAACATTTTTTAACTTTTCAAGTGGCCGTTGGCCACGCTTCAGACAAGCCTTCCGTCAAGCGCTTAACACTTTCGCCCTGTGTGAATGTACCGTAAGTGCTTTAGAGTGAACCTATAAAGAGATAATTTAGAAAAACTAAAAATAATTTAGAAGTAGTCTCTTAAAGGGGCCATGGCAAAAAAAGATTTGGTAAACCATTCTCTACAAGCAGTCATTGAAATTTGGCTCTCCTTATGATGTTATAAGGAGCTCTTATTATAATAATACTGCCCCTTAATCTGCACTATCCAATCACAGCACTGCCATTTAGTGCAGAGAAAAGGAGAGAGAGAAAATAATTCATAGCACAATTGAGTTTCAATTGCAACAAACCGCTCATTTGCATTTTTAAGGACACACTCAAAACGGCATATTTTTGCACAAACCTAAAGTGGCATTTTTAACATGTTATAATAAATAAATCTGTGGGTTATTTTGAGCTAAAACTTCACATATGTGCTCTGGGGACACCAAAGATTTATTTGGCATCTTAAAAAGGTCTTGTGCCATGGCCCCTTTAATTTTTTTCCATGGCTGTATGTATGTGTATTTTTTTATTAAAAACCTCAAAATGCAAAAAGTTTATGAATTTAGAACAAGATAACTTATGTGAGTTTTCAGTCTTTTGATAAAAAAAAATAAATAAATTTTTTTAAGAACGTCTCGGTTACGTATGTAACCCTCGTTCCCTGAAGGAAGGGAACGGAGACGTCACGTCGTGACCGACGAATTGGGAACCGCTTCGCGGGTGACCTATCTACTTCGAGAACTATCAGAAACGCCAATGAACTTGGCATGCAGGTATTTGCATAATGCCGGCGCCGCCCCGCCAGGTGCGTATATAAGGCGCAGGTGCATAATACCAAATCAGCTATATTATTGCTGAGAAGCCGAGCAACAGTGCCCGGCCTGAAACAGCAATGGAACAGCAAACTGTGGCGACGGGACGTGACGTCTCCGTTCCCTTCCTTCAGGGAACGAGGGTTACATAAGTAACCGAGACGTTCCCTTTCAGTCGGTCACTACGACGTCACGTCGTGACCGACGAATTGGGAATCCCTACCAAAACGCCACTGCAGCTGAACCCTTCCAGTGCCTGCAAAAGCTCTCCGCCCTCCACATAAAGGGGCGGAACCTAAGGCAAAATGCAGAAGGCCGGTCACTACCTGTTCCTTAACCCACGATAGTGAAGCAGCGAACTGGGGGAAGCGTCTAAACTGAGCGGAGCTAGAACACTGCGGAAGCCATCCCCTAAGAAGGTTAAATGGATGACATAAAATATATGAAACAACCGCCAGGTTGCTCAAAAACAGTCTCTGAACAATACATGGTATGTCGAGAGATGCAGAGCAGGCTCTGCTAAGGAAAACGTGGAGGATTAGAACCCCACAGACTATACACACAAATGAACCCCACGTAGGGGACAAATGTGGACGCCTAGCCTACACAGGTTTACAGAGAATACATCAGTGATAGGTTGACAGCGGATGCTCCGCAACACCAGCTATCAGGGCGGTGGAGGAGAGGCAAAAACAGTTTTTGTGACGTTTTTGCCCCGATGGCCTTCCATATTGGTGCAACTGTACAGCACCAAAATAGAGGCTACAAGCCGACACACGAGCCGACCCTCGGCATTCTTAACTAGTTAGTAGAAAGAACCCGAGTGGAAACCGGTTCGACACGAACACTATAGAATCTTGTGAACGTATTAGGTGTCGCCCAGCCTGCAGCTCTACAAATATCTGTTAGCGAGGAACTGCGAGCCAGTGCCCAAGATGATGCCACACTGCGTGTAGAGTGGGCACGTAAATTAAATGGGCAAGGCACATTCTGCTTTTGATATGCAAGGGCTATAGTATTCACAATCCAATGGGACATCCTCTGCTTGGTGACAGCTTTTCCTTTCTGCTGACCACCGTAACAAACAAAGAGCTGATCTGAGGTCCTAAAACTTTGCGTCCTGTCTATATACACACGTAGTGCACGAACAGGGCATAACAAAGCCATGGCTGGGTCTGCCTCCTCCAAAGGCAGTGCTTGGAGATTCACCACTTGATCTCTGAAAGGAGTGGTGGGAACTTTGGGCACAAAGCCGGGCCGGGGTCTCAGTGTTACGCTGGATGCAGCCGGCCCGAACTGAAGGCACGATTCATCGACCGAAAATGCATGAATATCCCCTATCCTCTTAACAGAAGCCAAAGCAAGGAGAGTTAATGTTTTCATAGTAAGAAATTTAACACTCACACTATGCAGAGGCTCAAATGGGGCTTCCTGGAGTGATTTCAGCACCAAGGACAGGTCCCAAGGAGGAATAGAGGGAGGACGCGAAGGATTCAGTCTTCGAGCGCCTCTGAGAAATCTAATGACCAGGTTGTGCTGACCCGCTGTTCTACCGTTTACGGGTGAATGGTGAGCTGATATCGCAGCGATATCGACCTTAATAGTGGATGGTGACAGCCTATTCTCCAAACAACGCTGGAGATATAAAAGCACAACACTAATCGAGCATTCTCGGGGGTTTTCACTTTGGGAAGAACACCAGTTGACAAACAGGTTCCATTTAAGCGCGTAAGCCTGTCTCGTAGACGGCACTCGCGCAGCAGCAATAGTGTTAGATACCTCTTGCGGTAAATCACTCATATCGTCCGTGCCCCGTTCAGAGACCACACATGGAGGTTCCACAGGTCGGGGCGCGGGTGCCATAATGTGCCCTCTTGTTGAAAAAGAAGGTCCTTCCTCAGGGGAATCTTCCACGGAGGGGCTGTCGCGAGGAGAGAGAGTTTTGGAAACCAACTCCTGGTTGTCCAATACGGTGCCACCAACAGCACGCTCTCCTCGTCCTCCCGGATTTTGCATAGGGTTTGCGCAATGAGGCTCACCGGAGGGGAACGCGTATTTGCGCATGTTTCGCGGCCAGCTGTGTGCCAGTGCATCCACGCCGAGCGAGATAGTGAATAGAACAGGCGACAATGGGTCGTCTCTGGGGAAGCAAACAGATCTATCTGCGCTTTGCCGAAACGTCTCCAAATTTGCTGAACCGCAATGGGGTGGAGCCGCCATTCGCCGGGACGCGCAGCCCGAGAGAGCACATCCGCCTCTACATTGAGCGTGCCCGGGATGTAAATGGCACGAAGAGACCTCAAATTCTTCTGACTCCAAGTGAGGAGGTGACGGGCGAGATGCGACAGGTGACGCGAGCGTAAACCGCCTTGACGATTGATGTACGCCACGGTCGCAGTGTTGTCTGTTCGAACTAATACATCTTTGCCCCGTAACTCGTTGCTGAAACGGATATACAGCCCACATTTCCCGGCAGTTTATGTGCCAATGCAGCTGGGGTGTCGTCCAGACCCCCGAAGCCGCAATCCCATCATACGTGGCCCCCCACCCCCTGTCTGAAGCATCTGTGCATACTATTGCATGCCTGGAGACCTGTCTCAGAGGCACACCGGCTCGGAGAAACGCACGGTCTAACCACGGAGTGAAAGTGCGACGACACGCAGGTGTAATGATAACACGGTGAATGCCGCGCAGCCACGCTCTCCTCGGGACTCGATCGTGAAGCCAATGCTGAAGCGGTCGCATATGAAGCAGTCCGAGCGGAGTTACAGCTGCGGCTGCTGCCATATGCCCCAAAAGCTTCTGAAATTGTTTCAGCGGGACCGCGCTCTTGCTCTTGAATGTATTCAGGCAAGTCAGAATCGACTGTACACGCGCTTCTGTTAGACGAGCTGTCAAATCGATCGAGTCCAGTTCCATACCGAGAAAAGAGATTCTCTGCACGGGGCAAAGCTTGCTCTTTTCCCAGTTGACCCGAAGACCCAAACGAGCGAGGTGTTTTAAAGTTAAATCTCTGTGATCGCACAGCGTCTGACGTGTTTGAGCTATTATTAGCCAATCGTCCAGATACGCGAGAATGCGCACACCTCTCTCTCTCAGGGGTTTTAAAGCCCCCTCCACTACTTTGGTGAATACACGGGGCGACAGAGAGAGCCCAAATGGGAGGACTTTGTACTGGTATGCTCGCCCCTCGAACGCAAAGCGGAGAAACGGCCTGTGCCGGGGGAGAATCGATACATGAAAGTACGCGTCCTTCAGGTCGATAGATGCGAACCAATCGTTTGGACGAATGCATGGAAATATGCGTTTGGGCGTCAGCATTTTGAACGGCATTCTGTGAAGTGCACGGTTCAGCGAACGCAGGTCCAGGATCGGTCGCAAGCCGCCGCTTTTCTTGGGTACAATAAAGTAAGGGCTGTAAAACCCCGACCTCATCTCGGCTGGAGGGACCGGCTGGATTGCGTCTTTCGCCAATAAGACAGCGATCTCCGCACGGAGGACGTGCGCATCGGCAGCTCTCACCGTAGTGAAACAAACGCCGGAGAATTTGGGGGGACGCTGGGCAAATTGGATTGCATAGCCGAGACGAATCGTGCGTAAAAGCCAACGCGACTGGCTGGGAAGCTGTTCCCACGCCCCCAGATACCGTGCGAGGGGGACTAAAGGCACTATCGATGTACCCGCGGCGGGCGCAACAGAGGTGATCGCCGGTGTGTGCGTAACGGCCGCACCGACAGCAGTGTTGTGTGTGATAACACTCACCTGAGTCCGTTGCTGGGTGGTTGAGTAAGGGAGGCTCTGCTGAAGACACCTCACGCCACTCGATGCACCCTCTGGCGAAGGAGGAGGGAGACGATGGGTTATGAGCCCGTAGCTGTCTCCTACCGCCTGAGAAGTTGGAGAGCGCGGTGGGGTTATGAGCCCGTGCGCCGCTCTCGTTCTCCTCTGATGAGTCGGAGAACGAGGGGGGGTTATGAGCCCGCTCGTGTCTCCGGCGCTCATCTGAAGACCTAGAGATGGAAGTGGAATTCGCTCTTTTTGTGAATTTGTGGGTGCTGACTGAAAAGTCGGCGGAACAGAAAAATGAAACAAAAGATTCCCCAACCGGCCCTCCTCCGGTGGGGGGAGTGGTGCCTTCACCATCTCCCGAAGAGCGATCCCCTCCATCTCTAGGTCGCCCGTCTCAGGGCCGCTTTGATCTTCTTTTACCACCCTTTGAAGCGGGCTGAGCGGGCGGGGCGGGCTGCTGACGACCGGTTCCTCGCTTCTTAGAAGAGCCCCGGGGAGGAACGGAGGCGGCCGCCGCAGGACGCCCTCGGCGAGGAGCAGGCTGAGGCGCCGACGTGGACGGGGCAGGCGCAGGACGCTTCCGACGTGGCATGATCTGAGCGATGGCCTCAGTCTGCTTCTTGGCCGCGGAGAATTGCTGTGCAAACTCCTCGACCGTCTCGCCGAACAGGCCGGTCTGGGAAACCGGAGCATTCAGGAGCCGGGATTTATCGGCGTCCCTCATGTCCGCCAGACACAGCCAGAGATGGCGTTCCTGGACTACCAGGGTAGACATCGCACGCCCGACGGCGCGTGCGGTGACCTTGGTCGCACGAAGCGCCAGATCCGTAGCCACACGTAGTTCAGAGAACTCCGCCGAGTCGTGACCTCCCGCGTGCAGGTCCCTCAGAGCCTTAGCCTGGTGAACCTGCAGCAATGCCATGGCATGCAGGGCAGAGGCTGCCTCCCCACAAGCCTTGTAAGCAGCACCAGACAGCGCCGAAGACTGCTTACAGGCCCGTGAGGGGAGAGTAGGCTGGTCCCGCCAGGAGGAAGCGACACCGGCCGGACACAACTGCATCGCAACCGGGCGCTACACTGACGGGATACCAGTGTACCCCTTGGCATCCCCACCCTCGAGAGAGGTGAGAGGTGAAGGCTGATACGGCCGGTTCCGGGCGGAAAACGGGGTTTTCCACGACCGCGTCAGCTCTTCATGCACCTCGGGGAAGAAAGGCACCGGGGGCGAGGACTGAGAAGCCCGGGCACCCCAGAAGTACCAGTCGTTGAGGCGGGACAGTTCAGTGGGGGAGGTTGGGTCCACTCCAAGCTGACCGCCTCCGCCGCCCGAGCGAGCATGGCTGCCATCTCAGGGTCGAACGCAGAACCCGCAACCTGGCCCGAAGGCGGGAGCGGATCCGGATCGACGTCCGAGGCTGACAACCCCCCCTCCGACGTTACGGTGGACATCGCGTCAGGTGGAGGCTCGACAGAGCGCGAGGACACCGTAGAACACGGGCCGCTCGTCTCCATCGGGACCTCCGCTGGCAACGGATCAGGGCGCTGGGAGCTACTGGACGAACCAGCAGACCGACCCAGCACCGTTATATGGAGGTCATCCTTCGCAAGTTTGGTAGCTGCGCCCTTAGCAGCACCAGACTGGGAAGGCGGGAGCCGTTGCCCAAGGAACGACACCTGTCTCCGCAAATCCACCATAGTCATGCCCTCGCAGATGGGGCATGAGCTATCACGCAACGCTGCCTCTGCGTGCTGGAGCCCCAGACACGAAAGACAACGCTTGTGGCCATCCTGGGGGGCGATGAACACACCGCATCCAGAAACGGAGCACGGACGGAAATCCATCTTTAAAAAGACGACCCCGACCATGACACGAATGAGTGGCTGTCTTCAAAAAGACACAAAGCTCAAACGTGCTGCTCTTTTAGGAAATCACTCTTTGTGCAAGCTGGTGAAACACACAGGGAGAGGCAACGCACTCACTCGAACTCAAGTCCTAAATTAAAGAGACAGAGAGAGAGAGAAAGGGTGGAGAAAAAACACTGCGAGCCTCCACTGAGGTGTCTTTGCCCAACCAACTTTAGCAAGCTGAGATCTTATTTTCCCCTTCAGAACAGGATCTACGAAGATCAGTTTGGAAAGCTTCTCGAGAGCAGATGTCTGCCGGCTTCGAAGCAATAAAAGCTGATTTGGTATTATGCACCTGCGCCTTATATACGCACCTGGCGGGGCGGCGCCGGCATTATGCAAATACCTGCATGCCAAGTTCATTGGCGTTTCTGATAGTTCTCGAAGTAGATAGGTCACCCGCGAAGCGGTTCCCAATTCGTCGGTCACGACGTGACGTCGTAGTGACCGACTGAAAGGGAATCATGAATTTCAAAACAAAATTTTGAATGATATTTGTTTTAAATCCAGTAGCTATAAGAGTGACTGAATTAACATTTATACTACGTATTGTTTTTCTGTTGTGATTTTAAAATGCCATTACTGTTATTACTACGGTATATACAAAATACAGTATACATTACTCCTTTGTTGGTTATGATGACATTCTTTATTGTTACAGCCAGAAGTGCTGGAGCAGATCCATAGTTTAAAAGAGCTGTGGCTAGACAACAATTCATTACAAACCATACCAGGGGTAAGTACAGGATACACCCACTCTTAATCACTGAGTAGTCTATATATATTATATGTATATATATATATATACCATACCACCTACCATTTATGCTACCATTAGATTTGTTGTTTTTGCCATTGTATAGTGATCATATATCATTATTTCTCAGTCTCTTTATTAGAATACAACCAGAAAATACAGGAAATGTGTATGTAGTATTAAAAACAGTATATAAGCTGAAGTGTCAAGTATTTAGGGTAAACTCCCGTTCCACTTGAGCAATGGCAGGCAGCTGCAGGATCTCTTAAAAAAAGAGATCCCCAAAAAAGCTCAAGATGTGTTTCGTGCCAAGAGAGGTCACACTAAATAAATACTGACTGATGCCTGAAGAAGACATTTAGTTCTGAAATTTGTTTTGTTTTTTAATTTTGTGTACATATTTTCTGTACGTTCTGTTTGTATCTTAAAAAAGAGTGAAAATAAATATGATAGGGCATTAAAACTTTGCTAAAACAACAAAGCTGGTGATGGTGACCTAATATTTTTGCATAGTACTGTGTGTGTGTATATATATATATATATATATATATATATATATATACATATATATATATATATATATATATATATATATATATATATATATATATATATATATATATATATATATATATATATATATATATATACAGGGTGCGATTTGTGAAAAAAACAGAGGGGGGGATGTTTTCATAGGCGTCGATTTCGGCGACGGTGGGTACCCACCATATTTCGTCATGAGTCATTTTGTACCCACCACTAGTTTTAACTTTTTTGACTGTTTTCAGTGGTTATGAAGAGCAATATGAGAATGGTAATCATTGTCCGACCTAACAAAAATCCATTATAATATTATTATTATTATGTTTTATATATTTCTAATTAAAATATTTCTAATATTCAGAAATGCGCTCTCCGCTCACGACCTCTGATCGGAACAAACCCGAACCTCACTGTCTGCTGAACTTGTGCAGAAACATAAAAATATAACCAGCTTTTCAAAATGGTTTTAAAACTAAACATTTATACTATTTTAGCACAAATTATGAGCTTATTGGCGATTTTTTATAATTCTTGACATAATGCGTCTCTGTCCACAGCACATTTCAAAACATTTTAATTCATAAAAATAAATCATGAGAACATGAGCTCATCACTGCATTTGCAGGAATTGTAAAATCTTTTTTATTATTAACTCATGAAGCAGCCTAACGCAATATTTTTATTCTAATAGCTTATCTTTCCCCACACATATGAACTGTGATCATGCACAACGAAAAAACACGCAATAATTAAATCTTGAATGGCAAAACTATATGGCACAACGTAGTGTCAACTTAAACATAAATATGAACAATGTATTGATTGCAAAGTTAAACCATTACAGTAGAAACTGTTTTAATGCTGCTTTTAAAGTAATAACATTAACTTTACACCGCGATGCTGAGCTACAGTGAAATGATAGAGAAGTCAGATGCATTATGTGTTAGTCACTTAGCCTCATTTGCGCAAACTGGACGCGCCCGCGCCTCGCTAAACGCCTCATCGGCATGTATCATGTGTAACTTCGGCCATTCTCAGTGGTGTGACTGGGACACCAACTCTGCTTGTCATCATAAACAGATAATCAGATTGTTATGTTTATTCCCGCTTTATTAATATGCGGCTGAATATGCTGCATTTCATCGTTTCGACACACAGCTCCATAACCATCTCCAAGTGTTGATAGGCTATTACTCGTGAGGTGTAACCAATCAGATAGCGCCGTGGGCGGGACAATGAGCAAGTCTGCAGAGTGGTGAATACAGAGATGCTGCGCAGCAGCTGTATCATCAGAGCCAGCCAAAGTAGCGCATTTTAAAACAAAATTGACTTTAATCAAACCACGGATCCGTGATAAGTTTTGTGATCCGTCTCGCCACTAGTGTGGTAGCACTGATCACTTTGAGGGGGGGATAAATTTATCCCCACCGGGGATAAAAATAATTAAGCAGAGGCAGGGATACATTGACCAGAAAGGGGGAAATCCCACGCATCCCCCCTGGCAAATCGCACCCTGTATATATATATATATACAGTGTGACATAAAGCTTTCCTTACAGTAATCTCTGTGTTGTTGTCTGTTCAAGTCTATTGGGAAATTGAGGCAGTTGCGATATTTGGACTTGGCCAAGAACAGGATTGAGGGTCTAGATGCAGATATCTCTGGGTGTGAGTCCTTAGAGGACCTGCTGCTCTCCTCCAACATGCTTCAACAGTTGCCTGATTCAATAGGTGAACTCCATCTGCTTGTTTTGCTTGGAGAATATTGGGGATTTTGTGGCTTGTATAAGAATAACTCGAGCATGTTGTTTTACAATCCTTTACAGGAAAGTTGAAAAAGTTGACGACATTAAAAGTTGATGACAACCAGCTCACCTCACTGCCTAACACCATTGGAAGGTTAGTAACTCACATCTCATTCGGTTTTATAAAAAGAAATGACAAAGGCAGAAGATATATTACACCTCTAATGCGCTCGTTTTTCCATGTTTAGAGAATTTTATATATAGAATTTTAAGTTTACAGCCAAATAATAGACATTGACATCTATTACAGCAAATTACTATAGTCTCTGTATTGGGTTTCTCTCTAAGACTCAACAATAAAGAGTCAGCAGCTCTACTGCTGTCATTCAGGCAGTTTTGCTCACCCCTGCATGAGCAAATGCTGACTGTCAACTTTACTCTGACTCTCAGCAATGTTAAAGGAATAGTCTACTCATTTTCAATATTAAAATATGTTATTACCTTAACTAAGAATTGTTGATACATCCCTCTATCATCTGTGTGCGTGCACGTAAGCTCTGGAGCGCGCTGCGACGCTTCGATAGCATTTAGCTTAGCCCCATTCATTCAATGGTACCATTTAGAGATAAAGAAGTGACCAAACACATCAACGTTTTTCCTATTTAAGACGAGTAGTTATACGAGCAAGTTTGGTGGTACAAAATAAAAAAAGAGGAACTATATTTTATGGCGTAATAGCACTTTTGGGAGTACTTCGACTCAGCGCAGTAACACCCTCCCTCTCCCATTATGAGAGTGAGAAGGGGAGCGGACTTTTCAGGCGAGTCGAAGTACTCCCAAAAGTGCTATTACGCCATAAAATATAGTTCCTCTTTTAAATCCGCTTAGAAAAGCGCTACGTTTTATTTTGTACCACCAAACTTGCTCTTATAACTACTCGTATTGAATAGGAAAAACGTTGATGTGTTTGGTCACTTCTAACTTTATCTCTAAATGGTACCATTGAATGAATGGGGCTAAGCTAAATGCTATCGAAGCGTCGCAGCGCGCTCCAGAGCTTACGTGCATGCACACAGATGATAGAGGGATGTATCAACAATTCTTAGTTAAGGTTATAACATATTTTAATATTGAAAATGAGTAGACTATTCCTTTAAGCTGCATATATAATGCCGCATATACTGTATTATGCCTGTGTGGGTATACACATAATTTGTTCGAATTTTGATATTAATGGATGATTTAGGGAAATAATGCACATACCTCAATTTAAAACATTTAGACATTCATTAAATCAAACCTGTGTTGAGTTAGCTTTAGCTAAAATGTAGATACATTTTGACATTTTAGCTTCTCAGACCAGGCAAAACCTTTAACACTGTTGTTGTTTGACCGTAAAGATTTTTAATGCAAAATCAGATTGGGATTCAGGGATGAAGGGTATGTGCACCATCCATCTGTTACTTTAGAGGTCACAATCTCTACAGTCTGCCTTTTTCATTTATCATATTGCGGTCACCACTACCCCATTCCTGTGATAGTATTCTCCATGCATCTTTCTTCTTGGTTTGTCATTGCTCGGTTCTGTGTGTTGTGTTAATCAAACATGCATCTTAAATGGGCACCTCAGTGCACGAGGCAAAATCGGGTAAGTAGACCAGCAAGTGTTTGTATTCCCCCCACGTCTGCCACAGCATGTTTATTTAGGCAAGGGCATACCTTTGCATCCATATCTCGCTTAAAGAGACACATTGAAAGCTATGCATATGGAGAGACAGCTGGAGCGGCCTGCTTGTACAAATGTTGTACTAATGACCTTACTTAGCTTAACAAATATACATTGACCCCTTCAAATTAAAGGAAAAAGGGTAAATTGGAATAAAAACAGAAGTATGCATATGTAGTGGTGGTTATGAATGACTGGTCTGAGGTTCAAATGTATTCAGTACTGAACCTCATTTGGCTCAATAAACACTGTGGCATATATCAGATCATTGTGAGTGTTATAAACTAACAACGGTTTGTTTGAAGAAAAAAAACAAGTATTTTTTAGGCTTTTTTAAGAACCACGAGAACTAGATTGCAGTATATTATATTAAGTTCATCATTAATCCCTCTTAAACGTGTCCTGTTAATTCACACCTTTGTTGAGTGAGGATAATGCTTCCACATAATTCACAATTCCCATTATTCATTACCACAACTCATGTATGCGCTGTGTTAAAAGGATATGAGCCATAGACATTGATACTATTTATATTGTTGGCATCCTTTAAATGGACATTTTAAATGTTTAGGATGATTGGATGTGAATGCCATCCTTAAGGAACAGTGCACCCAAAAATACAAATTCTGCCATAATATATTCATCCTCATGTTTTATTTTAAACCTGTTTACCTTATTTTCCTTTTGAAAACTTTCATTTTTCAAATTATAAAAAACACCATGAAAGTTTCATACTGTAACATGACCAAACATCATTGGTGCCACATTTGATCTAAGTGAAGGATCTTTAAAAGGACCCAGTCTGCTTACATTGTCATTATTTGGATAAAACAGACTAGGATGTTTTTGATAAAAATGTTGTTTTACTGGACAAAGAAAGTCATCCAGGTTTTAGATTGACATGAGTTAATGTATACAGAATTTTTCTGAATTTTTTGGGTTACCTGTCTCTTTAATAGTTTGGTCTTAAAATACTTCAAAAGACTTTTATTTGAATATTCAGTCTATTCTCTGTAATGGGGCAATAAAGTCTTAATGGCTGACCCTTGAAAAGGTGTCTTGTGATGTATACATTCATTTTATTGTCTCATAAAGTGTTTTCAATGGAGGTTAAGTGAGCATTCATATTTGAAGACTTCTCACCTGCTTTCTCTTACATCTGCCAGTTTATCACTTTTAGAGGAGTTTGACTGTAGCTGTAATGAATTAGAATCCCTGCCTCCAACCATTGGCTACCTGCACAGTCTTCGGACATTTGCAGCCGATGAAAACTTCTTGACTGAGCTCCCCAGGGAGGTGAGTATTAATGTTTTCTTTCTGAAGGATTGACAGAAGCAAACAAGATTTAAAATATTAAAATGCTTCCTCTACAGTGTCAGAAATAAAGGGTTAAAGAGTGGTGCCTAGGGGTGTAACGATTCATCGTGCAAATGCGCGTTTTCTCAATGAATGAATTTGAATGAATTACGGTGAAATCCAGGCACATCCGAACACCAGGGGGCGCTCCCGTGCAGAAACTCCCTTTTGTGCCACACAAGAAGTAGCATTACAAACGCTATTCCAGGAAATGTCTACACATGAATATTTATACGCTGTTCTTCAAATTGTTTCAGGTATTTTCATGATAATAAAGAATATTTTGAAAGATTTTGTTTAACGAGTGTTGCTTTTTTAAATGCACATTATAAACGACTCCGACTCATAAGGATTTTAGATTGATAAGGACTTCCTACTGACCAAATGCCGTAATACAGGCACAAGCTGTGCATAAAACAAAGAATCGCAGCCTTGCGATTCAGAATCGATTTCAGACAGGCATTTTTAATGAGGACCGCGATTGAATCGTGATTGAATCATTACATCCCTAGTGGTGCCTATACTTGTCACTGGGGTGGTACCCTTTCAAATATTACACCTAATGAGTTCAATTTAGTACCCCAGAGGTACATATTTGTATCAAAAGTGCATATTATAGGACCTTTTTAAAGGGTACTACTACTGCCCCAATGACAGGTTGGGACCATTAATTTTGACAGTGTATACACTTACCTAAAGGATTATTAGAAACACCTGTTCAATTTCTTAATAATGCAATTATCTAATCAACCAATCACATGGCAGTTGCTTCAATGCATTTGGCGGTGTGGTCCTGGTCAAGACAATCTCCTGAACTCCAAACTGAATGTCAGAATGGGAAAGAAAGGTAATTTAAGCAATTTTGAGCGTGGCATGGTTGTTGGTGTCAGACGGGCTGGTCTGAGTATTTTACAATCTGCTCAGTTACTGGGATTTTCACGCACAACTATTTCTAGGGTTAACAAAGAATGGTGTGAAAAGGGAAAAACATCCAGTATGCGGCAGTCCTGTGGGCGAAAATGCCTTGTTGATGCTAGAGGTCAGAGGAGAATGGGCTGACTGATTCAAGCTGATAGTAGAGCAACTTTGACTGAAATAACCACTCGTTACAACCGAGGTATGCAGCAAAGCATTTGTGAAGCCACAACACGCACAACCTTGAGGCGGATGGGCTACAACAACAGAAGACCCCACTGGGTACCACTCATCTCCTCTACAAATAGGAAAAAGAGGCTACAATTTGCACAAGCTCACCAAAATTGGACAGTTGAAGACTAGAAAAATGTTACCTGGTCTGATGAGTCTCGATATCTTTTGAGACATTCAGATGGTAGAGTCAGAATTTGGCGTAAACAGAATGAGAACTTGGATCCATCATGCTTTGTTACCACTGTACAGGCTGCTGGTGGTGGTGGTGTAATGGTGTGGAGGATGTTTTCTTGGCACACTTTAGGCCCCTTAGTGCCAATTGGGCATAATTTAAATTCCACAGCCTACCTGAGCATTGTTTCTGACCATGTCCATTCCTTTATGACCACCATGTACCCATCCTCTGATGGCTACTTCCAGCAGCATAATGCACCATGTCACAAAGCTTGAATCATTTCAAATTGGTTTCTTGAATATGACAATGAGTTCACTGTACTAAAATGGCCCCCCAGTCACCAGACCTCAACCCAATATAGCATCTTTTGGATGTGGTGGAACGGGAGCTTCGTGCCCTGGATGTGCATCTCACAAATCTACATCAACTGCAAGATGCTATCCTATCAATATAGGCCAACATTTCTAAAGAATGCTTTTATATAGCACCTTGTTGAATCAATGCCACATAAAATTAAGGCAGTTTTGGAGTCAAAAGGGGGTCAAACACAGTATTAGTATGGTGTTCCTAATAATCCTTTAGGTGAGTGTATATATTAAAACCAACCAACAAATCTATTTATTGATATACTGTATATAAAACTGGCACTGCCAAGACCAAGGCTGTGGGTTAGAATTCCAATAAATCTTAAATTAAGCCTTGGATAAAAGCATTTCCCCAATGAATAAATGTAAATGATTTTAATTCAAGTCTTTACATAGACCTCCATCTCTTCTCTGCTCACATCAAAATCTGGTTGCTATGGTTTTAGCTGTAATCTTTTCCTTATGATTGGCTATTATACCAGTGCTGTTCTTTGAACCAGAAAATACAGCACAGACAGAATATCTAAAGCCATGGTGATGTCTTTCTGACCTTCACTCAGCTCGCTCGCTGTATTGACAGATTACAAGAGTCATTTTACCTGAGAGAATGCTGATATCCAACATAAAAAGCTGACAAAATTGCACCTTACAAGAGCTCTCATGTCCTGTCCTGTGCTGCAGATTGGAAACTGCAAGAACGTCACGGTCATGTCCTTGCGCTCCAATAAACTGGAGTTTCTGCCTGATGAAATCGGACAGATGACAAAACTACGTGTTCTCAATCTGAGTGACAATAGGTAACACCTGATGTTCCTTTAGTTTTTATGATACACCTGCATGCATTTATGCGCATTCGTTGCACACTAGTAAATGTAACCTTTGCCACGTTGTTTTATGAATAAAATATAAAACAAATTATTCAGGCTTCAAAGTACCTCTTCAAAGCTCTTATAGGTTTGATGATCAGTCCTCATTACTTTATGTAAAGCAGTGAGGATGGTGTTTATTATTTTCCATAATGCCACAGTAATGGGGCATGGCATTGGAAAAGTGCCTGGCCTGCCCACGGGCTAATTAAGAAAGCTTTTTATGAGCTATGTGGACAGTTTTCATGCTCAGACCATGATTACCTACAAGCGGAGTAATTAAACTTAACTAAGACTAAACATGGACCAGCCATTAGAGTACCTGAGTTAATGGGGTATCTTAAGTGGACAGAATCACCTTCGGTCTTTACAATATTGTAACTACATTAAATGAACTCCTCCCCGCAGACCCGTTTGTCTTTTTCACTTTCATGTTTTGGCTTTTCTGAATTGATTTAAACTGATGTTCTTTTACTTTTTTCTATAGGTTAAAGAATCTTCCCTTCACTTTTACTAAACTTAAGGATCTTGCTGCACTCTGGTTATCTGACAATCAGGTTGTTACCTGAAACACCTTTTCATATTACATCTTGTTTACTTGCATTACACACAAAAACAATATTTTTGCATAGGTAACCGAAATTGTATATGTGATCCTGTCTGTGAAATCCAGGCTAAGGTCTCATAATTCAGTTATGAGATTAGGGGACAGATTCACTAAAGGGGCAAACTAATGGTAGGGGTAATATCTGCAGGTTATTTACTAAAAAGCAGGGCTTTGAACCAGATTTTTTTCCCAACTGGTTCGTTCCGAACAAAAACAGTATTTTAACGTTTTCGGTTTTCGATTCAACTCTAAAATTGACGTTAGAAAAAAAATAAAGTTCCCGAACCGGTTAATAACGTTCCATGTCAGCTGTGGGACATATAAATAAGTAGGCTGATCATTAGGACATTAAACTTTCATTATTAGTCTACATAATTTCCTTAAGTCTCTATCTTGTCATGAAACATTAAAAAAGGCTACATGTAAGCGGCATCTGTAATTCTGACATGCCTACAGTTGTCAGCATTATACATTCATTAAGACAAGGACAATTTCTGCCATGTTGTTTATTGGCAAACAACTTAAACTTATTAGAAAAACAATACTGTGGTATTTTGAGATCATGTGTCCTTTCAAGAACAGAAAGATTGTTCGCTTGCTTTTCAAAAAACGCGTCTCTCCATGTATGCACTTTTGAGTGCACTTAAACATGTGCACACACACAGACGGAGGACGAATTCCAAACGGGGCTTCGGGAAGAAGATGTGGCATAAACAATCGCTCCACATAACATGAAAATTATGTTGTTTTTCAATGCTTTTTTGCCAAATGTATTTTAAGGGAATTGTATTTTTAGGTATTGTATTAAGGTTGGACCGGGCACTTTCAACCGCATGTGCGTCTGTGCGTACAGAATGGTAAATGGTAAATGGACTGCATTTATATAGCGCTTTCATAGACCAATGGCCATCCAAAGCGCTTTACATATTGCCTCACATTCACCCATTCACTCACACATTCATACACCGACGGCGGTGTCAGCCATGCAAGGCGCCATCCAGCTCGTCGGGAGCATCTGGGGTTAGGTGTCTTGCTCAAGGACACCTCGACACTTGGTCAGGTGGAGCCGGGGATTGAACCACCAACCTTCCGATTTGTAGACAACCTACATGAACCACTCTACCACTGCCGCAGAAAACTGCTCACTTTAGCGCCTTTTTGTGGTTTAATTGTTTAAAATTACTTAAGTGTTAACATTTGCAAGCCTTTAAAACACGTGCAAATAATCAACTTTCACCCTATTTAAATTTGCATATTAGTTTTGCTAATTAGTATTAAAAAACAAACATCTTGAGATACTTGGTAGCCTACAAATATTTTCCCTTTTATGATTGAGCATTAGAGACTTGGGCTTGAGTAGGCTACTTGCTGGTGGCAAGCTTCCCCTTTCTCCGATGAGTCAACGACGACCGGAAGTGAACTTCAACGAGTCATATTGCAAAGAAATCTTGTCAAAGAACGAAAAAAAAAAACGGTGTTTACCTGTTACCATTATTTTAAATAAACGATTCTGTTCCGGAACATATATATTTTTTAAAGTTTCTGGTTTTGTTTCTGTTCCTTGCAAAACATCAAAAGTTTCTGGTTTTTGTTTTCGTTCCGTAAACCAGTTCAAAGCCTTGCTAAAAAGGCACAAAATAAATAACACAGATGAAACAATTGATTTCCATAATGACCAACGTAATCTACTAAAAGCTGTGCAAATTACTTCAGGGTAGCAAATAAGCAGAGCTGATGAGGTGTTTGTGATCTACTAACGCCTAATGTGCTTCAGTTCAGCACCACGGACATCTCAGGGGAAAATTCGGGGTGTGTAATCCAAGCTTTCGAAGCAATAGTACACTGAAAAGAACTGGAGGACAAAAATTAAGATTTACAAGAAGTTTTGAAATGCCTGTTATTGTGTGACTTCTACTAGTGACTCCATTTCCTATTTCCTTCAGCAAATAAAAATAACATGCCTTGGCAAACAATATTTTTGAATAATATATTCCAAATAAACTCTTACGTGTTAAAAAATTTCTCTACCTTGTACCATGCGCTCTCTGATCTACTGTATGCGATGTATCTTCTATCATCAACAATTGCAGCAATTTCAACCACATAATGATTTAAGACATGCTTTTTTCTGTGTTAAATAATGGCATAAATATTAGTAAACCGCATTGCATCTGAAGGGGAAACTCCTAGAAATGCATATGCAATAAGGTCAGTCGCAAAAATAACTAGACACCTTTTTTCAGCGCTAATTATTCATGGCCCGTCTTTAGCAAATCGTGACATTCGTTATTTAATGCCAAAATGATGTTAGTAAATCTGGCCCTAGGAGCATCAAAGTTTGATTTCAATCATTGATTTCAGTTAATATTTCAGTCTTTGATATGCCCTTTACTCGGTCAATATTAAAGATATCAAGGTTATATTTTTACAGAATTTTCTTATTATGCAGAATATATAGAAACAGTAAATCACAAAAAATGACTTTTCACAGGCAGGGTCATACAGTATATCAAACAAAGTGGCATCAGCAAAAAACATTAATGGATGTATTAAGTTCCTCGCTCTCACACAGTTCACACAGTTGCCCTATCAGAGTAACCACAGGTGTAGTGCTGTACATGAACTATAGGCATATTCCATTACCATTTGACGACCAAACCGTGAGTTTTATTTGAAAAACCCTGTTATTATTATTTATTTATTTATTTTTTAAAAACCTTTTGCTTGAAATGTGGGCCTATGCCATCTTTATTTAAATGAAATGCCACGTGGTTTGATATTTGTTATCTAATGCAATAGCATTCGTTTCTTCTTTTAGTGTAACATAAGTGTTCAAATATTTTTGGGACCACTGTATTAAAATGTACAATCCGATAAAAATCTTGATACTTTAGAAATTGTGTTATTAGTTACATAGTTTTTTTCTAATTCAGTCCAAGGCCCTTATCCCCCTCCAAACAGAGGCTCACCCGGAGACCAAACAGAGAGTCCTTACCAACTACATGTTTCCTCAGCAGCCCCGACACGATGAGGGTGAGAATAAATAAACCATTTCAATCTTTCTTCTTTGATTGCTGTTAAACCAGATTAAAATGTTGGATGGATGTGTGTTTTTATGGCTGCAGATTACCAGTCTGACACTGACAGCTTTAATCCCACCCTCTGGGAGGAGCAAAGACAGCAGAGGATGACTGTGGCGTTTGAGTTCGAGGATAAGAAGGAGGAGGAGGACAACTCAGGAAAAGTGAAGGTCCACAGTGCATCACACACTCACGCAACACCATATACCAGTGTTTCTTTAACTAGGTGCTCTTTAATGTCCAAGAAAGAGGTTGATTTTATTCGGACTATACCAGGTTTTTCTTTTTTTGAATACTGTAAAGGCCACATTTAAACTCTCCTTGAACCTTTTAATTGTCCATTCATTGTTTATTTTTTGTTATTTAAATGTCTTTTACGACACTATGGTCTGGTTCTCAAATCAGATTAAACGAGTTCAAGCAATGCCGAAGTAGGACCTTCCCTCACAGCACAGAAAAGCGTCGTTGTTTTATGTCACTATCATTTCAGTGGTTACAATGTCAAAGTTATCGATTTTCTCAGTGGACATGTCACAGCAGACATGTTTCTGTTTTTTTCTGTCACTCTTTCTCACATTGTTACACCAGTATTTTCACAAATACACCCCAAGCTGTCATTGCTAGTTCTCGATCCATAACACCAAAAGTTCACTCATATCCCCACTTGAGCTCAATTTCCAGCCTGATTGACTCCATTTATACTTGGTATTCATCTTGGTTGAGACGATCACAACTAGTAACTACTAGTGCTAAAAAACAGGCCAAAGCATTTGTACTTAAATATCTTGAATTATATTCTGAGGTCAGAGCACAATTGATACAGAAATACAGTGGGAAGAAAAAGTATGTGAACCTAGGAATAAACTGGTTTTCTATTGTGATTTGCCATAAAATGTGATCTGACCCTCATCTAGGTCATAACAACAAACAAACACAATGCGCATAAGGTGACAACAAACAAATAATTCTAGTTTCTTGTGTCTTTTTTGAGAACCCCCATTAAACATTCATAGGGCTGGAGGAAAACGTAAGTGAACCCTTGGATTTTACAGCTTCAAGCAAGCGCTTTCAGTAGTTATGAATCAAACCTGTGCATCGTTCAGAAGCAATTTTTGCTCATTCCCCTTTACAAAACTGCTTTAACTCAGACACATTTGTAGGATGTCTGGTGTGAACCACTCTCTTGAGGTCATTCCACAGGTTAAGGTCTGGGCTTTGACTAGGCCACTCCAAATGGCGCATTTTGTTTTTCTTAAACCAGTCTGTAGTGGATTTACTACAATGCTTAAAGTCATTGTCCTGTTGCATCAACTAACTTCTACTGAGCTTCAACTGGTGGACAGCCACCCTGACATTATCCTGTAGGATTTTTTTAAACTTAATAATTCATTTTACCCTCGATGATGGCAAGTGGTCCAGGCCATGAGGCAGCAAAGCAAGCCCAAATCATGATGTTCCCGCCACCATACTTCACTGTTGGGATGATTTTTTTGATGTTGGTAAGCTGTGCCCATTTTGCGCCATAACATTTTTCCCAAAAAATTCAACTTTTGTTTCATCAATCCATAAAATATTTTCCCAGTAGCACTGGGGTTTGCAAAGGTGCTCTTTTGCAAACTTCAGGCTCACAGCAATGTTTTTCGGGAGAGCAGCGGCTTCCACTGTGGTGTACTGTCATAGACACCATGCCTGTTCAAAGACTTAGGTATGGTAGACCCAGGAACAGAGCTGTGTGTCCGTTCCAATGATGTCTTCAAGCCTTTAGCTGTTACTCGTGGGTTCTTCTTTACTTCATTGAGTATTCTGCATGGTGTCTTAGGAGTCATCTTGACTGTGCGCCCACTTCTAGGAAGGGTAGCTACAGTATTTAACCATTTATAGACAATTTGTCTAAGTGTAGACTGATGAAGGTCTAAACATTTTGAGATTGTTTTGTATCCCTTTTCAGCCTTATGGAGTGCAACATCTCTTGATCAGATATCTTTATAAGAGCATGGTTCAGAAGAGCTGATGCTTCTTAAGGACAGCAATCTTAAAATGTGTGTGTGTCTTAATATCAATCAAAGTTGCACTAAACCACACATTTAAACTCATTTTATTAATAGGACTCCAGTTTGCCAGCTTCTGACAAAAAAAAAGCTTTCAATAAAGTAATTAGTCCAAGGGCTCACTTACATTTTCCTCCAGCACTGTGAATGTTTAATGGGTGTTTCCAAAAAAGACACAAGAAACTGGAATTATTTATGTCTTGTAAGCTTATGCATATTGTGTTTGTTTATTGTTGTGACCTAGATGAGGATCAGATAACATTTTATGGCAAATCACTGTAGAAAACCAGTTCATTCCTAGGGGTTCCATACTTTTTCTTGCCACTGTACATGTGACCACCTCACATCTTTTGTGGAAATGTTAATCCATCCTAATATTTCCCAGATGACAGGAAAGGACGCCCCATACTCCCCAATAACTGCAGTTATATACAGTAGTTGTGTAAGGCTAAATGCTAAAAAAACAATCCAATCATGCAGTTTGTATTTCATAAACTCCATACTGTACATATACATACTACTAAAAAAAAATCATTAATATTAATAGGACTTTGCTACTAAGATCTTCAGTATGCCAAATGTAGCATTAATGTGCATTACTTGGAATAAAACCGTGAAGAAATATAGTCATATATTTTGAAATGTAGATAAAGCACACACATCTGTTCTCCTAAAATATCTATGACCATTTCACTTAAAAGAGATTCAAATTTAGGTACATTGTCAGAAAAAAAGTCAAAAAATAGTCCCAAGCTGTCACTGGGACAGTACCCTTTAAAAGGAACTTAAAGGGATAGTTCGGCCAAAAATGATATTAAACCCATGATTTACTCTGGTCGAAATGCATATGTCCGAGATGGAGCCGTTTGAATTCATTCTGTGAAGGATGGATGCACATTTTTTGAACTTGAAGAATGTGGACCCCGTAACTTTACATCTGATTAACTGAAAGATCTAAAACATTTTCCAAAACAACCGAAAATGTGTTAGTCTGAAAAATGATGGACATATGCATCTCAGACGGCTTCGGAGTGAGTAAATCATTTTTGGCCGAACTATCTTGGAGACGATGGTGTAGTGGGCAGTTCTCCAACATATAGTGCAGATGCACTATCGGTGCCTCAAGTGCATTTTCCAGCTGTTGGTCTTTTGCCGATCCCATACCCCTCTTTCCACACTGTACTTTCTGACAGTGTATATTTTAGAGGAACTTTTCTGTGCTTTTTAACACGTAGCAATGCACTTACATAGTAAATGATCAAGATATGAAACTCCCCTAGACAAAATAAAATCAAGAGTACTAACAGAAGACACATGTAAATATGGGAATGGAAATACTGATGACCACTTATAATAGTACCCCCCTTTCTCTAATTCTGCAGGTTGAGATTAATCTAAAGCGCTATCCCACCCCGTACCCAGAAGACCTGAAGAACATGGTAAAGTCAGTGCAGAACCTAGTGGGTAAATCCACTCACCCTCTCAATGCTGATAAATGTTCTTCGGGGACCAATATGGAGCACCACAGTCAAGACAAGTATGAGCCCAAGTGGCCCATTGCTCCTAAGGAGGTAATACTTTATGCTTGTTTTATCTTAGCATTTCAAAGTAGATTCTTCAAGTCATTCAAGCCCAGTCCGCTGTTTATTCCTTCCAGGTGACAGAACGGGACGTGAAGGACTTCTCTAACCCACAGATGTCTGAGCAAGGTGCCATTCATAACACAGCCATTGACATCCCAAAGCGCAAAGACAAAGAGGATCTGACTGAGAGCTCGGAGGTATGACAAGTTTTCTCTTTTAATTTTGTCGTGTTAAAATCACTAATGCCTTACATAAAAATAGCATAGCTGTGTTCTCTAGAGGACTTTTAAACACAAGAAATGTCTTGAGGTTGCAGTTTAATTTACATTCCTCTTTACCTTTCATATCGGATTTAATGCCAAATTATTCTAGTTGAAACACACATATTGGGAATTAAATAGTCAAAATTAACCTGAAAAGGAGTGTGTAATGATGTTAAATGTCTATTATATGCAATATAGTTGCATTTTTAGAATATATGGAGAAAGTTGTGTTGTACTAGGGGTGTTTGTTTAAGGTTAGCCGGACCCAGGTAAATAAAATAAGCCTACATAAAGATAAGTTGAGATGTTTCATCTCTCACACCCAATTATCCCCCTTCCAGACACAGCCAGGGGCTACAGTTTTGCTTAGGACATCATAATGATGAAGTCATTAACTTTGCCTATTAATATTAAAGCAGCACTGGTATAGTTAGTAATGAATTCCAGAGTAACCTCGCACTATGTAGGTAAATCCTTTATACGCTAGATTTATAAATTCACTGTTCCTGGGTCAATGGACAGTCCAGTACAAGATGTTAATAAGGGGAAAATGCAAAAATCCAGTTTAAAAACATATTTAAAAATGTAATCTACTGTATATGTATTTATGCTGGAATCAGGTAAATTTTTATTTTAAAAAAATAAAAATAAAACCCTGCCTCCATGTGAAAACCCATTTACTGTTTTCTACATAAAATCATCCTACTTAATGTAAAGAAAATTCTTTGAAAATATAATATTTAATTTTGACTGAGAAAGGCCATTTCAAAGATTAAAATCAATGCAAAATCGATATTTGAAATCAAACTTTGAAGCCCCTTATCTCATAATTGTGAATAGCGTATATTAATGTTGCTTATCTATGCCCTGCCTTTCTGAAAACGCGTTGATTTGTACAAAGCTTATTGTTCTGAGGAAGTGCGGTGTGTTCCGATTGTCCAGCTATTCAGTGCGTTGTGATTGGTCAAAAACTTAAGCGAGTGGTGGAAATGTGGCGCTCCTTACCGTGTTTGGAGGATCAGCTCCCAACAGGAGTTAATATCATCTTTACTACCTTATCAATATGAGCCCGAATCTGATCCAGAAAATGCAGATGACCAAGCTGATTAAATATTTAGAATATTTAGAATATATAATATAAACTTATAAAAACGTAATGGGCTTAAACTGAAAATTCTAAAGCTTTTTTAGTTACTTGCATGTTGGTTACACTACTCTGGCTTTAATGGACAAATATAATAAACAAATTAATTAACAAACACACACAAAATTCAATTCAATTTTTATTTATATAGTGCTTTTCACAATTCTTTAATTGATTCAAATCAGCTTTACATTAATAAAAGAAGAAAACACACACACATTCACTCACCTAAAGGATTATTAGGAACACCTGTTGAATTTCTTAATAATGCAATTATCTAATCAACCAATCACATGGCAGTTGATTCAATGCATTTAGAGGTGTGTTTCTGGTCAAGACAATCTCCTGAACTCCAAATTGAATGTCAGAATGGGAAAGAAAATTGTTTTAAGCAATTTTGAGCGTGGCATGGTTGTTGGTGTCAGACGGGCTGGTCTGAGTATTTTACAATCTGCTTAGTTACTGGGATTTTTACGCACAACCATTTCTAGGGTTTATAAAGAATTGTGTGAAAAGGGAAAAACATCCAGTATGCGGCAGGCCTGTGGGGGAAAATGCCTTGTTGATGCTAGAGGTCAGAGGAGAATGGGCCGACTGATTCAAACTGGTAGAAGAGCAATTTTGACTGAAATAACCACTCGTTACAACCGAGGTATGCAGCAAAGCATTTGTGAAGCCACAACACGCACAAACTTGAGGCGGATGGGCTACAACAGCAGAAGACCTCACGGGGTACCACTAATCTCCACTACAAATTGGACAGTTGAAGACTGGAAAAATGTTGCCTGGTCTGATGAGTCTCGATATCTATTGGGACAAAAGTCAGAATTTGGCGTAAACCGAATGAGAACATGGATCCATCATGCCTTGTTACCACAGTGCAGGCTGGTGGTGTAATGGTGTGGGGGATGTTTTCTTGGCACACTTTAGGCCCCTTAGTGCAAATTGGGTATTGTAAATGCCACCGCCTACCTGAGCATTTTTTATTACCATGTCCATCCCTTTATGACTACCAGCAGTATAATGTCAAAAAGCTCGAATCATTTGAAATTTGTTTCTTGAACATGACAATGAGTTCACTGTACTAAAATGGCCCCCACAGTCACCAGATCTCAACCCAATAGAGCATCTTTGGGATGTGGTAGAACGGGAGCTTTGTGCCCTGGATGTGCATCCCACAAATCTCCATCAAATGCAAGATGCTATCCTACTGTATCAATATGGGCCAACATTTCTAAAGAATGCTTTCAGCACCTTTTTGAATCAATGCCACGTAGAATTAAGGCAGTTCTGATGGGGGTCAAACACACTATTAGTATGGTGTTTCTAATAATCCTTTAGGTGAGTGTATATGACATACAAGTAAATTAAACGGGAAGCGGTCCTATTTCTGGTTGTTCTAGTAACAACTATGAACAAATTAGTAACTGTCCTCTAGTGTAAGTAAATGACAAAAGACAAATGACATGAGATCCACTGCTTCACTCTCATTGGTTGTCGCTCCCGAAAGTCGCTCGTTATTTGTATAAAGTTTAACTGTTCTTAACTTTTCGTTGTGTAGCTGGACACGCCCACTTCCTGTCACCAACGGTCGTTGTCGCTCATGTTGCCGGAAATCGCCAAGCTTTTTATTTAAATAAATGAGATTGCGTCGCTCCGCCATTGATAGTCGATGGCGGTGTGCATGCAGCTTAAGAATCTGGCAAAAATTATTGAATAAGCAGATGTAAAGGTCATTCTGAAATTTCAAGTGCACTCAGATCCCCAATAAGGGTCCTAAATTCAAAAACAATACGTTTAAGTAAAACTAACTGCAAAAGGTTTCCATAAACTAAATCTCAAAGAATTACGCAGGCACAACTACATTCATATCCATTCATTGATGCCGGGCTTTTCTATGCTTGTAGTAGCTGTTTGTTTAGAATAGTAAACAGGTGCATGGTGTATTGTGTCCATCGCAGCTTAGCCTCACACTGCTTCCCCCCATGGTCTCAGAGACCCCCGTCTAAACTGTGTAGCTGCAAACATTTTAATCAGGGTTATCGGGACCTTGGGAGTACCAGTGCCATAAACGTCATGTTTCTTACACATTCTTTTCTTTCTAAACCATGAGAATCCATTTTTGTTTGTTTGTTTGTATATATGTATGTATGTTTGTTTTGCTTAGATTTCTTTACATCGCGTCGTTCCCAAGCCGCAACAGCCAGAGAATACGAGCCTGGCCGTTACTTCCTCTTCCTGTTTCTGCCTCATAGTAAGTGGCTGAGAGACCAGACAGCAGAAAATCAGCTGAACATAAGGGGTGGCTCATTTCAACTGCTTTCAAAGCAAACTGAATTTTTTTTCTCTCAGACACCCTCATTGTGGGTGAAACATTTCCTAATAAGATTTCGATTCGTTTCTCATAATGGAGGAAAATGAGATTTTCAAAAACAAGTATTAAAAAGCAACCCAACATTGATTGAGTTCTCACTTGTATTTTATGTAACTTTTTCTCGTTGACACTAATGTGACAATTGTCATTTAAAGCCGTATTTGGCTGAATCTGAACACAGTGTGGGACATTATTAGGATCTTTTTTTGAATCTTTAGGAGCACATTTACACCTGGTATTAAGATGCATTTTGGTCGAACGGATGACAAGTGGACAAGAGAGGCTCATGTCCAATCACACCTAATGTTTGTCTCTTTTGTTTACTTTCGACCGCTTTCGATCTTGATAACTTTGAGGCGATGGTCTTTGGGAGAGTCAATAAAACACGCTTACATACGGCACTTTTCCGTTGCATGGTGCCCCGTGGCTTGGTTTGGGTCAGATCGGGTCAGCTGACCTCACTTTGGCTTGGTTAGCTTTTCCATCGAGTTTAGTATCATTTCAGAGTGGGAGGGATTATAGGCGAGTCATTATATTTGCGCTGCCTACTACTGTGACATCATACAAGTGAGAGCGTCGTTGTACATTCCCATACATTAATTTATTTCTCAATCCGCCACATAATTAAAATTAACCACCACAAATAGATGTTTGCACATTGCGTTTATCACTACCTCACATGACAGTTTCTGTAAAAACACCTGTGGCGTCTGTAGACGTGCTCCGATGAGATTCATTTAAGTTGCATTTAAGCATATATGTGAATGCGAACGTGCCGCCACAAACTGCAAGTCTGGAAAAAACTGTTATGGTGTTCCTGATTCTCAACCTGGGGCTGTTTTTCATCGCTAAAAGGGAGTTTGGGAACTTATAGCAGAGCACAGATGACAATATGTTTGCTTGAGACAGCGCAAGCTAGTATGAAGGTAAAGCTAATCTTTTACATTATAACGATGACGCTGGTAGTGACGATTCTCTCAGACCAATCAGGGACCTACAGTGTTTTCGCATCACGTTTTGGTATCAGCTCAGGTCGCTTGAAACCCTAAGCGACGTGGTACCAAAAAATGTATTGGGTACTACGTACTGCACCCAGTGGAAAAGCCCCCAAATTAAGCGTATCTGACCCAAACCAAACCATGGGGTACTATGCAATGGAAAAGCGCCATAACATACTGTAGCATACTAATATTATGTCAGAGTTATTAGTTAACATGCTGCTTAACGTTTTGTACATGTATATATAAGTGTTTTCTCAGATATTTCAGAGCAATTGATGAAATAAGTTCACGCAACTTTCATGCGCTCTCAAAGTGACAAAAATTAAAGAGGTGGAGAGCAGCCACTTTAGTTTTATCAATGATAGACTAAAGGCCGCACTGAACACTATGAGATTGCTCTAGAAGTCAGGACCTATGGAAAACATTGTGCTTTGGACATCACACATTAGATAAATAGGCAGAGAGTAGGTGGTCTTTTGTGACTGTTCAAACCCAACCACATGAGCATCTACACCACAAAAGCAATCCGGTCAAATGCATTTTCGACTACATCTGAATGTGGTCGAAAGTGGATGAGCTAAAAAATATTCACACCCCGTCTACACCTGTATTAAGCGTCAATCAAATCAACCAAAACGCATCTTAATACCTGGTGTTAACAGGGCCTAAATGACTGATGGAGATTACTCAAGTCTTAAAGGAAAACACCACAGTTTTTCAATATTTTACTTTGTTCTTACCTTAACTTAGATGAATTAATGCATATCTATCTTTTTTCAATGCGTACACTTATTTTTTGTACAGCACGTTGCGAATGTGTTAGCATTTAGCCTAGCCCCATTCATTCCTTAGGATCCAAACAGGGATGAATTTAGAAGCCACCAAACACTTCCATGTTTTCCCTATTTAAAGACTGTTACATGAGTAGTTACACGAGTAAGTACTGTATGGTGGCATACAGATAAAAATTAGAACTATATTGTATTGCGAAAGAGCAATTAGTTTGCGGCACTTGGACCTCAGGCGCAGTAATATTGACGAAATCCTGTCTCACCAATTTATAAGTTCACAATAAAAGCAGTACAATATTTGTTAACCTTGGTAAGGGAGCATTGATGAAAAAAGGAATGATGGTAAAGAAGACAAGATTTGTCTTTTAAAGAATACTGTATAAGATAAAAAACAGAGCAATTTTTCTGAGAGAATTCTATGATGTCCGTTTTGCTTTGTTGGCGGTTGTGTGAGCCAGCCCGCTGATATACAGTCAGGTCTAAGAGGTGTGAGTTTTACCTTAGACTGCTGCTGAGAGGTGGAAGCTACTGATTTGCTCCTGTGGGATTTGACTAGACAGGCTGGGACAAGGCATGTGAATCATAACAGTCTATATATTACTAATGATGAATCTCAGCTTGATGTTGAGGTGTGAGATCACACTCTGCTACTTCTAATACAAGCTTCAGTTTGGCCTAACTTAAAGGTCATATGGAGCCAGTCTTTGTGTTACATAACCATAACTGTCACTGTAAGATAATAGGGGGTGAAAATTGCTTAAACATATTCTGACTGTGTCTATACCTTAAAGGTGCAGTGTGTAATTTTTAGAAGGATCTCTTGACAGAAATGCAAAATAATATACAAAACAATATTTTCAGGGGTGTATAAAGACCTTTTTATAATGAACGTTATGTTTTTATTACCTTAGAATGAGGCGCTTTATCTACAAACACACAGGGTCCGCTTACGTGGAAGTCGCCATTTTGTGCCGCCATGTTTCTACAGAAGCCCTTACGGACAAGCTTTTTTACTAAGTTGTCACCGAAGTTGACATGTTTTGCCGGTGGTGGCTACCGTAGCTTCTCTATGCGTTTTAAAAGCAAGGGGTGAGCAGTGAACTGAGTCGTTGGTTGCAATTCGCAACCTCACCACTAGACATCGCTAAAATTTACACACTGCACCTTTAACACCATGTTTTTAAACTGATCTCTTAATTCTGTGTTTTAGAGGTTTCATATTGTGTAGTAGAGTTTTATGCAATTAATAGCTTTTCTTACTCTGTTAAAAATTAAGGGGCTACAAAAGGTTCTTGACAGCATTGCTATTTCTAATCAAACTATTTTATAGTCTAAAAAAAATGTGTTAAAGAACTTTTTTGAAACAGAACGGTTCTGCGAATGGTAAAGGTTCTTTATGGAGTCATACAGCCAAAAGTGATTTGTCTATGGCTTTGTGTAGCACCTTTATTTTTAAGAGTGTACCATACAATCATGTTTTAAATTCAGCTAAAATTATTATAGTCAACATTTGTTAATATAATTGCTGATTCTGACATTTCAAAAAATTAATTGATTCACATTGTGGCTTTAAATTGGATTACAAAGGTTTTTAGTACTAGCAATGTATGTGTAGTCAGGGTTGAGAAACTTGGTATTTAAAAAATAGAAATAGATGGCAAGCTTTCACCCCACCCCCCTTTGTGTCTGGTTTATCACTTTTTTCGTGTAGTTTTTAATTTGACACTTGTTCTTCCAGGACTCTATGGGAGGCTCCCCTAATGATATCCGGATATCTGACATGAGGCCAACTCTGGTGGAGCCACCTATGTACAAGCCAAAGGTTGTGTTACTGGGAAAGGAAAAAAAAGGTCAGTGAGACAAAAAGCTTGTAGAGGCTAAACTCACAATTGATTTTTCAATGCTTATCTCTTGCTTGAGTTTTGGTATTTTTATCTGATTTATCAAGCTGAGAATCTTGTAGGAGTGCAAGCAAATCTGCCCTTATTTACTTGCCAAACTTATACAGTGCACTGCAAAAAAAATGACTTTCTTACTTAGTATTTTTGTCTTGTTTTTAGTAGAAATATCTAATTCTTGATGGCCAAAACGACCTAAGAAGATAAGTCTAGTTTATAGACAAAAAATATACAATTTAAGTGAATTTGTGCTTAAAACAAGTAAAATATCTGCCAATGGGGTGAGAAAATAAATCTTAAAATAAGTTCTTTTTTCTTAAACACTTAATTCAAGCGAAATTTTCTCACCCTATTGGCAGATATTTTTGCTTGTTTTAAGCACAAATTCACTTAAATTGTATATTTTCTGGCTAAAGACTAGACTTATTTTCTAAGGTTATTTTGCTCATCAAGAAAATACATCCCAATTTAAGATTTTTTTTTATATTTCTACTAAAAATAAGATAAAAATACGTAAGAGTGTAATTTTTTACAGCGTACACTGCAAAAAATTATTTTCAAGAAAAAAATTCTTAAATTAAGATGCTTTTTCTTGATGAGCAAAACGACCCAAGAAAATAAGTCTCGTTTTTAGACCAAAAATATCAAAAGTAAGTGATTTTGTACATAAAACAAGCAAAAAAATCTGCCAATAGGGTAAGCAAATTTTTCTTGAATTTTTCTTGAATTAAGTGTTTAAGAAAAATGTTCAAGATTTTTTGCTTACCCCATTGGCAGATTTTTTTGTTTGTTTTTTGCTTGTTTATATGTATGTCTTTTCTGTCATACAGTGTGTCTAACCACAATATACTTAGATAAAAAATTGGTAACATTTATTTTACAGTGTTTTTTGTTACACTCTATACCTAACCCACTATAGTAAAAACAGTACATTATGCAAAATTATATGCAACTTAGCTTAAACTAAACCCTAACCCTATAGCAATTACATGCTGTTTATCAGTACATTATGCAGTACATTAGTCTAACCAAACAAATACAATGTAATGACTGTGTAATAAATGTTGTTAAATTGTACTTACAAATATCTTCATGTAATTACACTCTTGACCCTAATCTGAACAACATGCTTGTACACAGTAAGTGCAATGTATTAGATGCTTTTTATACAGTACAGCGGAGAAAATAAGTATTTGACACATCAGCATTTTGATCAGTAAGGGGATTTCTAAGTGGGCTATTGACACAAAATTTCCACAAGATGTAGCCATCACGCCAAATATTGAATTCATACAAAGAAATCAGAACATTTAGGTATACAAGTTGAGTCATAATAAATAAAGTGAAATGACACCGATCACACTCAGAGGCAGATCACAAAGACACACGCTTCTGGCAGTGGCAGGCGCTTTTTTTTTATTGTTTTCTATGGGTAGTGAACGCCTCACGTTTTTGCCACCTGCCATGCCATGCGTTTTTATAGGAGCGCTCTGAGCAGAAAAGTTGCCGAGCTCATATGCGTTTTTCCCTTGTCCAATTGACTGAGGGTAGATGTGGGCCTTTTGCTGTGGTGAAAGAAGTTTACAGTTGCTTGGAACAACCAGAGACTGCACTCACCCACTGTTTCCCTTTTTTGTTGCAGCTCTGACCCCCAATCAAGGTCAAAGCAAGCGCCCTCTTTGTAACGTTTTGGCTAATATGACGGTTAACAGCAAAAGAGCCCTAACGCTTCAATATTTTATTGTCAGAACAGCTGCCTTGGTGGTTTCCTAGCCATATTAAAAAAACGCACCGCATAAAAGCAGTGTGGTTCCCCTTGCGTTTTTAATAGTTAAAAATGCATTCGTGATTTGCCGCTAAGACCTTATCAGCATTTTCTTTAATTGCATTTAGAGTCCACAGATGAATCTGAGCCAGAGAAAATGCATTGTATGAACAATAGTGGCTCGTCTGCCACCTATTCAGACTACTCACCATCCCAGGGTTCATCTGGATCCTCTAACCCACCTGGAAATGCCAGTAACCTCCAGTCCACTGGGAAAGAGGGCCCGTCACAGACTCACTGGACTAACAGGTTGGTAATCAGAGTTCTTTTATATAGAAAAATAGAACATCAAATTGTACGTCCACTTATATGGCATCGCAGTTGATCAATTAGTATAGTTGTCCAGCCTAATTATTTCTCGATGCCTTAAAACAAATTTAATATTTTCCGATTTAACATTTCTGCTTGTTCATTCAAGCTCATTTTTGTTGCCAATAAGAGAAATAAAAAATTAGATTGCTGTAAATGTCCATTTCATTGTGGTTACCCATACTGGTCCTTCAGCTTCCTGTAACAACTGTTTTAATCAAATCTCATGGACACAGAAACAAAGCCTCTCTTCACAAGAACAGTATGACACCAATATAGATGCCCAGTTTCCATGGATACATTTATATGAAAGCTGAACATTTTAACTTTACAGAAATGTCTGTCACTCTAGCTTTTTGTCATATACAGTCATAGTGAATAGGTCTAATGATTGATCAGCAACTCAACAGTGCTCAAACTGATCTAAATAGCAGTATGCGTACATTTCAAGCAGTGCTTTGTTATAATCTTAGCTCAAAATTGTGTTTTGTTTGAATATTTCAACAGGCTAGCCCAGTCCTTCCCAAAGCCCATCGAAACCAAGCCCCTTCTCAGCCAGAGGGAAACGCCTCCTTCCAGTACGCTGCAGCAGCGTGGTGAGAGGCGGCCACTCAGCGACACCTTTGACAGCTGGAACGATGTGCCCCACTACGACAACACAGGTTTTGTCTCTGAGGAGACGGCTATTGACACACCCAGCAGCAGTGCTGGAAACCCCATGCTAGGCTCAAAGCCCCGTAGTGCCTCAACAGCACATGGGCGACGCCCTCTCATGAGACAAGAACGCATCGTGGGAGTTCCCTTGGAGCTTGATCAATCCCAACACACTTTCCACACAGTTCGCACCACCCCTGAAACTGAAGTGCCTGCTCCCTCTAACCCGTGGCAGAACTGGACAAGGACTCCCAGCCCCTTCGAGGACAGGACAGCTTTTCCTTCAAAGTTGGAAATTACTCCAGCAAACAGCCCCAATCCGGACCGCAAGGACTTCGAACAGGAGATAGGAGATATTCCTCGTACTTTTCCCTCGACTGGCGCCTGGGGGTTTCTTGACTCCACAGACTCCGGTATGGGACGAGGTCATCCCAACATTTTTACGCATGTTCAGAGCGGAAAAGAACCAATCAAAGGAGGCACTTTGGTTGTTAGCAAGAGTTCTGAAAGACTTTCACCGATGATGAGGGAGGTAAAGGCGAAATTCAAGAAGTCACAAAGCATAGATGAAATAGATACTGGGTCGTACAAGGTTTACAGTATACCATTGGACAGCTACAGTTCTAGCATAGAAAATCAGGGAAGTGTTGATCGAGCAGACCTCCATATGCCTATGGAACAGAGTATGTCTAGGAGCCAATCGGCTCCCATGCTGGATGACGATCTGGACTTATACGGTTCCAACAAAAGCCTTCAGCAGCAGAAGCCCGCCCTTCCAAAGAAAGTTTACCAATTTGACCAAAGCTTCAACCCTCAAGGAGCCATGGATGTTATGAAAGCAGAGAGGAGAGTTCCTCCACCCTTCCCCAACACTCCTGAATATGTAAACCAACCTGGCAAGACGTTGCCAAAGGAACTTGTAAGCCCAAGAGGTTACCGGGGCTATCAACCAATGGACCAGATGTTTTCATTTACTCAGGCTGCAGTCACGGATGATGCTTTAAATCTACAGCACTCTGTTCAGCCTCAACGCTCCAGGCCAGGTTTTCTGCGGCGAGCCGATTCTCTGGTAAGTTCAACAGAGATGGCGTTATTCCGCCGAGTTGCAGAAAACCATGAGCTCCAGATGGCAGAACACTACAACAGACCTCAACAATTAAAGAGCATGTTGGAGCAACAAAATAGCTTGTCCAACATGGCTGACACCCAGTTCCACAAGAGAAATGGTAGGTATGAAGAGGAATATTCATCTTATCAAGATCCCAAAAAGCCCATCATGGGTTACCCCACCAAGAGTCTGACACAACGTCGCCCCCTGTCTGCAAGGAGCTACAGCACAGAGACATACGGGGCATCTCAGGCAAGGCCAGTGTCCGCCCGACCCACCATGGCGGCACTGCTCGAGAAAATGCCTTCAGATTACAATCTTAGTACGTGCACTGAGAAGAACCCTGACGCTGACATGAAGATGAGACCAGTCACTCAAAAACCAGAGGACCCGAGTTCTAAAATGCCGGTAGATTGGAGACAACAGCTGCTTAGACACATAGAAGCAAAGAGATTAGACCGGGTGAGTAAGCAAGCTTCGTCTCACATCTCTGTATTAACTTTGACGCGATTGGATTCCTACACTACTTTGCAATTTCCCTAGTACTGCTATTTTACTTGTAAGTCTGCAGCAAGAGTGTTTATTAGCTTGGCGGTAAATGACTGTAATTTTAAATAACTACATCTTTGTAAGTTTGTTTCTCGTTTTAGGTATACAGCTTAACCGAATGCTACTAATAATAGCAACATAAATAGCAGAGTTTATGTCACAAAACTATAGATGTCATATTTTACCCTAGCCTGGCTAACACCAGACCAGTCTTATAGAGAATGAGACATGGTCTGGGAACCACATGTTAATTTTCTCGTATTTGAGACGTGGTTTACGAATGTCCATAGCCGTTTATTGGGCGCTACAAATGTCTATCAAATGCGTCTGTACGTAGCTCATAGCCAATCGGTGTGTCGCATAGACGTCGTCATTGTCTTGCTGCCCCCTCCCTGTTCTGTGATTGGTTCCCTATGCCGTTTATTGGGTGCTACGAATGTCTATCAAATGCGTCTGTACGTAGCTCATAGCCAATCAGTGTGTCGCATAGACTTCGTCCTCGTCTTGCTGCCCCCTCCCCATTCTGTGATTGGTTCCCTATTTCAGGGGCAAAATAGGTCCATAGTTTCCATGCTAGACTTGCAGCGTGAATGCATTTGCATGCAAGGCAGCATGGGGAAACCCAGGCTAATTTTACCCCAGAACCGAAATAGAAATTATATTTGCATTAAAGGTGGTGTGTGTAAATTTTAGCGGCATCTAGTAGTGAGATTGCGAATTGCAACCAACAGCTCACCCCTCAATTTTAAAACGCATATGGTAGCGCCACAGGACAAAACATGCTGCACCTGAGACAATGTAGGGACGAAAAGCGCTCTGTAGAACAGTTTGTCCATTTAGGGCTACTGTAGAAACATCATGGCAACTTCCATGTAATGGGATCCATGATGTATGTTGATAAAAACAGCTTATTCTAAGGTAATAAAAACATTATGTAAGATCTTTATACACCACTAATACTATAGCTATGTATATTATATTGCATATTGATATTAAGAGGATAGCATAAAGAGGATATTTTTATTACATCATATCGTCCTACTGCATTTTTAAATCATTTTTGTTCCCATTACTCTAATGCAGGGTTTCCCAAACAGGGAAACGTTTCGTGTACCAATAAAAGAAAATTATCCGATGAAGGTCAAATAAAATGTAATAATAACTGTGTAAAATACAACTGATAAAAACTTTTTAAAGTTTAATGTTTTTAAAGTAAAAAAGTGTGCTATTAAATTATAAAAAATATTTACATATAAACTCAAGGGGTACTTCAAGTAAATAATTTCAAGGGGGTTCAGCTGACAAAAAGTTTTAAAACCCCTGCTCTGATGTAAGTAATATCAGAATAATACAAAGAAGAGCGGCACACCAAAGCTAAAATGTTCGAAGAAGAGCCTGTCTGCTCAAAACGTCACATGTTAAGTCCACGAATAAAGGTCTCGTAAACTGTGAAACTGTATTTACCTAGGCATAGATGAATAATAAGATGCTGAATGCTAAAAACAAAGTTGTGACTTAGTGTGGAATACGCTAGTTAATGTGTATATGCTAGCGTTTAGGCTAAAGTTTTACTATTGATATTACAGTTACATTTTGCAGGTCCAAACTGAAAACAATCAAACTTACCACTACAATTTTAGAATAATTGATTATTCCTTAAATTCCGTATCTTTGTCGGATACAGGCTCAAAATAAGGTCTGTTTGCACACACACAGAGCTACTGTAATGAGCCGCTGTGAGAAACAGCCAATCAGAGTAGTGCTCAACATTATTATTTATGACCCTTTCAAATAAGGTGAAAACAGAATTCTTGGGACAAATTCTAGGGTTGTAAATGGACATGTTAAATCGTTTCTGGTTAATATTTGCTCTTAACTCTTTCACTGCCAGTGTTTTTAAAAAAAATTGCCAGCATTTTTCATGATTTTCACAAATGTGTAATGCCTTCTAGAAACTGTTCTTCTTTAAATATATAAACATACAATATATCAAATGAAACAACAGACCCTCTGCTTTCAAAAAAAAAATCATCCTACCTTCATTTGTTCTTTTTATCACCTCTCAAATATGTGTAGGTTTCTTCAAAAACACAAAATTTTGAGCAAAAAGCTAAGATAATTTCATTTTTGTGAAGGACTTTTGTTAGAGATCAAATTTAGAGCAATCATCAAAACATACTCTGACAGGCCGCTGCTTGCCCTAGGACGATACTTCCGGGTTTTATAAGTTGCGGAACCTGGTGGATAATATATTGCGGAAAGTCGGAAATACTCGTCATTGACAGGGAAGCGTTTTCTCTTAATTGACGGGATAATTCGTCAATGGCGGCGAAAGAGTTAATAAAGCCACATACCTTCTATGTAGATGTCAGAGAACAATGTAACATATTGTATCAATGCATTCTTTGGCACCTTTTTTGTAGCTTCTGCGTGCCAAACTTTTGATCAAGTGCCTATATTCAGGTGATGTTGTTTTGTTGTCTGGCACCCAGTTCCAAAAAAGAAATTAAATCATAAAAATGATTCATGGTAGTATTGTTTGTGTGTAAAGAATTTAATTTATGCTGATTTTAGTTTGAAAACTGTGTCCAGAGAGAATATTTTTCATTATAGTTTTGCAGAAACAACATTTGCAGCATTGTAATACAGTAATGACATATTTTCTCCCTATGAATGTAATGACAGTATAGGGACTGCTTGAGGGATTGTTATGAAAGTAACTGTCATAATCCAAAACCAAAAAGGAAGATTCATTTCTCATTCTTGATGACAAATATGATATTTGTCATTTGGATATAATATGACCTATACATTAGAGATTAACCCAGTTATGTTCATGAAACATTGTATAGTTAGGTGGTGAGCCTTTCTGTACAAGTGGAACACAGTACACTACAGCGCTAATATTATTTAAATGTAATCTCTAATGTGTCACTGCTCCAGTAAAGATGTATCACTGTTGTTCTGTTTTGTCAAGCTTAGTCACTTTGTTACAGCAGTGTGTTTGTGTGTGTGTGGCAGTTCAGTGTTCACCCCTCAGCCACATCCACACCCTTTGACTTTTCTGTGTGGTGCTCCCGATCACCCATATCATGTGGTTGTTTCCTTCCAATCAGAGCGCTGTCCTTAAGCACAACACAGTAAACTTCGGCATGCTGTACTCTGGAGGCTATGCTGCACCGCATGCCAGCAGAAGCATGACAATAAACTTTTACAATAACACAAAGCATGAAAACCAAACAACTCAGTGGCTACCTCTACCAAATGTGAGTATGAAGCAACTTCAGCCCCAGTTTCAGCATGAAGAAGTAAAACTCAGAATAACCTATTTTGTTGAAGCTCTTTTCCTGGAGACCAAGAGCGGATTCTTCTGCTTTAACTTCTAAGATAATGGTTACACAATGATTTTGACACATATTTTGCCGATATATAATACTGCAAACAGTTTAACACATCACCTATTCTAAATTCCAGCTTATAGACACTGTCCATCACTGTGATGTAAACATATTTAGATGTTTTGTGTTGCATGTGCTCAGTCTGTGTTCGGTCTGTGCCCTATTCTGTCCTCAGATCACAGAACCATCTGTATCAGACAGTAGAGATGCTTTAAATTATGAATTACTCCGCAGCATCTTTCTTTCTGTCTCTCTTATATAATACAATCCAGTAAGTGAAAACCAATGGTAGATATTGTAAAACAGTCCTTTGATTTATGTGAACAGCTAATAATGAACAAACTACACTCTTCAGTGCTTCACGATGCCATAGAAGAACCAGTTTTGGCTGAATAGTTCTATAAAGAACTTTTAGATCCACTTTAGCAATAAATATGGTTTTTCTGTATGGTATCTCTGTGAAGAACCTTTTAAGCACATTTCTTTTTAAGAGTGTAGTGAGATAATTATGGTTAAAGTGAAAACATTATTTTCTTCATTAAAAACAAGATGTTTTGACGTAACTTTAAGTGCAATGCAATATATTTTTACACCACTATTTTGAATACTGCTGATAGCACTATATCCTTTCAGACACCTTCACAACAGAGCAATATTTTAGATAATGGACAAGAGGTTGTGTCCCCAAGTAGCCAATGGGCTCCATATTCACTGGGTCGAAGGGACGTGCCACCAGAGAGCATGAATATCATCAAAAAGGTATAGTGTTGATTTTTTTTATTAATAAATTATTGTGTACAGATGGTAAGAACTTGCATCTTTTATAATGCTGTATTTTAAATATAACCTTTGTTTAATTTAATCTTAATTTACAAATGTTAAATGGTATTTATTACCTGGGGGGATATTTGGGAGCCTACATGAGTTGAAAATGTAATGTAATGTAAAATGTATTTACCGCCTTGCTTGTATTGTAAGCGGTATAGATCATTTCAAAAGATGTAAACAACACTGGTCCAGAAACACTTCCTGACTTTTATTTCACAAATATCATTATCTTTAAGATGTTTGTTTAACTTTTTGATTCAGTTCTATATGTTCTGTTGGTTGTCTATAAAAACAGCTTTGTGCCAGCTGCTATCACAGTTGAATAAGGATGTGGTAACATTTTACACCTTCATAATCATGACACATGTCATGAACATGAATGAGATTTTATGCATGTTTATGACAACTGTAATAAACCAAAACAACGTAACTTGTCATAAATCTGTCATAAACATGAAATAGCAGAAGAATTATCAAAGTTAAGAAACGACCTAGCTTTATGGGGTAACATTACATTAAACTGTCATTTAAATGTCATTAAGTGTTAATACTCTGTCAAATAGTTTTATAACATGAATATTTTTCTTGACCTCAACTACAATGGTAAAAATTGAAGTTGTCATTAAAATGTCAGTAAGTGTTAATACTATGTCAAATAATCTCCCAATGCAAAAAAAAAAACATTATGAAGAATATTCATGACGCTATAAAACTTTTTGACAGAGTATTCACACTTAATGACATTTTAATGACAAACTAGATAGAAAAGTTTGAAGACAAACTTTATGTTGGCTTGACAAAGCCTGGCCTTAACGTTTAAAAAAGTTTGAGAGAAACTTAAAACAAGTTTAGTTTAGTAGTCTCTTTCCATAAACATGATTTAACAAAAAGTTAGCATGTTAACATGATTTAGCATGATGTTAACATGAATTAGCATGAAGCTAGCATGATGCTAACAAGAATTAGCATGAAGCTAGCATGATGTTAACATGAATAAGCATGAAGCTAACATGATGCTAACATGAATTAGCATGAAGCTAACATGATTCTAACATGAATTAGCATGAAGCTAACATGATGCTAACATGAATTAGCATGAAGCTAGCATGATGCTAACATGAATTAGCATGAAGCTAACATGATGCTAACATGAATTAGCATGAAGCTAGCATGATGCTAACATGAATTAGCATGAAGCTAGCATGATGCTAACATTAATAAACATGATGCTAACATGAATTATCATGAAGCTAGCATAATGCTAACATGAATTAACATGAAGCTAGCATGATGCTAACATGAATTAGCATGAAGCTAACATGAAGCTAACATGATTGAGCATGAAGCTAACATGAATTAGCATGAAGCTAACATGAATTAGTATGAAGCTAACATGAATTAGCATGATGCTAACATGAATTAGCATGAAGCTAGCATGATGCTAACATGAATTAGCATGAAGCTAGCATGATGCTAACATGAATTAGCATGAAGCTAGCATGATGCTAACATGAATTAGCATGAAGCTAAAGTGATGTTAACATGAATTAGCATGAAGCTAGCATGATGTTAACATGAATTAGCATGAAGCTAGCATGATGCTAACATGAATTAGCATGAAGCTAGCATGAAGCTAACATGAATGAGCATGAAGCTAACATGAATTAGCATGAAGCCAACATGAATTAGCATGAAGCTAACATGAATTAGCATGAAGTTAACATGAATTAGCATGATGCTAACATGAATTAGCATGAAGTTAACATGAATTAACATGATGCTAACATGAATTAGCATGAAGCTAGCATGATGCTAACATGAATTAGCATGAAGCTAGCATGATGCTAACATGAATTAGCATGAAGCTAGCATGATGCTAACATGAATTAGCATGAAGCTAGCATGATGCTAACATGAATTAGCATGAAGCTAGCATGATGCTAACATGAATTAGCATGAAGCTAGCATGATGCTAACATGAATTAGCATGAAGCTAGCATGATGCTAACATGAATTAGCATGAAGCTAGCATGATGCTAACATGAATTAGCATGAAGCTAGCATGAAGCTAACATGAATCAACATAAAGCTAGCATGATGCTAACATGAATTAGCATGAAGCTAACATGAATTAACATGAAGTTAACATGAATTAGCATGAAGCTAACATGAATTAGCATGAAGCTAACATGAATTAGCATGAAGTTAACATGAATTAGCATGATGCTAACATGAATTAGCATGAAGCTAGCATGATGCTAACATGAATTAGCATGAAGCTAGCATGATGCTAACATGAATTAGCATGAAGCTAACATGAATTAGCATGAAGCTAGCACGATGCTAACATGAATTAGCATGAAGCTAGCATGATGCTAACATGAATTAGCATGAAGCTAGCACGATGCTAACATGAATTAGCATGAAGCTAGAATGATGTTAACATGAATTAGCATGAAGCTAGCATGATGTTAACATGAATTAGCATGAAGCTAGCATGATGCTAACATGAATTAGCATGAAGCTAGCATGATGCTAACATGAATTAGCATGAAGCTAACATGATGCTAACATGAATTAGCATGAAGCTAGCATGATGCTAACATGAATTAGCATGAAGCTAGCATGATGCTAACATGAATTAGCATGAAGCTAAAATGAATTAACATAAAGCTAGCATGATGCTAACATGATTTAGCTTGAAGTTAGCAAGATTTATTATGAAATTAGCATAAAGCTAGCAAGAAACTAGCATGAAGCTAGTATGACTTAGCATGAAGCTAGCATAAGGCTAACATGACCCAAAGACCCAACCCCCATGTCTCTATGATTTTCGGATCCAGAGATATAAGGCTTTGTTTATTATGTTGCTAGGGTGCTCATTTTGGTTGCTAGGGGCGTGGCTTAATACCTCGATAAGAATCCTCAGAGACTGATTGGATGCCTGAGTAAAATGAGCCCACCCCCATATCTCTACGACACTCTAAAGTGAAGATATTCCATCTGGGACGCTTTTATTCCCTTATATGGGCATGTTTCCTGCCCCATTATAAGTCAATGGGGAAATTTGGGTGCCTCTTACACCCCAGGGGTGAAACTTACACCCCAGTGTGATGTATGTTCTTACAGAGCCTGCCAGCCTCTTCAAATGTGGTAAACCACAAGTTTCTACAAATTTTTTCACTTGCAGCTATGACCCGTCAAAGTTTGTCGCAATGTTAAGTCAATGGAAAATTTGGGGTGTTTGAGCGCCCCGTTTAGGAATTCGGTAGGTCCCATCAGTTAGAAAAGGCATAGCACCTATCTACGGACCAGTCTTAAAAGTTTTGTAAAGTTTTGTGGGTGTAGCTTGAAAGCTCTAGGAGGAGTTACAATTGGTAAAAAGTATGAACAGAAGAAGAATAATAATAATAATAATAAGCTTAGATCGAAGAACAGTATGTTGGCTTTGTCAAGCCAACATAATTATATTTGTACCATAGTTGGGCTAAAAGAAATATTTATGACGCTGTTATAAAATTATTTGACCGTGTATTCACACTTAATGACATTTTAATGACAAATGATATTTGTACCATAGTTAGGGTAAAAGAAATATTTATGACGCTGTTATAAAACTATTTGACAGAGTATTAACACTTAAAGACATTTTAATGACAAACTCAATTTGTATCACTGGTAAAAAGTGGTCAGTTATGTTGTCTTGGTAATGTCAAGTTGTCATAACAAAAACATCTCAAACAATGTCATCTTTGCATTAAAAATGACACAATTGAACGAATGACACTTAATGAGAGTTGTCATAAATGTGCATAAACTCTCCTTCATGTTCATGGCACGTGTCATGTCATGATTATTAAGGTGTCATGTCAGTCTTTTGAACACCCCTTCTAATAAAGTGTTACCGTTGTATAATGTTTGTGATGTCTGTAAAATGTGGAGATCTGTGAACTCGTAACACTGCATACCTAGTCTACCTATGGGTACAAATAAAGTGAACCTGAACCTGCTTTACGACCTTGCTGAGTTGTATCCATAGACTTTAAAAAAAGATGGACGACGCCTGTTCGCTCTCTTCCATTGGTGAAAAGTGAAGCCGTCAGTGTCCAGATATGGCGCTGACATCTTGGGTCTTGAGTCTGCACAGTAGCGATTTCGGACCAGTCCTGCGCAGTAGTGAGCAGGAAGTAAAGCCATGAAATCAAGACCCGCCCTCGCAGAATGCGCATATCACAGCTGTTAACTCTTTCACCACCAGCGTTTTTTAAAAAAGTTGCCAGCCAGCGCCAGCATTTTTCATGATTTTCACCAAAGTTTAATGCCTTCCAGAAAATGTTTTTCTTTAAATATATTAACATACAATATAGCAAATGAAAGAACAGACCCTCTGCTTTCAAACAAAACAACCCGTTTCATCCTACCTTCAGTGGTTCTTTTGTAATCAGCTTTTGAATATGGGTAGGTTTCTGCAAAAACACCCCATTTTGAGCAAAAAGCAGAGATAATTACATTTTTGTGACGGACTTTTCATAGAGATCCCATTCAGAGCGATCTTTAAAAGAAACACGGACATGTAGCCGCTTGCCATAGGGCAATACTTCCGGGTTTAAAAAGTTGCAGAAGGGCGCCACCTGGTGGATAATAGCGGTATTGTGGAAAGACGGAAAATCTCGTCATTGGCGGGGAAGCGTTTTCTCTTAATTGACGAGATATCTCGTCAATGGCGGTGAAAGAGTTAATCATGACGTGACACCACCGTTTTAATAGCCTTTAATAATTAAATAACTAAAAACAAACTTATTTTAAAAACAAACATTTTAATTTACATCAGCATGATAAAAACTACAGTAAATGACAGAAACCAGCTTCGGAAAAAAGATAACTGAAGTGTAATTACATTTTTTAGTTGGTCTCAAGTCCCATTGAATAACATGGGGGAGGCGGGCTTTATGACCTATACTGGGACCAGTCACTGGGGGGCGATCGAGACGTGTTGGCTTCACTTTTCAGGGCTTGTGCGGCACGCTTGGTTGTATCAGTGGTAAAAAGCATCCTGGTTGACTACTTACTAAACTTTAGCTGGGCAAGAGCAAAAAAAGTTATATTTACATGCCATCTTGGAAATGTAATTTTACAGACTCTCACAAAAGTGATGAATACACCTTTCACATTTCAGGAACTATTTTAGTTCTTCTAAATGGACAATACTATAGAAATTAAATTTTGATATATTTTACAGTAGTCAATGTGCTCCTTGTATAGCAGTATAGATATGCTGTCCTCTGAAATAACTTAACATACAGCCATTAATGCCAAAATAGCTGGCAACAAAAGTGCGAATAGATGTATATCATGTTCATCTCAATTTTGTGAGATACTGTATGTGACCCTGCCTGTGAAATACTGTTTTGAAGCATCAAAGTTTGATTTCAATCTTTGATGTGAACTTAGTCATTCATTACTGTGTTTTGATATTATATTTTCCCAGAATGATCTCTGTGTTAAAAAGTAAATCACAAAAATGACTTTAGCTGCGTTTTACAGACTGGGTCCCATGTAATGTAAAAAATGCAAAATTATGGATTAACTGTTCATAAGTAAAAAGCCGAATTGTTTTGTGTGGGTTAGACATCTATTTTGCATCATGATTGCCATGTTAATTTTTTCAAATGCCAGGATACATTACTACCTGCTGTTGAGATTGATTTTCACAACACTGTGTTCCTGTTTGGTCTCCTAAGCAACCTCAATCAGTCTGTGAATGCCTAAAGGTTATCGCTCAATATTGTGGAAAAATTAGCTTCTAATGAAAATAAGAGCATGACTTATCTAATGCTCTAAAAATGAAATATATAACAAATTGCCATAAGCAGTTCTGTGTAGCTAGTGCATTATTTTCCGGAGCTTAGCTTGGCTTTGAATGGAAACTAGATTAACTGTACTTTAAAAAAATAACATTATGCTAAATCTTGCCCACAGGCTGGTGTTCACAATCCCCATCAACAACAGGCTATGATGATATCCTCAGCACCCCCACCCCACCGGACAGGCCGTGACCAGCAGTATGAAGGAGCCATCAACAAGGTGTCCATCCAGCAGTACCAGTCACCCCTGCCCATGCCCATTACCACCACCAGCCCACGGCCACAGAGTGCCCGCTGCTTCATCCAGACTAAAGGCCAGAAGAGTATGGATGGCTTTCCAGAACAGGTACTGTTGATCTATTTGAGTTAAATTAAAAAATAAATCTTTGGAAAGTTTTTTTTGATGACCTATATTTGAAAAAATATTGTTAGGAAATATAAATGTGCTCTGTTTTAACCGCAGTGAATATCACTAAACAAATGGACCTGAAATATTAACTAGATTTGCATTTCGAAAGGTTGTGATTTAAAAAATAGCTCATCCTAAAATAATAATAATAATACGCAGCCATCCATGGACAGAGCAGGGCTAGCATAAATTAAAGGATTAGTCCATTTTCTTAAAAGAAAAATCCAGATAATTTACTCACCACCATGTCATCCAAAATGCCGATGTCTCTCTCCGTTCAGTCGAGAAGAAATTATGTTTTTTGAGGAAAACATTGCAGGATTTTTCTAATTTTAATGGACTTTAATAGAGCCCAACATTTAATACTTAACTCGACACGTAACAGTTTTTTTCAACTGAGTTTCAAAGGACTATAAACGATCCCAAACGATGCACAAGGGTCCCATCTAGCCAACGATTGTCACCCCTGACAAAAAAAAAATGCACTTTTAAACCACAACTTCTCGTCTAGATCCGGTCGTGATGCGCCAGCTGACCCCACGCAATACGTCATGACGTCAAGAGGTTTACAAGTGTCTTGAAAGAGGACCGTTCCAACGTTGTTGTATGTCAACTGATACTAATTAATGTCTTTGTGTCAGTTTATTGTTTAAAATGGTCCGCAAATGTGCGTTTTATATATGTAACACGTGACCTTTCTACGTCACTACGCGTTTACGTTAGGTCGCGCTGGACCGGATCTGGACGGGAGGTTGTGGTTTAAAAGTGCATATTTTTTGTTTTTCTTGTCAAAAATGACAATCGTTTCACTAGATAAGACCCTTATGCCTCGTTTGAAACTCCGTTGAAAAAAACTGTTATGTGTTGAGTTAAGTATTAAATGTTGGGCTCTATTAAAGTCCATTAAAATATAACAAAAAACATAATTTCTTCTCGACTGAACAAAGAAAGACATCAACATTTTGGATTACATGGTCGTGAGTAAATTATCTGGACTTTTCTTTTAAGAAAATGGACTAATCCTTTAAATTTCCATATATATATTGTATATAGTTCTTAATATTGTTTAGCCAACGTGATTTCATGAGAATACGTGTGTATTTTTGTATACAGATTTGTACGTATTCCTATTCATAAATATTAAAATCACATGCGTTTCTTACTCATATTAATGACATTTTACTGACTTATTTATTTAAGACAGTTTACTCATTTACTTGAAATGTTCAAGACTTAAAATTCACATACTGTAATATTAAACAAGACTACACTTTAGACATTAAAATTAAAAACATTTCTGTAATTATTTAACCATTTTGTAATATTTAGTTTGTTTGCTATGACACACAAAATGTGTTTTCTCATAATGCAACAATAATTACACCAAAATAGAACACAAATTTACAAAACATGTTCATTTTATTAATTTGCTGTAATCCATATGTTGAAAATTCATACAAGTGCAACGAACAGATCCAAATTCTGCTCTTTATCCAGCGATCTTGATCCCAGTTCTCGTCAGGGACCATTAACGTCAAATCTCGCGTTTGTTATGAATTTGAATTCAAATATTGCACCTCAAGAAGCTTTACGACACATTGCTTTATGGCAGTAATATCAAATGTTCATTGGCGTGCTACATCACAGATTTGCGATATTGATTACTGTATTTAAGTTGAACTTTTTCGTACTTTTCGAATTAACTTCTCTGTAACTTACATTATATACTTCAGAGAGGACCGTGGCTACAGAACATAATCATTTTAACTACTTTTGGTACTGCTTTTGAAATTTGGCAATAAATAAACTATTGTGATTACACTAGTCTGTTATGCTTTTTAATTCTAATAGTACATGATTTTAATAAAGTATTTTGGGTAGGTTTAGGGGCAGTGGCGGATGCAGAACGTGACATATGGGTGGGCATGGATTAAGTCCGGGTGGGCCTGAATCTATGGGTGTCACTTTTGAATAAGAAACTATAACAAGTCTATAAAATTCGTCAAAACTTTAGAACACTAATTTAAACAGCATACACACACACACCCGAACTGCACGTCACATTTTTTACATTATTGATACTTTAAATTGTAATGCAACGTGACATTTATTAAGCCTTTTTGGTAAAAAAAATATTGGGCTCTCATAGCCTACAAAAAAGAACATGCACACAGTGACAGGAAATATAAATGAACCCAAAAAAAAACGTATACTTTTTTAAATAACCTATTAAAGTGTTTAAATAAATACGGCTACTAAATGCTTAAAATGAAGCTTCTAACATCATATTCTCCATGCAAATCACTAAAAATATATTTTCGTTCTCACATATTTAAGTTAACTTACTAAATAAAGAAAGAAAAAGGGAATTGCTAGAATAATGTTAGACTCTGGGGTTAAACGAAATGACAAATAAATAAACATTTAATATATATGAGAAATAGCAGAGCGTGCTACACTGGTCTTCTTTGTAACAAACACTGGTGCTCTTTGGACGTTAAGAGGCAATAATATACTAAATATACACAAATCCAAGGCACTCGAGTGAGAAAAATATTAAAAAGCCTTTAATACACTGGGCTACATACAAAATTAAAAGGTAGATCTACGCGTTTCGGCTTACGCCGTGTATCCTGATGAAGGCGTAAGCCGAAACGCGTAGATCTACCTTTTAATTTTGTATGTAGCCCAGTGTATTAAAGGCTTTTTAATATTTTTCTCACTCGAGTGCCTTGGATTTGTGTATATTTAAAACATTTAATATACTTTTTGATGAGCACAAGAGCAAGCCTACTCGTGAAGAGCGGAGCCGAGGAGCGCGCATATCAGACGTGAACGAAAGGAATAATGGATTTAATGCTTTCACTTCATTTTCTGACAGTTTCACTTGTTAGTGATGATAGTAATGGCTAACAAGATGACGCCGAATTACATACAACATAATTACCTAACTAAATCTGAGAGAATGCAAACACATTACAATATTTTTTCCTCCGCCCGACGGCCAAGGCGCATCATTTTTTTTAGCCCAACAGGAATTCGCCATAGCCCGTAATGGACGTAGGGCAAGCGATTTTGCGAGGTTTGTTTTGTAGAAAGACTTTCTTTAAAGTGAATTTCGTTTTGTATAAATTGTATCTTAATATTAATCAATGTTTGATCAAACAATTGCCTCGATTTAATAAATAAGAAGCAAACCAAGAACGTCTGTGGTGTGGATTGAAGTGAACCCACTATATTTCCGCAGCCTACGTCTTTCTGCTTTAATGCATTTCTTAAATTAATGTCTCAATTACACAGTAGGCTTATAGGTTGTTATGATAGGCTATTTGTTGTTTAAAAGCAATAGGCTATATTGTATAAAGTGTAGCAATAAACGTGGCGTGACTTATAGTGCTGCTATATCGCTATATCAAACAACATCACTATGATCAGATGTTTTCTTTCTATTTTTTACCCGGCTGTCATATTTGTTGTGTGTTTATGTTATTGAGAGGAAAGCGCGCAGCACATATTTATAACGTGTTGTTATTCAAAATACGTTTTCTACTTGCTTGCAAAAAAAGTTCTCAAAGTGATCATGGCTGAAAGCTGCTCGGGAATATTTCATTATAACGCAACATTCAACTGCTTTAATAGTTTTTAAATAGTTATCAGGCTTACTTATAATTTTACTGTTTTTAACATAACATGCAATAGATAAATTACACCACATAAAGTAGTATATATGTCTAACTATACAGAGTAGTATTTTTTACATTTCTGATTGGGCGGGCCAGCTCTCAATCTGGGCGGGCCCAGGCCCGCCCAGGCCCGCCCATAGCTCCGCGCCTGTTTAGGGGTTGGACTGTATTAGCGACTTAAAATATATTTAAATGCTATATTGTTACTATGGTTACTAAAATTTCCTACATATATCTGTACATTACGTATTTTTACAATGTTTGTTGTATAAAAAAGGGTTTGAGTTTAGAGTAAGGTTTGGGTTAGGGTGGTACAACCCTGTATCACGAAATTATGTACCTATAGTCACGTGTCAGTGTTTCCGTTTTCCAGTGTTTTCACGTATTTGTTACTTAACTATTTTGTCCTATTTTCAAACCATTGACGCTTCGGTTTAGGGTTAGATTTGGGGTTTGCATTAGGATGTCACTTTAAGTATTGGTTTTAACATTTTTTCATGATTTATTTTTTATATTTTATTATTTTTAAACCATTGTCGCCTTGCATTAGGGTTAGAGTTGGGTTTTGGTAAGGATCTCATTTTTATGTAAATCTAACCCTAAACCGAAGCAATAATGGTAAGAAAATAGGACAAAACAGTTGAGTAACAAATACGTGACAGTGACACGTAAACAGAAATACGTGATGTGTTCACGCAAAAAGGCGGAAAAACGTGTCAGTGTCATGGAAAAGACTTACAAAATTACGTGACTATAGGTACGTAATTTCGTGATACTGGGTTGGGTGGTAACATATCGATAAAATGGTTAAAGGGAAGTTATACAGTAGGGTGACCATACGTGCCATTCTTCCCAGACGCGTCTTGTCCAGGTTGTCGGGTGCGTCTTCCGGAAGTCGTATTTGTTGACCGCATACGTCATAGAGGATTATTATTATTATTACCGAAAAACAACCGTTACATTTTAAGGTAAGAATGAAACTATGATTGTATGTCTTATGTTTTTAAATGAATTGTATATGTGGTCAACAAATACGACTTCCGGAAGACGCACCGAAATCCTGGCCAGGATGCGTCCGGGAAGAATGGCACGTATGGTCACCCTATTATACAGCAATCTTAATGGTATTAAAGACTTGTAAATGTTTAATGGGATAGTTCACCCAAAAATGAAAACTACACTGAAAGTTGGAAAAAAGCTTTGCAAACATGTCTGAGGATAACACGTCAGCATTGTCGTACATCAGCAACGTCGTAAGTCAGCAGCGTCACTGTGCATGCGCATTCGCAACAGACGCGGGACAGAAGACAATGCTGAATAAAGTTGTAATTTTTGGACCAAAATGTATTTTCGATGCCTCAACAAATCAAACTGACCCACTGATGTCACATGGACTACTTTGATGATGTTTTTGTTACCTTTCTGGACATGGACAGTATACCATACATAGATTTTTAATGGAGGACTAAATAAAAACATCTTAAACTGCGTTTCCAAAGATTAACAGAGGTCTTACGAGTTTGGAACAACATGAGGGTGATTCATTAATGACATTATTTTCATTTTTGGACTATCCCTGAACTATGCCTTTAACGTTTTGTAGCTGTAAAACCATAATAATGTTACGTTTCGTGTTTTTAAAAGTTACTTATTATTACTACATATTAATAGTGAGACCAGGCTGGTATAGCATACCATAATCTGAAATCAGTATAGAAACAGATAAAAAAAATGACAGAGGGGGGAAGCTGGTCATGTGAACTTGTATACAGCATGTCTTAAATATATGAGTATGACAAACTTGTTTGTTTTATTGGGGAAAATGTAACAGTTAACTTTAATTACTACAGTTCAGTCACTGTTTGCAGGTACCGATTAAATTAAAGATTAGGGCTATATACTCTGGCCTACTTGTTGCAACAAAAAAAAGTATAATTTTTAGTTAACTCAAAGTATGCTCCAAAATGTTTATTTAATGGAAACATGTTGACAATTAGCAAACAGGCTGTCAGTTCATTAAATCATAATCTGTTTCCCACAAAAGCAGCAAAACTTGCTTTAAGCATACCCCTTGACTTGATTTAATTTAAACAGACTCTCTTTTCCTGACATGTCTCTTTTGTTTTACTAATCTTCAAGGCTTATTCTAGAGGCTCTGGTCTTAACTATCATGCTATGTGATTTTAATCACGATTTACTTACCTCATGTTACTCAAACCCTGTATGACTGACTGACTAAATGACTAGGAAACATAATTTTTTAAAGATTGCTGATGCTGCTCTTTAATCCATACAATAAAAATGAATATAGCGACTGAACTTCCTAACATCATTTTTGGGTGAACTATCTTTTATAGAATTAAATATTGTTAGACCAAAAAAGTGTTAGCACAATTTAGCATGTAAATACACAACCCATTTTAAACCCTTAGCTGGTTGGTTGGTTTTTAGCTGGTGTAGCAGTGCTGGTTTTAGCAATTTTTTAGCTAGTTACACCAGGGGCCTCATTTATAAAGCGTGCGTATGCACAGATTTGATCGTAAAGTGTGCGTAGGCAAAAATCCACGGCAAAGTCCATATTTATAAAAACTGTCTTTGACGTGGAAAAGTGCTTAGCGTCCCGTCAGGGTCTGAGCAGACGTACAAACTTTTGCTTGTCTGATTGCTGCAGGTTTTTGCAAAATAAGCCATTCTTGCTGTTTGAAATTGGGTTTGAACATTGACAAGCGCTCTTTTATATGTCTGACATTAATTACGCATCGTTTAAAGGCGGACATCTGAAACTGCTCGGCTGCGCGCACAAGTTCATTTGCGATTTATAGAGTTGAAATGGGTACGCGCGTTTTCTGCGCATACGTTCGGTTTATAAATCACACGTACGCATTTTTGTTAAATGATCTTAAGATCAAATGTAGGATGGTTTTTACGCAGCATTTTATAAATGAGGCCTCAGCTTTGCCAGGCTTGGAGGAACAAGCTGGTCAAGCTTCCAGCCTGGTCAAGCTCATTTAAGCTGATGTGTCGGCTGGTCTTCCTACCTGAGCAAAACCCCTCTACAACCAACCTCGTACACAAGCTTAACCAGCTAAAACCAGGCTGGGAGACCAGCTAAAACCAGCCAACCAGGCTGGTTTTCGCTGGTCTTTTCAGTAGGGATGGCTGTTTGTAACTATTTTACAAGGTGCCTTATTCATATAAATTTGTATGATGTAATTCAAACATTGTAGCATGATCTGCCCCAGTGCCATTCATTTTAAAGGTGTGGTTAGGTTTCATTAAAGGGATAGTTCAGCCAAAAATGAAAATTACCACATGATTTACTCATCCGAGATACATCATTTTTCAGTTATTTTAGAAAATGTCCTAGCTCTTCCAAGCTTTATAACAGTAAGAATAGGGTCCACTTCTTTCCAAAGAAAGTGCATCCATCCTTCACAAAAGTAATCCAAACAGCTCCAGGGGGATAAATACAGGCCTTCTGAGGTAATCGATGCGATTTTGTATAGAAATAATATTTATAAAGCTTGGAAGAGCTAGGGCATTTTCTAAAATAACAAAAAAATGTGTTTGTCTGAAAAATAATGGACACAAGTATTTTGGATGGCTTCAGGGTGAGTTAATCATGTGGTAATTTTCATTTTTGGCCGAAGTAACGCTTTAATGTTTTTTTCTAAAAGTACGAATTAGCCGTTTTGTAAAATACTTGTGAATTCCCGTGAGATCCGGCTAAAATAGAGTAGTAGTAGTCACTAAGACTTTTTTATATATATATATATATATATTTTGAAAGCTGAATATTCTTGAGTAATGCTGTCTTGTAAGCTGTCATTTGATAATGTCTTGACTTGAAATCTTTAAAATTTATATTGTTATTGGTTCTAAATTCTTCTGTTATTTTGACTTCTGAATTATGTTTGTGGTTGTTGATAGCTCTGTGTGAGAATTGAGAAGAACCCTGGCCTTGGTTTCAGTATCTCAGGGGGTATCAGTGGGCAAGGGAACCCCTTCAAGCCCTCGGACATGGTAAGACCATTTCTTTCTCATGTGTAATCCGTTTCAAAGGACTTTATGTACATTAATATGCTAGTATCAGCACTTAATTCCCAGAAATTTTACTTAAATAATCGCTCTTTATACTGTAGAGCAATTCAAAGCAAAATCTCTCTTCATTTATTAAAGTGTGTCTCCATGGAAGAGTTTCCATGGAAACATGCACTACTGCAATGCACAACCTCACACACCAGCTGACTGCATTACCTTTTAACCTTTTCATGTCTTGGCAACATTTCATGATATTCAAATATCAGTGTTTGGTCTAAAATGTTGCCCATTTTCATCACATTCTTTATCTGTTAGCTAAATGTTTTATTAGTAAATTGCATTTAGATAGAAAATGTCTCACATTGCATGAAAAAAGCAGAGTTTTTCGTACATACTGTAGTTTAAAGATTGCTTGTGTTGTGTGTTGTTTTGGGGATCTTCTAACAAGCTGATTCCCTGTGAGCTCTGTAGAAAAGATGTACAGTTTGGTGGACTCAATACTGTATGTGGCGCCAATAATGAGATTCAACGTGGCGCATATTGATGGGTCCCACATGTAATTGATCTATTTATGCTTTATAATCTCTGCCTTAAAACAAGCACAGAACGACTAATAATTTGCATTAACTGTATTTTAAGAAATCCTTTCAAAATGCTTTTATCACCCTTGATGACAAAATAGCAATTTCCATTTAGTATCCTTAACCTGTGCATTCTTTTATTTTTATAAGAAATACGGTATCTATTTAATGTTGTATTTTTTATTTAAAAAATAAATCCAAATTAAAAGGCAAAGATTCTAAACCATAGTTACCATGTGGTTCCTAACCTCATATCACTTTTGACTTATAGGGTATCTTTGTTACTAGGGTACAGCCTGATGGACCTGCCTACAACGTTCTTCGACCAGGGGACAAAATTCTGAAGGTAACATTGTACTCCATCACGTTGTCCCATGAGTTGCAACAATGCATCCTTGGCCACACTGCCAGTGAAGGGCTTTGCATGTGGCATTTAGTATCCAGTGTGTGTGTGTGTATGTGTGTGTTTCAAAGAAATGAGCATGGACGTCTGTTGTTATGTTTGTCCAAATTTGACATGCATTATAGTCCTTTCTGATAAAAACTGTTCAAGCTAAAATATGTGTTTTTTTTAGAAATGGTCTTAAAATATTTGAAATAGCATGAAACGATGGAATTTAATGATTGTCTTTGAAATTATGACTGATAAGACTATCCACTGCCAGAAAAAAATGGTCAAAAATTTTCCCAGACTGTCACTGGGACAGTACCCTTTTAACCCTCGTGCATTGTTCAAGTTTACTTCCTTTCGTGTTGTTCATCCACTAAATTCAATGGCTATAAAAGTGTGTCAAATGAATATTTTTTCAATTTGTTTACATAAATCTGTTAATCAACTTTAGTACTGATCAAAACTACAAAATTTTCGCAAAGATTCCATGATTTTAACTCTTTAATTGCCAAGTTTATAACTGGTGTCACTGATTTGGGGAAAACGATTTTTTTATATAAAAAGTGATTGTAGCATGGATTTTTTTTAACCTTTTTCACAGTCTTGGGCATGTCAAAGATTGGTAAAAACATTGGCTTTGAAGCATTTTTAGTTTTTGTGTAGCATCAGTTTTTATTTTTTTTCTCCCTCATTTATTGTTAGTGGCTGTTTTTGCCCCATTGACTTCCATTGTGGCCACATTTTTTGATTGCAGAGTTATGACACATTTTTGCCATGCATGTTTGAGTGTTGGTGTTTTTTCCTTTTGCTGGGGGGTCAAATTTGTCATTTTTACTGTTGATCACCATGTGGTACTATTGGCCCTTTGGTGGCCCTGTGCAGGGGCTGAGCTTGGTTTCTGGATTGTGTGTTGTGTTTTATGGAGTATAACTCCATAATAAAAGCATATTTGTGTGTGTGTGTGTGTGTGTGTGTGTGTGCGTGAAAAAAAGATTTTCTGTAAAAATCTTCTCTGCATTAGATTTCTGAACATCATCTATTATGAACACAAAAACAACTTAAAATAAACTAAACACAGAACTCAATAACACACACACACACACACACATACACACACACACACACGCACGCGCACACACACACACACAATAATATGCTTTTATTATGCCGTTATGCTCCATATAGCTCAATGTACAAGCCAGAGATTGGGCTTTGTTTTTGCGTAGGTCTACTAAAGGGTTAATAGTGCCACATGGTGATCAACAGTAAAAATGACTATTTTGACCTCTTAGCAAAAGGAAAAAACACCAATATTCAAAAATGCATGATGGGGAGGAGTCATAGCTCTGCAGTCAAAAGATGTGGTTGTGGTGGAGGTCGGTGGGCCGGGGTCAGCCACTAACAATAAATAAGGGAGAAAAAAATTAAAACTGATGCTACACAAAAACTGGAAGTGCTTGGAGGCCAATGTTTTTGCCAGTCTTTGATATGTCCAAGACAGTGAGAAAGGTCAACAAAAATCCAGTTTACAATCACGTATTATATTGAAAATTCGGTCATTATGTGTGTGGTTTTCCCCAAATCAGTGACACCACTTGTGAGCTTGGCAGTTGGAGAGTTGAAATCATGGAATTTTTTTGTGAAGATTTGGGAGTTTTGATTAGTTTTGAGGTTGATTGGCAGATTTATGAAAAAAAAATTGGAATGTTCATCTGATACATTTTTTTTAATAGTTGAATTTAGTGGATGTTTTCATCCACTAACAACACGAAAGGGTAGTAAATTTGCCCACGGTATATCGTTGAGTTTCTGAAAATTTTCATTTTCTTAAAATATATGTATATATGTCACCAAAAATTATTTAATTTGCTAAAACAGAAAGTTGTGGCCAAATTAAGAGTAAAAAAAACCTCTAGTGGATGAAAACATCCCCAACAACACATTAGGGTTATTAAAAAAGAAAACCTTTGGACCTAAATAGGTCATATCATTATCCAAATGTACACATATCTGTACCGAAATGGTACATATTAAGGCCTTTTTAAAGGGTACTGCCCCAGTGACAACTTGGGACCACTTTTTTACCATTTTTTTCTAACAGTGTACAATGGATGTAAATTGTAAAAATACCTACTATCTCAGTTTGTCATTAATTTAAGAGATCAAACCTGGTCTATTCCAGTATACTAAAACTGAATTCTCACTAAAAGAATCTGCTTTAATTATCTAACCCCCAAATTTTTTTTCTGAGCTTACCTCATAATATTCTCCACTAATATGTTCATTAAATCATTGCTCGCATTTCTACTGTGCCCAGTGAACACGAAACAGTATCCCAGCTTACTATATGTGCCTATACATAGCATTATAAGATTAAAGAAAGCAATGTTTATCAGGCCGTCTTTGGTTTTGCGTTGCTGTCAGTGTATGCCGTCAGAATCTTCTCCTGCTTGTATAGCCTGCGGAAAGCGGGTTGCTCTTTTTCCACAGATCCAGTGTAAACTAAGGAAGAATGTTTCTAAAGACCATCTTCTTTCCACCTTCTCTCTTTTACAGCATGATCTCCGTCTCCTCCACTCGTGTGCATCACTTCCCCCCCTCTCTTCCTCACAGTGAATATCTCTTAATCCTCCTTGAGCTAGGCCCGTACCCAGCCATCCTGTGCCGCTGTGCCCAACCCTCTCTTTCCCAGTTCACTTTGTTTACCATGTGCTTCATTCTTGCATTGCAGGCCAATGGACATAGTTTCTTACACATGGAGCATGAAACCGCTGTGTCTCTTCTGAAGAATTTCCCGAAAACTGTGGACATGGTAATCTTAAGGGAGAGCACAACATAAATATTTTTATAGACTTCTCGCCCAGATCGAACACAGGAACTTGTAAATCTTCTTTTTATCTAGGAACAATTTTGCCAATTGCTGGACCAATGGCAATTTCCAGTGCCAAATGTATAATAGAGGACATATCTAATAACGTCACATATTGCTTATACATTATACACACGACCATACATCGGTTTAAATCTTTCGTTGATGTCGTTGATATTCTTTATCTCAGCCTGTGGCTGTAAGTGGGTGCATTTTCCTGCTTATTTATATGGCGTATTATTTTGTACCTATTTTTCCTAGCAGCTTTTCAGTTGAATCTTTTGAGCATGAAAGCACATCTGCTTTAAGGACATTTACCCACCATAACACTGCCTCAACTTTGTAAATGCCTTGTGTAAATATATACATGATTTACAACTCAAATGTGATTAGAGCGTATAATGTGAATGAAGAAAACACTGATGATTTTCTTATATAATCCAAGTTTTTATAAGATTTAGAAGAGATGTAATTTTATTCTTCAGATGATTTAGGGAAAACCAAAATCTCCCCTTTATAACTTGATACATGTAAAGATTCTGGATTTGCACAAATCAAATGACAGAACCCCAAGCAATATTCAGTTTCTTTTATTATTATTTTATTTTGCTTTTCCTGCAGCACCCTCTATTGGTTAATGTAGACATTTTCATTTTCCAAGATCAGACAGGGTCTTATTCATTTTTTTATTAAATAATGTGAATGTACATTGCTATGTTATTCCAACATTTTGTTTGCTGCCAGGACAAATGTGTGTGGCTTTTGGCAACCCATAGTTTTTTCAAATAATCCAATGTACTGAGAGTTTTAATGGGAAGCAAATCATGCTGTTGTCTTTGTTGCTTAAGATTTATTTATTTTTCATTATTTATGAAGAAATAAAGGGAATTTCTTATAAAAACTGACTGATACAGTAAACACATGTACTGTACGTCCTGATGAGCGCATGCTTTTCCTTTAAACTTATTTTATTAGGGGTTTTGTGTTTTGGCAACATACATATCCATTATTTTACAAGTCAATTTTGTGAAACAGTGCCATACAGTATTCCAAAAAAAAAAAAATCTTGGGCATGTATAAAATGTTGCTTAAATGTAGCATTTGCAGGAGAGGCCCCAACACAACACCCACTACTTTTAGCCCGTGAGAAAGATTGTTGACTATTAAAAGATTATTATGGATGATGCAAATAATTGTTCAAATACTATTGTGAAAGAACATTTGATAATGATTATTTTTACTACGTGTTTTCAGATAATGGTTTCTAATATATTGATATAATTAGCTATGCTCAAATTATTAAATTTTATAAATACAAAACAATGTACGAAAAGAGAGCTAGTGTGTACGGAAAGGAAATACTGGAACAAATATGTACAATTCTTTCTAAAGTAATTGTGAATTTGTGTCATAAACATATATATGTATATGAATATACAAATGGTCATTTTTTTGTATGTGTTTAAAGACCTATGGAATATAAAAGGTAATATATGGTACTATTCAGTCTAATTGCAGTATTGATGTAAATAACTATGAATGGAGACATTTAAATTATTCCAATAGATTGTGAATGTACTTAAAGCTTTCTGCAGTATTAAGACTTACTGAACTTGAATGCCGTTTTCATTTTTGTGCAAACAGTAATTATATCTAGAAGAAACTATTTCAATTTAGTTCATAACAGGAATTAGTGACAATTTATCATATCATTTATTTGCACATGCAAGTTTCCTCCTTCCGATTTTTTTCTGTATTACTGCAAATATGTAATTGACTTATAATTCTGTGTCTAGAATGCATTTTGCAGATGCTATATGTACATATTTCAAATAAACTTTAGTTAAAAAATTTTAAATAACTAAAACATGCATAAAAAGGAGAAGAAAGTCCAATGCTGTTCCGCGAATATTGGAGCCATTTTCGGCTTTGGAGTACAGAATTTTTCGGTATCTAAGAGTTGTTTTGAATAATGTATCAAAGTCTTTATTGTACAAATAATAAAAATGTCACTATTGTTAAGACTGGTCGTTCTTTTACCGTTTATACAGTACATAAGTGCTACTAATGTTCAAGCAAAATATTTTATTATTTATAGTGCCTATTAAATAGTTTGCAGACAAGAACTTTAAACTTGAACACAAACAAAGTCTTTATTCATTTGGTTGGTATGTCAGTTTCAGTACAAACATGCAGATGGTTTATCTGTAAAAGATTCATTAGAAAATTCTGTTTTCTTATTCAAATGTTAAGACCAGAGTGGCAGGAGATAATTGTAAACGTAAATCGTTTTGGTCAGTGTTTGAAATGTAAATCATAACATTTCTACTGAGATGTAGCACACTAGAAGTATTTGATTTGGTAGTAAATGTTATGGCACAAGAATTGATTGTTGTGCAATGTTGATGATTGAAATTACATTGAAGATTACGCTGGAATACGACTTCTGAGATACTCAAGTACAGCATCCGTTCCTTTACTTAAGACCGCAGCTCTTGGATTACGGAAAGGATTCCCATCAAGCATTAGAGCTCTGAAGACATGGACAAAACAATCATGTTAAAATCATTGTATCATATAAACTCAATGACTGTTCAAATGATCTTGCAGATCACATAAAAAAACAAGCACTAGTACACCTTTATATATATGCAGAGTTTGATTCCAAAACGCGAAAAAAAAAATTTTTGAAAAAAATGTGTTACTGCCAAAATCAGTATTATATCAGGTCAGTGTTTAAAAGTAAATTCTTAATTTTACGCGAAATCCAATATCTGCAGTGTTATTCTGTCATCTTTTCTCCCTTTTTCCCAAAACGCGATATACGCCACTCCTCCTTTTCTACAGAACGCAATAAATCCGCTCCACATATTACAGCGCACCATTCCACGCATTTGTAAACAAACAATGGCGACGCGTTGAGTACACTGAATCTTAGTTTTCCTCATCTACGTTGTACTTTGTGATCAACAAACAAACAAAAGCAAAATAATACCTTAATGGCATTGATAAACCTGTGATTGTTTTCTGTGACGGGAAAGATTGTAAGTCATCAACATCCAACTAGATAGTAAAGTTTGAAGACAAACTTTAAGTTGGCTTGAGAAAGCCTGGCCTGAAAGTTTATGAAGCAAACATAAGCTAACATGAATTAGCATGAAGCTAGCATGATGCTAACATGAAGTTAGCATGATTTAACATGAAGTTAGCTTGATAATTTAACATCAAGCTAGCATGATTTAGCAAAAAGCTAGCACAATTTAGCTAGCATGATTTAACATGAAGCTAACAAGATGTAACATGAAGTTAGCATGATGTTAGCATGATTAGCAAGAAGATAGCATGATATTAGCATGAAGTAAGCATGATGCTAGCATGATTAGCATGAAGCTATCATGATGTTAACATGATTAGCATGATGCTAACATGAATTAGCATAAAGTTAGCATGATGCTAACATGAATTAGCAGGAAGTTAGCATGATGCTAACATGAATTAGCATGAAGCTAGAATGATGCTAACATGAATTAGCATGAAGCTAGCATGATGCTAACATGAATTAGCATGAAGCTAACATGATGCTAACATGAATTAGCATGAAGCTAACATGATTTTAACATGAATCTAACATGAATTAGCATGAAGCTAACATGATGCTAACATGAATTAACATGAAGCTAGCATGATGCTAACATGAATTAGCATGAAGCTAGCATGATGCTAACATGAATTAGCATGAAGCTAGCATGATGCTAACATGAATTAGCATGATGCTAACATGATTTATCATCATGGTAGCATGATGCTAATATGAATTAGCATATAGCTTGCATGATGCTAACATGAATTAGCATGAAGCTAGCATGATGCTAATACGAATTAGCATGAAGCTAGCATGATGCTAATACGAATTAGCATGAAGCTAGCATGATGCTAATACGAATTAGCATGAAGCTAGCATGATGCTAATACGAATTAGCATGAAGCTAGCATGATGCTAATACGAATTAGCATGAAGCTAGCATGATGCTAATACGAATTAGCATGAAGCTAGCATGATGCTAATACGAATTAGCATGAAGCTAGCATGATGTTAACATGAATTAGCATGAAGCTAGCATGATGCTAACATGAATTAGCATGAAGCTAACATGAATTGGCATGAAGCAAGCATGATGCTAACATGAATTGGCATGAAGCTAGCATGATGCTAACATGAATTAGCATGAAGCTAGCATGATGCTAATACGAATTAGCATGAAGCTAACATGAATTAGCATGAAGCTAGCATGATGCTAACATGAATTAGCATGATGCTAACATGATTTATCATCATGGTAGCATGATGCTAATATGAATTAGCATATAGCTTGCATGATGCTAACATGAATTAGCATGAAGCTAGCATGATGCTAATACGAATTAGCATGAAGCTAGCATGATGCTAATACGAATTAGCATGAAGCTAGCATGATGCTAATACGAATTAGCATGAAGCTAGCATGATGCTAATACGAATTAGCATGAAGCTAGCATGATGCTAATACGAATTAGCATGAAGCTAGCATGATGCTAATACGAATTAGCATGAAGCTAGCATGATGCTAATACGAATTAGCATGAAGCTAGCATGATGCTAATACGAATTAGCATGAAGCTAGCATGATGCTAATACGAATTAGCATGAAGCTAGCATGATGCTAATACGAATTAGCATGAAGCTAGCATGATGCTAATATGAATTAGCATGAAGCTAGCATGATGCTAACATGAATTAGCATGAAACTAACATGAATTGGCATGAAGCAAGCATGATGCTAACATGAATTGGCATGAAGCTAGCATGATGCTAACATGAATTAGCATGAAGCTAGCATGATGCTAATACGAATTAGCATGAAGCTAACATGATGTTAACATGAAGCTAACATGATGTTAACATGAAGCTAACATGAATTAGCATGAAGCTAACATGAATTAGCATGAAGCTAACATGATGCTAACATGAATCAGCATGAAGCTAGCATGATGCTAATATGAATTAGCATATAGCTAGCATGATGCTAATACGAATTAGCATGAAGCTAGCATGATGCTAACACGAATTAGCATGAAGCTAGCATGATACTAAAATGAATCAGCATGAAGCTAGCATGATGCTAACATGAATCAGCATGAAGCTAGCATGATGCTAACATGATTTAGCATGATGCTAGCATGATGCTAACATGAATTAGCATATAGCTAGCATGATGCTAACATGAATTAGCATGAAGCTAGCACGATGCTAATACGAATTAGCATGAAGCTAGCATGATGCTAATACGAATTAGCATGAAGCTAGCATGATGCTAACATGAATTAGCATGAAGTTAGCATGATGCTAACACGAATTAGCATGAAGCTAGCATGATGCTAACATGAATTAGCATGAAGCTAGCATGATGCTAACATTGATTAACATGAAGCTAGCATGATGCTAACATGAATTAGCATGAAGTTAGCATGATGCTAACATGAATTAGCATGAAGCTAGCATGATGCTAGCATTGATTAGCATGAAGCTAGCATGATGCTAACATAAATTAACATGAAGCTAGCATGATTTAACATGAAGTTAGCAAGATTTATTATGAAATTAGCATAAAGCTAGCATGAAACTAGCATGAAGCTAGCATGACTTAGCATGAAGTTAGCATGAAGCTAACATGACCCAAAGACCCAACCCCCATGTCTCTATGATGTTCAGATCCAGAGATATAAGGCTTTGTTTATTATGTTGCTAGGGTGCTCATATTTGGTTGCTAGGGGCGTGGATTAATACCTCGATAAGAATCCTCAGAAACTGATTGGATGCCTGAGTAAAATAAGCCCACACCTATGTCTCTATGACACTCTGGTGCAAAGATATCCATCTTGGCTTTTTATAATGGTAGTCTATGGGAGATGTTGCTAGGGTACCCAAAATTGTTGCTAGGGGCGTGGCTTAATAGCTCTGGGACGATCCTAAGAGACTGATTTGATGACTGAGTAAAATGAGCCCACCCCCATGTCTCCACGACACTCTAAAGTGAAGATATTCCATCTGGGACGCTTTTATTCCCTTATATGGGCATGTTTCCTGCCCCATTATAAGTCAATGGGAAATTTTGGGGGCCTCTTACACCCCAGGGGTACAGCTTACACCCCATTGTGAGGTATGTTCTGACACAGCCTGCCAGCTTCTTCAAATGTGGAAGTCCACACGTTTCTACGAAATCGAGACTCAGAGTTATGACCTTTCAAAGTTTGTTGCAATGTTAAGTCAATGGGAATTTTGGGAAGTTTGATCCCAATTTTTAGGAATTCCGTAATGCCGAGTTCAGACTGTATGATTTTCAAATTAGTCGGGTCACCTGTGGTTTCACACTGCGTGATTATCAGGGGAAGCGTTCAGTCGCTGCTGTTTCACACTGCATGATCGATTGGCGACAGGGGTTTTCATAATGCATGACTTTACCGTAAGAAGAATCGCCGATAACTTTTTCCCGGTCCGCAAACTACGTCTCACAACCAAATGCACGCGAGAAGTGACGCGAAGGAAACAGCGCAAGGTCACGCGTGCAAGACCGGAGTTCTCACGTGAGACTGGGATTATTATTAAAAATAGTCACCCGCAAGAAGTTTACCATACAAATTGCATGTGCGCTCATTTGCAGCAGAAAGAAGAAGAAATAAAAATTATGAATGAGGAAATGTTTGGAGAGGCTCCTCCCCGAACTTCCAGCTGTCCTGTATGTTGCTCTCTCATTGGATGTAGGTCATCGCCGATGTTATTGTCAGTCAAAACACATTTCACACGGAATGATTTTGAATCGCCGACCGGTCCAGATATTTAGCATGCCAAATATCTCACGGGTGTCGGCGATCCTCTCAGAACGCAGGGCCGCTGGAAGTCATTTTGAACAGGGGGTGCTGTGATTTTTTTTCCCAAAAACACCTGTAAGCCTATAGGCCTATTTAAAATACATTTTAAAAATAAATACATTGAGTTTCACTACTTTATTGTCATATACATAATAATATTAATTAAACTTCCCAATTTTCAATGTCCATTCGGACAAAATTATTTTACTTTCGTTTTTAAGTAAGGATCACAAGTCGATTAACAGTGGTAAAAGCTGGCTGAAAACATTCTCACAGTAACATACCTAGTACATTTTTATTTCAATCTTTTCACTAAACAGTACTATTATTGTATTTTTTTGAACTTATAAATAATTCATAAATTGAACAAAAATAATAATGGGTTTAGTTCGGATATTGTATACCTTTTGTAAAGAAATACATGGTGTATAATTAAATTTTTAGAATATATTAGGCTTTATATAAGGTTTGTACTCTAAAAATACTTTATTTGTAACAAGAGATAAAGAATTACGAACCTGCAGAGAGCAGAAGCGTTTCAACACTCGGACTTGCTTAAAAAAAAATTCTCATCTCACCATATAGGGACAGAGTCATTGACCGGAGTCATTGCCCCTTCAGATCTGATTTGATTTGTGCCCCCTCTGTTTCGTTTTTGTAATAATGGTTACAAATAAAATGCTCATCCTTTTGAGTTAAATAATAATTTAACCTTATCCCCATATGGGATTTAGAATATTCAGTGACATGACATTACTGCCAGATTCAAACGTCTTTCGCGTTGGTTGGCTCCGGACGAGCTCAGCGCTGTCATATATCAACACAATGCAGTGTTTTCAACCTCATAATGTTTATTTTAGATTTCAAACATTTAAATACACATAAGCACTGGTAAAACAATAGCCTACATTTACTTTGTAAAATACACAATGATGTCTGTGGAAGCGGCAATAAAAATCTATTCAAATAAGATAATAATTTGCAAAGAATAAATAAATATTATTTTCAAAAACTAATAATTTGCCGACGTGTGTTATTCATATCAGACAAACACAGTGGAAGCAAAGTTTACTCTATTGTTATAAAGGTTATAATGATACCTGTTTGAAAGACGGAGACGCGCATCTGTCAATCAGCTATTACATAACAGAGCAAGCGAGGCCAGAGACGAACGTGCTCTTAAACAGAAAATACTATATGGAATAATTTGTGCATCTTTGAATAACGGTAAGAATACATTTCCTTTAAATATAATTTTGTCAAGAGACAATAATGTTTTTTCCACTTTTATTGCTTATTTAGACTGCGATTAAAAGCGTGTTTGGCGCATTTAGCTTACCTCAGAGTTTATTTCAGTAATATTGCTGTTTTCCCGGTAATAATAATAATAGTAATACAATTTACATGTCAATCCTGCTTCCTTGACTGCTTATTAATTTTATTATGCTGTTATGTTAAGTTATTCTATGTGGATATTTATTGCCATATGAGACGTTCATTGCCGTTATATGAATACTCTTGTCTAATATTCAAATTATATGCGGAATAATGCGTACATCTTTGAATAACTGTAAGAATACAGTTCCTTTGAAAATAATTTTTGTCAAAGTTTTGAGAAATAATATTGTTGTGAGGATATTTATTGCAGACGTTTATTGCCGTTCGTCTATAATATGGAAATCATATAGCCAATATATAATGTTACCCTTCTCCTGACCACAAGGCTAGAGATTTTAAACATCCTTAATCCACATTTACTAGTCTATCAAATAATATCTCATGACCTATCATCATTACGCTGTCTAAATTTTGCTAGTCAGTTTCTGGTTACCTGTGCAGTTGCATAGTAGGCTATTGAGTGTTTTATGGAGCGCTGCATTTAAAAATCTGTCGTTCCAAAGCGAGATCTCAGTGTGTATTATTCATTGATGGTATAGAGTTAATCCTTTAATTTTTCAAATTAAAAAGCGTTTTTGTGCTACGAATGCCCAGGGATTTCAGAATTTCTGTGTGGGCATGCATCAGCGAAAGGTGTGTGAGTCTTTTCTGGATCTTGATGCTGCGTACCCATGTCACCAATAGACGCAAGGCGGAGAAAGTGCGCTCGGATGAGGCCAAGGAGATGGGTAGGCACAGACAGTAATGAAATTAAAATCCAAAATACACGTAATAACCTACGTGTGTCAAAAATAATTTCCTAAAATAAAAAGTAATATATAAATTGTGCAAAATATTTTTACTTAAAAAATCTCCCTCTCGCCAACAGGGGGTGCTGCAGCACCCGCAGCACCCCCACTTCCCGCGGCCATGTCAGAACGCGTCTTTTATAATTCACACTGTGTGATTGTCACTCGCGTGCACGAGCATCGATTTGCCTGTGATTTCGGCCATTTGTCGGCGATTTCGCAAAACCTGTCGGCGAGTCAAAATCAGGGCTAAAATCGTGCAGTCTGAACTCGGCATAAGTCTGATCCCTTAGAAAAGATATAGCAACTCAAGTCAGATAAGACTGAAGGTCTGACCTGAGTTTGGAGTATGTAGAGTTAAAGCTCTAGGAGGAGTTAGAGTCAGAAAATTTTGGATCGGAATAATAATAATAAGTTTAAATAGCATTTCAGTAAGTTGGCTTTCACAAGCCAACTTAATAACTTACCTGAGAGGCACTCGGGAGACGGGTGCTTGTTCTCCCGACAGCATCTGTGAAGTTTATGTGATTCTAACACATTGACTCAATGGGATCTTATGAAAAACTTTCCATTATTTTACTCAAAGTCAACGAAAATCGAGCAGGACCAAAACATTTTACAGCGGATCGCTTGGAAAAATGTTAAGCGACGGCGTGAAGTATAACCGCAGCAATGACAGTGTTATTAATATAACAAAGTAAGTGTTTTGAATAATGCCATTAATGGTTATTTTTTATCAGTGCACTGCTCAACTAAATGAATATATCATGGTAAAGATGAATGCTCATGTATATATTGATTCAACAGATTTAAAGCATTTTGAAAAAAAAAACGTGTCATGGATTTATTGCATTTTGTGGAAAAAATAATTCGTTTTTATAATAAATCTTTGAAAATCAATTATGGATTTGAATTTTTTATGTTTTTATAACCTAAAGATAATATGACAAAGTTTGTAACAGAAAATAGTGGTTTTCATCTTGTCACTTTCGAAATTTGTCAAAATGGATTTATTGCGTTTTGGAACCAAACTCTTCATATATTCAATGCTCCAGTACCTTCTAAAAGTAAATAGCAATAATCCTTAGTTTATTAGTATAACAAAGAAAACATTGTCCTTACCTCAGACTGATACAGTTGCCAAGTTCTGGTGGCACTTGCATAATGTCATTGTTGGACAAATCTAGAGTGGACAGCCTATTTAGGATCTTCAGTCGAACAGGATCGATACCTCCAACTTGATTGTTACACATTAAAATGGTCTCGAGAGATGAGATGTGGTACAACACCTCTGGGAAAGACTTGAACCTTAGGATAAAGGTAAATAAAGATTCAGTCAACACACAACACCAAAATTTTCCATGTATGATCAAAAAGTTAACAAATCATGAAATATACAGTACTGTGCAAAAGTTTTAGGCCACCATGCCAGAATTAGATTTGTTGTTTTTGCAACGTTATAGTAATATATAATTGTTTCTCAGTCTATTAGAATACAACCAGAAAATACAGGAAATGTGTATATAGTATTAAAAACTCAAGTTTTTAGGGTAAACTCCCCTTCCACTTGAGCAATAGCAGGAAACTGCAGGATCTCTTAAACCTAAATAAAATTAAATCCTAATTTTATAGATATTAGTCTTTTTACTTCAGTCTCCTCAAAAACACTCAAGATGTGTTTAGTGCCAAAAGAGTTCACAATAAACACTGATGATGCCTAAAGAAGATATTTAGTCCTGAAAATTGTATTTTTTGTAAATATTTCCTGTATTTTTTGTTTGTATCTTAATAAAACAGATTGAAAAATAAATATAAATGGACATTAAAAAGTCAGCTGATGGTGGCCTAAGACTTTTGCACAGTACTGTATTTACGCCAACTATTTATTAAAATTCAATAAACTATCTCTCTGTTAAAACCATTCTACAGTATAAGTGGGATGAAAAAAGGTTTTGGTAGAACTTACTTATTAAAAGATAAAATAATACTGCGTAGTTTAGTTAGTGCTTCCAACTCCATGGGCAATGACATCAGTAAATTGTTCCTGAAGAAAAGATGTTATTTTAGTACACTTTGTTGTGATGTCATGTCTGAGTGTCCTTAGAAGTAAAGGATCTCTTTCAAAGTCATTATTGTTATCTTTAAAGCCAGATTCATCAGAACACAAAATACCCGAATTCAGAAAATGCCCATTTAATAAAACAGAATTCATTTTTGCTAAGTAATTGTTTCCTCCATATCATTTAGCAAAAATAATTGTCACTCTTTACCGTTTTATTTTTACTTTAACTTAAATGAATAGTTCACATGAATTTGTCTTCATTTAACTTAAATTGATTCAAGGACATATGACAGACTTTATTCTGTCAAGAAACAAAGTCGGAATGTTAGGCAAGCTCAGTCCCCATTCACTACTGTATGGATAATTGCCAGTTATTTTCTTCTTGATAGTTGTTTTTAGAAGAAGAAAAAACAAATCCTCAAGATACTTATCTACATGATATAGGAGCTCTTGAATGTCCCAAAAAGTTTCAACCAAAAAGTAAAGTTACTAATAGCGTTCGCCTTTGTAGGGCAGAATTGGTGAGCTATCTTCGTAAACTGCCCATATGTGGATTATTGAATCTTTGGAATATCAAAACGAACAAAATAAAACTCTTAAAAATCAAGTTTTTATTGCCGTTTATATGCCTATGCATTGTTTTTTAATACGCTTTAATTGCGCTTTTTTTCATTGCATAGTACCCCATGGTTTTGGGTCAGGTCAGTTTACTTTTGGGGCTTTTCCACTGGGTGCAGTATGTAGTACCCAATACTTTATTTAGTACCACCTCGGTTGGGGTTCCAAGCGATGCGGGCTGATATCAAAAGGTGACTAGAAAACACTGTAGATCCCTGATTGGTCTGAGAGAATCGTCACTAGCAGCCTCATCGCTATAATGTAAAAGATTAGCTTTACCTTCATGCTAGCTTGCGCTGTCTCGAGCAAACACATTGTCATCTGTGCTTTGCTATAAGTTCCAAAACTCCCTTTTAGGAATCAGGAACACCATACCAGTTTTTTCCGGACTTGCAGTTTGTGTCGGCATGTTCACATAATGCTTAAATGCAACTTCAATGAGGCTCAACGTAGGGCGTCGACTGACCCCATGGGTGTTTATGCAAAAACTGTCATGTGAGACAGAGGTAGTGATAAACGCGATGTGCAAACATCTATTTGTGGTGGTCAATTTTAATTTTGTGGCGGACTGAAAAATAAATAAATGTATGGGGATGTATAGCATTACAGCAACGCTCTAACTTGTATGATGCATAGACTGTAAAAAAAGATGGGCGACGCCCATTCGCTCTCTTCCATTGGTGAAAAGTGAAGCCGTCAGTGTACCGATACAAGCTGACATCTTGGGTCTTAAGTCTGCGCAGTAGTGATTTCGGGACCAATCCTGCGCAGTAGTGAGCAGGAAGTAAAGCCGTGAAAGCAAGGCCCCTCCCTCGCTCTCGCAGAATGCGCATAACACAGCTGTCAATCATGACGTCACACCACCATTTTTTATAGCATTAAATAACTAACTAAACACAAACTTATTTTAAAAACAAACACTTGAATTTACATCAGCTTGATGAAACTTCAGTAAATGACAGACACAAGCTTCGGAAAAAAGATAATTGAAGTGTAATTAAATTGTTTAGTTGGTCTCAAGTCCCATTAAATAACATGAGGAGGCGAAGTTTATGACCTATACTGGGACCAGTCACTGTGGGGGCGATTGAGACGTTTTGGCTTCACTTTTTAGGGCTTGTGCGGCACGCTTGGTATGATGTCACAGCAGTTGGCAGCACAAATATAATGACTCACCTATAATCCCTCCCACCTTGAAAGTGCTACTAAACTCGATGGAAAAGCTAACCAAGCCAAAGTGAGGTGAGCTGACCCGACCTAAACCGTGGGGCACTATGCAATGGAAAAGCGCCATAAGACAACCCATGTGCAACTTTATCATTCAACACCATTGCTGAGTAGAGCTGCCAAACGATTAGTCGCAGATTAAAGATTTTGCTGACATATAAAATGTGTGTGTAATGTTTATAATAATTATGTATATATAAATGCATGTATATATTTAAGAAATATTTGCATGTGTATAAACATTTGCAGATTTACATATGATTTATATCATATATAAATATTTATTATATCAATATATTTTTCCTTAAAATTATACATACATGTGTTTGTATTTATATATACATAATATTTGTTGATGTACTGTGTATAATAATTATGTAAACAAAAACTTTCACTCTGCAAACGAACAGTCGTGACCAATCATCAGGCAGCCCTATTGCTGGGTATTATTTCCATAATATTTGACTTTTCAAAAGACATCTCATTTCAACGGTTTGAAATCGCATTGATTTGCTACGTCACACACTAATCAATCACAATTTGAACAAGCATTGTGTAGTCTAACCTGCTAACATCAGTACTAAAAGCAGTTAGAGCTGCTAACGCTCAGTTTATGTACGCTTTGTGAAACCAGACTTGGCAGTTATGTTTCTGAAACCTCTAAAATTAGCATATATTTACGTGTATGAAAGGATGGAGGCGGAGAACTAATTTGCATTTTAATATCTATGATCTAAGCTGTGCGGTTGAGTAGAGGCGGAGACTAATTCGCATATTCATAGAGCTGCGTATACTAAATGAAAGGGTATTACATGCAAGCAGTTAGCATGTAGAAATTACTGTCACAAAAAAAACATTTACATATGATGCTCAAAGATGAGTTTTAAGTGATCAAACAATAAATATGTATAAAGGCTAGATGTCTCGCCCCGCGCTGCTGGCTAATTGAGTGGAACGTCCGCATTTGGCGGCCATCTTACCACAGGGCGCTCGCTCACTTTTCTACCGATTCTCAAACGGTTTGGTTTGTTATAAACGTCAAAGAAGTACCTATGACACTGCATACTTAAACTAAAAACAAAAAAATTCATGAAACATGTTAAAGCAGCCACAATTATAGCCACGTTAATAACGTTTGTAAGAAACCAAAGCAAGTTATGGTCATTTAAAAGTACATGCATCATTAAAACACATTGCTACGAGTGAGCGAGCACCTTGTGGTAAGATGGCCGCCAGGTGATGACGTTAGAGACTCCGCCCTAACACATCTAGCCTTTATACATATCTATGGATAAAATGATCAGCTACATGGGAGACTTACCTGAGATCTATATGTACCAGCAGCTGCAGTTTTGAAAATTCCACTGGAATAGTTGTTAGCTTGTTAAACCCAAGGTTAATGTCTGCAAGAGTGTCCTTTAACTCTGTAATTCTAAAAAAATAAAGAAAAGTTTAACAAACCACCATAAAAGTTGAGTAAAATATTGTATCTCTGCTATAATGGGCTAAGGTGGAATTGGTGTACCTTTGTGGAACTGAGGTTAGCTGATTTTTGCTGAAATTCACATTGGTCACAGCACTGTCACCAACTGCATCAAACACCTCATCGGGAATTAATGCCTCATGTTTCTCACTAAGAAAAATATATAAGAGGAAACTGATATCTTTGCAGATAAATACTGATCCATAAAATCCTGCTGCTATATTCATTGAGGAGGATTTTTTAGGGATGACATTTTAACACAATCATTAAGTGACTATAACTTTATCCTGCAAAAAAATAAAAAAAATAAGATGTGGATGGGTGATTCTCACGAAACCATTTAAACACCACGGCACTAATGATTTTAGCTTTAAAATGTGTAATATAGTAACATTAAAAAGCATCAGAATTAACACAATACTGTGTTCTACCTTGCACAATGTGTGATTTCAACATAAGAATTTATAATTGTAAATTTTATCTCATTTTCTGCTGAAATTCTCATTACCGCAATGTGTCCGGCTGTGTTTGAACATGCGTTATGTTGTAATTTAATCAAATTAACACAAAAATATTAAGAAAAAAAATAAATGGATGTTTTGCTAGACTACTTTAGATGACAGAAAAAATATTTACTGAATATTCATGTATAATAATAATGAAGAAAAATTAGGAAAATGATGTGTCCATGCCTGATGTTCTCATCCTCCGCAACACTTTTTGAGAACAGTTTAAGCACACATACAGAATTTTAATAAAGTTTGATTTTGAGTGACCAAGCACATGGACCAGTTACTTCAAGATGGCTACCAGGTAAGATCATTTTTTTTACAGTTAATTTGAAATATTGTCTTGTCAGAATGCTTACACGACATTTTGATTATCATTACCGCAACAGATGCTTATTAAATGTTAATTTACTTAATAGGAGCATAATACTTTGATTTTAATGCATGTGCAGAATCTCCAAATTATGTTCTTTCAGGTTTGTCATGTCATTTTGAAAATATGTCAGTGTTGATGTTTTCTGACTGTTGCGGTAATGAGATTTTTTTAGGACTAATTTTTTAAATTATGTTACAAAAAGTGTTAAATGATAAGTAAAAGTTTTTTAATTAATGTTCCCATTTACTCCAGACTTTGTTTTTTAATGTCTGGTGGGAAAAAAAGTAAATTTAGGCAATTTTTACATTTTCATGCTTGACATTTTTAAAACCAAGTTTTCGTGAGAATCACCCGGATACTGACTAACAATCTTCTTTTTATCAAATCATGACACACATTACAGTGAATAACTCAATTCAATATCAGTGAATAACAAAACTGGTTTTCCATATTTTGTCTGTACCTGTAATCCAGTGTTTTCAGAGTTTTGATGGCATGTACATTGATCTTAGCCTGACTTGGGAGAGTCATTGCTGTTTTTGGCTCATCTTTGATGTCCCCATCAGGTTGCTCTATATTTTAAAATTGAGGAACCCCAAAATGAAAATTACAGAAGATCTTTTTCCTATAAATTGGCCAAATTGGACAACTAATCTCTACAAACATATACATATTGATGCACCTTGTACTCGACTCCTGAGATATTTTAGGAGTTCCCCAGTGCCTTTCTGTAAAGAAGACAAAATTATTACATGTAATTTAACACATTTTATTTCTGACTTTTCCAGTGCTGACCTCACAAAAACCAATTAAGATAAAGTCTTTTATCTGCTGTGAAACATTGAGCACTTACAGTCAGAAGGTCTCTGCGGATTGCCCTCAGTGGATTGCCCTCCAAAGACAATGACTTAAGCTTGGGTAATGTGCCAAGTCCACTAGGCAGGCTGTTTCACACAAGAAAGAGAAACACTTACAGATCTCTTTCCACTTGTTTGAAGAGCTCAGATGCAAAACTCAAGTGCATCTGACTTGTTTTCTTGTAGACTTCTAATGGATTGTGCAAACCAAGCACTATTTCTGAATGTCAGATCACAAAAATCATATGACCAGCACCTGCTGACATCATTGTTCGTAAGATCCAGCCGCTCCAGGCCTTCCAGTAGAGTTATTTCTTCAGGAAGTTTCTTCACCTTGTTATCTCTGAGCTCCAAGAAACTTAAAGCACTCAAGTGCTTCAAATGGTCCGCCTCCAGTACCTCAATCTGGTTGTTCCCACAATGGAGTTCCTTAAAATATCAATTGCACCGTGTTAGCTTAATTTAAACATGAAATTGATCATCAGTCATCTTTGATCACCTTGAGGGTTTTACAGCAGGGCAGTTCTGGAAGAAGGCGTAACTTGTTGTGTCTTAGGTTAAGCTGTTCGAGAGACTCCATCTGAGCCAGAACGGGAGGGACGCTTTCCAGCTGATTTCGGGAGCAGTCCAACATTCTTATGTCTGTAAGGGTTAACAAATAAATGTAGAGTTAAACAAACATCTCTTTGGAATGCACAATTCTAATTGGTCAATCGTGCCATTCGTTTGACATTCCTCAGAAGACTAATGGTTAGAGAGTCGGGGCTCGTAACTGGCCATGGCAGTGATAGCTGGGTTAAATTAAAAGCAGGGCTCGAAATTGCGACCATTTTGTCGCAATTTAATCTGTGCGACCTTAAAATATATTTGGGAGCATTTGTGCGACTGCCCATTTTGTTGTGACGCGAGTTGATTGTGATCCTGCGTGCTGGCGCTGTCCCAGGTTCAGTGTTCTCTCCAACGATACATAACCAATCAAATTTCACCATTAAGTTCTTGCGTTTAATGAAGACTGCAGATTGGCTAATATGAGCGTCAGTCATTCCTTGTTGCCGTGGAGCGCGGAAATGTGAAAAGACGAACGCGTCTCGAGCATGACGAGAGCGAGCCGATTACAGCCAAGGTTATTACTGTATTTTATGACGACGATCCGGATTCAAATGTAACTCCACCACCGGAAAATACGAGTTGACGTTAAACCTTTCAGAGTGGCTTAAAGATTTCGAGTGTCTTCGCTATAAAAATGTAACTTACTGTGTTTACTGTAAATCCTGTAAAACGGCGTTAATGGCGGAATCAAAACATTTTAAGCGCCAGACGTACCTTGCTTAAACATGGCGAAAGTGCCAAAAACACAAGACGTGTCATGACAAATGTGTTTATTATTGATGGAGACACCGACCTGTCTGTCAAAGTGTGTTTGATGGTGTATGTGCGCATGCGCTGGTGAATGGACATTCGACAAACATCCTTGTGGTCCATGTTGTATTTTTTAAAACATTGCCTATTTAGTAGTAAAAGCATCCTAGTAATGCAGTTATCAATACCATATATTAGCCTTCTATATTAGGGTCACTTTTGTAATGTCACAATTAATCAGTGTTTTACGTGTTTGCTAGATTTTCTATGTAATCTTAATCATGTTACCTGTAATTGTTAAATTATTATTGCTGCTATACTATTTCAACAGCATTGGGTATTAATTTAGGAATTTATGCAGTAAAAAATAAAATAAAATAGAAGACCAACTTTTAAATGCTGGCCATAGGATGTGTAAAGCCCGGTGGTGGTGTTTTATTTTTAATAAAATAAATCTATTAACATTTACATTGTAGTTGTGGTGCTTTTAAATTTTTGGATAAATGTGCCTAAATTTTTGCTGGTGCTCCTAACTCTTTAAAGTTGGGAGCACCAGTGCTACCAAATAAAAAAGTTAATTTTGAGCCCTGAAAAGGGTGAAATTTTACCATATATCCAGAATCACATGATATTAGACTGCTCATTCAGGCTTATTTAAATTACTTTTTTACATCTTAATAATATATCTTTAACATCTACTTATTATTCGTTAAATAAAACATAAAATTCTGCATTTATTTTTGCATCCAGTGACTTATGTGTGTGACACCACAAAGACTTGTATTTTAAGATAATAACCAGCTGACTGGACATGATCATGTACCTGATATCTAACCAGTTTAAGACAGACTTACTTTTCATTTGACTGATTGCAGGAGGGAGACTTTTCAGCCTATTGCAGGACAAATTCAGTTTGACAAGATTGGTCAATTTTGAAAGGCTTTCCGGAATATCCGTTAATTGATTGTTGGAGACATCCTATCAGGTGGAAAAATACAATAATTGCCACACAGTTAATATCCTTTAAAGCAACATCACAGATTTCTCAAATATAACAACTAATCAGACACCTGTGGATTATTTCATGAAGATATGAATCTACTTTGTTGAGATATTATCACTAGCTGAAAATATAAAAGATAGGCTGTTCAGGACCAAGTGATCACAATCACTTACAAAGTCATCTAAATGAATCAGCTGCCCTAAATCCTGTGGAAGCCGTTCCATCTGGTTCTGCTGCAGATGGAGACATCGTAGATTTGTAAGTCTCCAGAGACCGGCAGGCAAATCTGTCAGTTTATTATGACTGTAGAGAAGACACAGACATAAGGAACTTTGTGCTTTGTACTATTGTAGTATAATGGAGGCAAATGAATACCTCAGTATGAGCTTCTGCAGTTGCACTAGTTCTCCAATGGATTCTGGTAGTGAGCTTAGTTGATTGTCATGTATCTGGGAAAAAAGAAAAACCTAAATATAGCGATGCACCAATATGGAAATTTTGGCCGATAGAGATAACTCTTTATATTTGGGGGCCGATAACCGATATATAAATAGGGCGATAAATATTCATATTAATTTCACAATGAAAAACTCCCAGACCGCAGACATCTTGTCTTTGTGCTAGACTAACATACTCTTCTTAAGCCCACAACACGTGTCATCTTCGTGCTATGTCACAGAAAGCACCAATCAAAACTCCACATGGCCAGCAATGAGCAAGTGAAGTGGTTCAACAAACCAAAATAATCCATCATTTGTCGGCTTTCATTTATCGGCCTAATTTTGCTATCAGACTGATAACCGATGATATTAAAAATAAGCAGTTATCGGCCGATAACGATATGTCTGCCGATATATCGTGCATCCCAACCTAAATACATTTTTTGTCTTTTAATACTTCTAAAATCTCTTTATCTATGCCAGCCTGAGTGTATGCTATCATTTAAAGTTGCAGTGTGTAAATTTTAGCAGCATCTAATGGTGAGGTTGTGAATTGCAACCAACGGCTCAGTCCACTGCTCATCTCTTGCTTTTGAAACACATAGAAAAGCTACAGTAGCCGCCACCGGACAAACATGTCATCGTTGGAGACACCTTAGTAAAAAAGTTTGTCTGTTAAGGGCTTCTGTAGAAACATGGCGGCCCAAAATGGCGGCTTCCATGTAAGAGGACCCTCTGTGTATGTAGATAAAAACGTCTCATTCTAAGGCAGGGGTGGGGAACCCTGGTCCTGGAAGGCCACTGTCCTGCAGAGTTTAGTTCCAACCCTAATTAAACACACCTGAAAATCAAATTAAAGTCTTCAGGATTACTTGGAAATAAAATTCAGGTGTGTTTGATTAGGGTTGGAACTAAACTCTGCAGGACAGTGGCCCTCCAGGACCCAGGGTTCCCCACTCCTGTTCTAAGGCAATAAACACATAACGGTTCATTATGAAAGGTCTTTATACACCCATGATAATATAGTTTTGTATATTATTTTGCATTTCTGTGAAGAGGTCCTTCTAAAAATTACACACTGCACCTTTAAGCAAAAGTAGGACATTTCAAACACTAAACTTTTTTTAAATTTATGCTAAGTTTCCTTAAACATAAATTAAAGTTATGATGATAATATACAGTAATTTGTTATGATTAAAAAGAGTATTAAAATGCATTATATAAGCATTATTGGCAGAAGGTCTCTTGAATCAGTAACATAATTATCTCAAAATAAAAACCTTTTATCTTGTATCACCCTAAGGGGGTTCTGGGGTGTTGTAAGTTTTAGTGGTTGTTATCAGGGGATAACAGACCTTGGAATGTTGTAACTGACCAGTGAGAATCAGGTATTTAAAGGGACACTCTTTTTTGAAAATAGGCTCATTTTCCAGCTACCCTGGTTGCAGAAGGCGTAATGATATTATTACGCAGTGCCCGAAAATAGTCCCCTGCTACTGAAAGTAACCAAGGGAACTGTATTCGGGCACTGCGTTATATCATTGCGCCTGCTGCAGCCATGGTACGGCAGCAAAGTCCTTGATTATTACACCGGAATGAGAGTATAGTTCCTAGCCATATTGACCTAGAAAACGGCAACTTTTAATTTTTTGTCGGTCTTGTGTCTGTATGGTTCAATTAAATGTAAAAGGGTTAAACTTTCAAAAAAAATTGCAGATTACTTGCATAAATTTTTTTGAGGACCAAGTCTAAAATTTCAGGTTTTATTTCATTTTGAAAGAATATTTGGGGGATAATTGCAAAAATGTCAATGTGGTGTAACCGGTCTGTGTCAATTGGTATAACTAGTATTTTTTAAATGAAAATATAAATATATTCATAAAAAGGTTGAATAAAATAATCATCAGTTTAGTATAGTATGATTTTTTTACATACATTTTACATCATTTGTCAAAGATTATTCAGAAAACAGAGCTGTTCGGACAAATATTACAAAAATGCATTAAAATATATATTTACAAATAACTAATAAAATAATATTTAAAAAAAATTATGATTATGCTTACATGCCATCAAGGTGAATAAAATATTTAATATTTATTTTTCTTTGGGCCATTTGGCGGTTACACCATTTAACATTTTCAGGTCCATTCAGTCTTAACTTTCATAAAAATGGTGCAAATGTAATTTTTTATTGCATAAAATGAACATAAATACACTATGTGCATTAAAATAAACCCGATGCATGCTTTTAAAACAAGCTTTTTTTAAGATTTTTGAATTTCTCATTTCGCCAAACCATTTTTGTCACTGACCCAACTTCAGAAGAGTCAAGTTTTAAACAGGAAAAATATCGAAACTCTTTGGTCATTTTTGAGTGCGATGCTAATGGTCTAATCGGATTCAATGAATTATGCTAAGATATGCTAAAAGTAGTACCGCCAGGCCAGGAGATCGGCTGAATGGATTTTAAAACTGTAAAGATCAAATGTTTAACTCTAGGGGAGCTGGAAAATGAGCCTATTTTCAAAAAAAGTGGAGTGTCCCTTTAAAATATTTATAATATTAATATTTATTACAATAATAATCTAATATAATGTAATCTAATCTAATCTAATCTAGTGAGGGAAAATAACTGGTAGTTTATAAAAAACTAGTTACACTGATTGTATTGTTTCTATTAACAAGATGTAATAAGAAGTATACTGTTTCCATAGTCTTACTGCAAATACAACACCGAGCTGGTAAATAAGAACTTTGTTTTTATTTTAAGGTACATAACAGAACTGTCAATCAATGTGTACTTTTAATTCAATGAGTACATTTTAAACAAAATGAGAGGTGTTGAGACCTACATCCAGGACAACCAGTGCAGAGAGCAGTTTGATGTCATCAGAGAGGCTTTGAAGTTTGTTGGAAGACAACAGAAGTTTGGTTAAATCTGTCTGCTCCCACCAGCGATCTGCAGCTCCAAAAGACAAGTTCTGCTGGGCTTCTTCAGGTGTGTCTAAGTTCAACCTCCACACACTCTGGGGAACTAAAGCCAATCACATTCAAATGAGCCATTTTCGAATCCATGCGTCGCTGCGCAGATCGATCGGCGTATGACGTCAACCTACCGCGAACTTAAACCGTATAACTCAAAACGTGTCAAAGATGCCAAGCATATTGTCACCTTGGTAACTACCACAGTTCCTATCAAAACAATACAGTCACTACTTATTATTTGTGTAACGTTACACGAATAATTAACGTTAGTTAAAATGGGATATCTTAAAAACATTAAAAGAGGCTTTTAAAATCCTTATCAGCTGGTTTAATTTTATTCATAATAAAATGTTATTTAAAAGATGTTCTGCAGCAGAAACCACGGTTACCGTGGTGATATTTTGTCAGATTAACGCATAAACAGAAAGTGTTATATAAATGACGTTAACTTACGTTACCTTCAGTGAGACCGCGCCCGGATAAATTGAGCTGTCCACTCTTTCTAGCAGATTTTAATAATCCATATGGGACAGGACAGTCTTCCTTCTCTTGTCTAAATCCTGCTCGAGAGTCCACATGTGCTCCTCTTTTAAAACGAGACATTAAAGCGCTTTGAAATACCTGTAAACTTGAAAACAGCGGTGGTGTTGTGAAGTAAACTAACAGCAGTTACTCAAAATGGCCTCCTATGTTTAAAATAAAAGTCTCAAATTGAACGTAAGATCTTTTCTCTTTTAATTGGATAAATCAAAGATAAAAATAAATTATTTTCCTTATACATTTATTTTAACAGAATTTTTCGATTTGTTAAACATAAATAAAACAATACAATTAAAATATACTAGTGGACCAATATCTTAGGACAACTTTGATAAACTTTTTGTTGACTAGTGTACTGTAGTTAGGCTACACTAAATGAAAATGTAAACTAAATGAAACATTCTTGCAGGCAATATTGTATATTTTACCTTTATGTGAAAAACAAATAGTTATTTAATATTAATTACAATACTTTTCAGTAGTTTCCTTTGCTCGCACTAGGTTTTAATGTGTATCCAGTTAAGTCTACACCTCTGGCCTTTAACCGGGACCATAGGACAGGGACCCTTGTAATAATTCACCCAAAATTGAAAACCCTGTCATCATTTACTCACCCTATTGTTCCTATCTGTATGCGTTTTATTGTGATTGCAAATTTTTTATTGTACCTTCTTTAAGGGTGTTTGTTGCAGTTGTTTTATTAATAATAATAATAATAATAATAATAATATGTAATTTAAAATAATAATAATCTAATGACAATACCACTTCACTCGAAGTGAAGTTGTGCTTTACTTTAAGGACCACAATAAAAATAACTTTCTTTACTTTATTGTGTTATGACAAATGTGTGCATTTCACTTTTTGTCTAATAAATCAAATAAAACATTTGGGTATACCATGGTGGTGGTACTGTGGCTCCTCCAAATATAGTTTGAATTCAAAACAATAAAAAAAATTAGGCATGCATTAAAAGTGCATTAATGGGCTAATAATAAACATTAAAACTTAATTAAGATGAAGAGCATAAAGTTCACAAGTTAAACTCTATTAAGCAAACTGTGTACAGTATGTGACTGTATGCCAAAAATAACTACTTTATTTGTAACCATCAAAATATGTAAATCCAGTCATATGGTAGGCTACCTGTTATTATAAGCCTGGCTCAAAATGCTTAATCTCATATTGTAATGTACTGGGGGTCCCTGCTCCTCCTCTATCTATTAAGGGGTTCTTGGTCTCAAAAAGTTAAATACATATGGTCTACACCATAGTCAAAATTATCTGCAGATGGTGCTAATCTGAAAGATACAGTAAACAGTTAATTATTTTAAAAAGTAACCATTACAAATCCCTATGTGTTTAATTCATTATAAAATGACACCAATGAAAACATCCTTACTTCTTTCAGTATTTGGACCTCAAAAAGTAAATCTAGTTGAGAATAAACAGTCATAAAATGTTTGATTTGTTGATATTGATTTGGTCTAATAAGAAATTATACATTATTATATGTTAGTCATATGATTTAGAATTTGCCAAAGCAGCAATAAAAAGACAACCACATTTCTTAATGCATGTTCATTGTTTATTTAGGAAGAGTAAAAAGCTCATATGAGATAATATTTGAGCAGACGCACTGGCCTGGCAACTAAATATTAGTTATACTGGATCACTTTACTGAAAAAATCCAACAAAGCAAGCATTAATGTATGACATTAATGTGTCAGCACATATACACTGATATGGTATCTGAACAACATATAAAAATAATCTCTTTTAGGAACACTTGAAATTAAAAAGAGAAGTAGTGAAATGCTATGTTATTAAACAGACATCTAAATTGCAGGCCAAAGGAACTCAGTGAGAAATCAACCAAAAATTTTTAAAATCATTTTTTTACATTAAGGTCAGTTGTTAAGCCGTATTTGCTTGTAGATATTGAAAGTATTACTACAGTTTGAGGTTGTTGGGATTGTACATTTGCATTGCAATAATTTTAACAGAATGAAGAAACAAGGGTTTGTAACTAAAGATGTATTCCCAACTTATAAAAGCAATTCTCTGCTCAGTGTATCATATGGTCGATAATCTAAGTGACTGCTTATCAAATTACTAAAAAGTTACTTTGAATTTAAAAACATAAAAACATTTGAATACATAATAAAAGTGAAATTGCTAATATAGAACATTCGATTAATTTCCATATGCTTTCAGCTTAGGAGAGAATACGTGAGGAAAACAACCATTTCAATTCAATCCATTCAGTAGTACAGCTCCAGTGCATACTATTTTCAATAACGTGCATGTCTAGTTTAAATATATAATAGAGAAAAGTGCTATGCACAGCATATTCCCTGATATGGCATGTGCCTTTAAGCAGTTCACACAATAATAAAATATAGGTTTTAAACGCTGCAATAAACAGCATGCAATAAATATGTTAAAGCATATGCACTGATACAGTATGGCTATTGCCCTCAGCAATAAACAAGGAGAAAAAACACAGATGTTATTTAAAAAATGATTAGTTCTTAATCTACTCTTTTTTTTATTGCATTAACTATTAAATTGGACCTTTAAATTTCCCCCAGATCCAGATCCTTTCATATTTATGCACTGTGTATTATATTCAGAAGAAAAAAATATTAGACAGATAAAGTGCATTGGTGTTGGGTTTAAAACATCTTTTTTCTTCATTTTAAATTAAATCATAAAATCATTTTGGTATGGGTATGAAGGCTGGAGTCAAAAAGAGGTGACTCCCCTGCTTTGGCTAGCAGACTTGCTACGAAGTCAACAGAGATACCAGGGAGCTCACAATAGTCATCAACAATACCGAGGATAAGGAAAACACTGCAGAAAGAGAGAAACAAATGCACACAAAATGGAGACTATTAACTAAAAGTTGCCATTTATATGCTCTCAAACTGGTACAGAGAGTTCTGTAAAGGGTCATTACATCATTGTTGCTATCTGAGATAACAAATTCAATTGAATGATACATTTACATATTTGAAAAATGTTTAGAGATGGTGGAGTCACATGTTTATCTTTGAAGCTACAATTGAGAATGCCTTGAAATTATACATTTATTTTACAAATGATTGTCTTGTTTAAAGGGACACTAGCTTAGCTTAGCAATACCCAGTGAATCTGATTAGACCATTAGCATCATGACCAAAAATGACCAAAGAGTCTCAACATTTTTCCCAGATTTCAAACTTGATCCTTCTGTAGAGACACTGTGCACCAAGACCGACAGAAAATCAAAAGTTGCAACCCTCTAGGCCGATTGGGCTAGGAACTACACTTTCATTCTGGCGTAATAATCAGTGACTTTGCTGTAACATGGCTGCAGCAGGCGTAGTGATAATACACACTGCCCGAAAATAGTCCCTTGGTTACTTTCAATAGCAGGGGACTTTTTTCAGGCACCGCGTAATATCATTGCGCCTCCTGCAGCCATAGTACGGCAGCAAAGTTCCTGATTATTACGCCAGAATTATGCTAGAAAATCACAACTTTTAATTTTCTGTCGGTTTTAGTACACTATGTAACTACAGAAGAGTCAAGTTTTAAATAGGAAAAATATAGAAATTCTTTGGTTATTTTTTTAGCGCATTGCTAATGGTCAAATCAGATTCAATGAATTGTGCTAAGCTATGCTAAAAATGGTACTGCCAGACCCGGAGATCGGCTGAATGGATTTCAAAACTGTAAAAATCAAACATTTAACTCTAGGGGAGCTGGAAAATGTGGAGTGTCCATTTAACATCAAAATTAACCAAGTAATAAGACACTATTAAAAGTGAGGTGTTACACAAGGGAAAAGTATACATTTGCAAACTGATAATACCTGTTGAGGAAGCTGAACACTCCATGGCCACCGCTGCATCCAGGTAACTTTTGCCAAGCCAATCCTCATAAGTCTTCCTCTCTCCCACGCCAATCAAAGTGAGGGTTGAGTCCTTGAAAATCAGATCTGTTCCCTCATAATCTTTGGATTCAAACATCTTGAAGCCTGAGGCAGAATTAACTCCAAAAAAGCTCTGAAAGATGCAAATCAAAAGTTATGTAAAACGAGCCAATTCCAATATCCATCTCCATATTACACTGAAAATGCGTCATTTGGAGTTCTGTTTTCTACCTGGGCTTTGTCCAAAAGGCCAAAGATAACGTGATGGTTGGTACAGGGTCGTATCATTACAGCATGGGAGGGGACACGGGCCAGGTTGCACTTACTATACTGAGTGACTTCAGCACGAGAATCGTGAGAACAAAGCAGCTGAAAGTCACCGGACTTCAGGTGTACCGCCCAAGGTTCTGTATTGTTTCCTGGAAATAGCAATTCTGATATAAGAGTACTACCAAAGACAAAGTAATTGTTAACTACTTGTATATAATAGACATGATTTAATGGTTTAAAGCAACTCATTTTCATACCATCTGTGTTTTGGAACACAGTGGAATGTTTAATAAAGGCCACATCACCATGATCTTCAACAAGGCACCTGGGAATATAAATGGACACCGTGCTGAAGTATTTACTCAAAGGAAAAGAAACAAAGTTTAAGGTACTCTTTCTGATCTTCATTTACCTAAAGGCTCCATTATAACCATCATACAGGTCTTGACCTTTCTCACACTTGTTTTTACCACTGGAGTCTCCAATGCACTGCTCACACAAGTTACTGGGGATACCAGGCTGATTAGCTCCAGGTATACAGGATGACTGGAAGAATTCCCCAGCAGCTAGGACAGATTCAAACATTAAGTATAGCAGAATAACAAACAGTATGCCATTTATGTCCATGTACAACAGTTACTACAACATCATATTTATAGGTTCTGAGATAAAAAGTTTGGTCATAATACTGTATACATAATACAGCCAAACCAGTGAAAAAAACTTCACTACGTATTTGCATTAATGAATTACAAATAGGTACCTTGAGGTACTTCGCATTTTTGTGGTCTGATAAGGCCTTTCTCTATAAGCAAACCCATGGGAATGTTCCAGCCTGCAGTCCTGCCATAACCTGTGTGACAAGAACGCTTGCCCTTGAGGTCACTGAATCTCTGGATGTTACTGTTACTCTTTTTCAACACAGCAACAGAGTAATAAATGCTGCCATCAGTGTCTCCTAAAACACAGGGAGAATAACAGTGGGTTGTGAAAAGTCCTCGCAATGAATCATCAGTTATAAATAAAACATTGTTGGGTACTACTTACTGTACATCTCTTCTAGATTAAAATGTGTTACCTAAACAGTTATACTATACAGCAGTGGTTCTCAAACTTTATCAGCGTGTGGTCCCCTTGCTCGGTGCATCCCTTTGCGGCCCCCCAAAGAAAATTTATGACATAAAACTTTATTTAAACAAAACATATTTAATTATACAACATAGTGCTGTTGGTAAGTAGCCTTATTTTTTTGAGGTATAATAATTACACAGAATTTATGATAAATTAATGTATTTTATTAAATGTCATAAAACTGGGGCCCCCGGAGCCATCTCCCGGCCCCCAGTTTGAAAACTACTGCTATACAGTATACAGTATATAAATGGAAAAGGTATTTGAAAGTGTACCTCTAAACCAGTATACACCTACAGTACAAAACTGTTAGATCAGGTCTCCACACCAGACAACATAAAACATTTACAAGATCACGTCAAAAGATATAAATGTACTTGTTTAACAGGCTTCTGTCAGTTAAGAGGTTGATCGATCGTTGCTAGAGAAGAACACAAGCAGGAAATGAGACGAAGGTTTTGATGATAAAATAGAACATAGTTTTATTGTTGGACAGTTTCAGTTGCATATGTCTCAATGTTCAAACCTTGTCTAACAAGCATGAATTCAACAAGTGAATTTATATCTTCTGACTTGATTTGGTGTTCTGGGCTGGATCGTAAACTTTTAATTTTGTCTCGTGTGGAGACCTGATCTAACAGTTTTGGCGTAGTCAACAGGATTCAAACCTGTATATGGTACAGTATTGATATATGGCTCTAACCTGTGTAGCTTTCCCCAACAGCAGGTATCAGACCAAAACTCTTGCCTGCTGTGTAGATGTAACCTCCATCGAGAGTAATGGCATCAGCTTCCTTGTTCTACAGGAAAACATAGGATTTAGATTAATACTGAGTAAGCGAATCTGATAGTTAAAGTAAAGGCAAAGTTAACAGAAAATGGCATGTCATTGCAAACCAGTGTGATTTTCCAAATATACTGGTCACTTTCAGTGAACAATGGTCTTACATGTCAGTCTGTTTTTACACACAAATATCATATGGCTTCAAAAGATAGATTCCTTTCATGATGCTTTCATCTTGCTTTTATGGAGCTGGACAGCCCCAGTTGTCATTTACTCTCATTATATGTAAAATAAATGCTTTGGTTCCACAGTTGGGGAAAATTTTGAACAAAAATGTTTTTTCTTTGGTCAACCTATCCTTTAAAATTCTTGATTTTCATACTTTAATTTTCTTTAGACAATCCTCCACAGATGTGCCATAGACACACTTAATCTTGGGAACCAAACTTTTGCTGTTAAAAGCCACGGCCATGTCTGCACATTTTTGCTGCTCTCCATAAGACAGGACACACCAGCGAAGGTCAGAGGGAACGTCTACACACAGCAACATATTGCAGAGAAATAAGCATTAGAAATACAACAGCCTGAAAGTGTTTACAATTTTTTTATAGTTTAACAAAGACGCAAACATTTACATACCAGACGCTGAACAGTCTACAGCTTTAAGTATGTCATAGTATCTACGGCCCATCCACTCAATATAGTTTTCTTTTCCAGCTTCAATAAATGTTGTTGAATCATCACTGAATAACAGGTTTGTCCCACCAAACAATGATGAGGAGAACAATGAGAACCCAGACTTTTGCTAAGGAGAAAACATACATACATGCTTAAATCAATAAAATATGAATATTACTATCATGAAAAAGTCTCCAGTACTAAAAAATGATCATACCAGCCCTTCATGCAACATGTTGTAAACCACCGAACTGCTGATGTCATTATGGACCACAATGCCTCTTGATGGAACTCTGGCCAGATTACATTTTTCATAATCCTTAACTGGACTACGAGTACCATCCTGACACAAGAGCTGATAGTCATCTGACTTAAGCCCTTGAGCCCATGATTCCCCTTTACCTGAGTCAAAACACACAAACATACAGTTTAAAAAAATCATTGTTATTATTCAAACAGTTTCAGATCATCATGATATCTCGCTTTCAATTGTGCCATTCACAATATATTCACTGTGTTTCTGTACCATCAGTGTTTTCGCCTACAGTAGTGTGCTTCACAAAGGCAACATCCCCTGCACCATCGACCAAGCACCTACAGAACCAAAAACAACAGTTAACTAACATGCTTAAAATATTTCATAAATCATTGTACAAAAATACAGCATAACTTTGGCTGTTGTGAAACCACTTGTTAAGTCTGACGTCATGCACCGCTTCCGGGTCCAACCTATCTCAATTTTCACGTAAATGTGTAATAGGAATAAATAGTGCTCATAAACGGCTTCTACTGAAATGAGTGGAGGCTTGGACCCCGAAACAGTATTCCTTACGTCATGACTTAACAAACCGATAACATGGAGGTTTTATTTAATATGATACCTGAATGCTCCATTATATGAGTAGTAGCTCTCGCGATCGCTTTCATCACACTTAAAATTTCCTGTCCCATCTCCCTTACACTGTTCACACAAAGATGGGGGGTCGTCTTTAGCCCCCGGGACACAGCTGGCGTTAAAGAAGTCAGCAAACCCTAACAAGGCAATGTAAACCACAAGATACTTTTCCATCTGATAGCAGCAAAATCACTTTGACAGTTTAACACTACAGCACATCTAAGGAGTACCTTGGGAGACGTCGCATCCCATTGCAGACATCTTTCCACTATCAATTAAATATCCTACAGGGATGTTCCAGCCAGTTGTACGGTGCTTTCCTGTGTGACAAGAGTTCTTCCCTTTTAGGTTGTTGATGTTGATGGCTGAATTTGCCTTTTTTACTACAGCGACACCATAGTAGGTTATTCCTTTCCCTGTAGCCATTAAAAGAAGAACAATTGAGTGAATTGAAAATGCAGCATTTTTATCAAATCCACATCTTTAAAGAAAAATAAAAATTTTAACTTGATTTTATAAGTTATGTCAACTATTCATGTTTAAGTGCTATAATTGGGTATCCAGTGCTAACCTAGAAAATGTGAAAAAGATTAACCCAGTAACTTAGTTTTGGTAAACCATTCTCTGCAAGCATGTGAAAAAATAGGTCATTGAGATTTGGCACCCCTTGTGATATCAATAGGGGATAATACCGCCCCTTAATCTGCATTATCCAACCACAGCACTGCCATTTAGTGCAGAGATCAGTCATTTGCATTTTAAAGGACACACCCAAAAATGGCACATTTTTGCTCACACCTAAAAAGTGGCAATTTAACATGTTACAGTATAATAAATTATCTATATGGAATTTTGAGCTAAATTTTACATCAAAGATTTATTTTAAATCTTAAAAAAGTCTTGTGAAATGTCCCTTTTAAAATAGTAGGTTAAATTGACTTGCAAAACCAAGTTGTTTAAACTTTATGCTGCATTTTTGCTTTATAGTGCACTATATTATAGCCTAATGGAGATTCATTCGAGGCAATAAACAACTAATATACACCCCCTAACTGACGCACTTTACTATTTTTACTAATAGAGGGTATGCATTGATGTCACTTTTCCACGTGACACGCTGGAACTCGCCCCGTTGAGTGGCAAACATTCAACAAAATGGCTGGTTTTCATAGTGGCTGTGGCGAAAATGCCAGTAAAGCTGACTATTTTCAGCTTAAATTGAATTTAGTTGGACTTGAGAGCAGAGGTGGACAATACTTAGTTTGACATGTTTCAAGCATCTGTGCTTTATTAGGGTGTTTGTCTTGGGAAAAATTTTACTGCACTACATTGTAAAGCATAATCATACTGTGTATTCTTTAATATTACATTTTTTTAATACCTAATTATATTAAAATTGTGCACTTTTACTTGAGTAAAAGTATGTTAATGTACTTAAATATTAAATGTAAAATAAAAACCTGTATTTATGAAATATAGGCTAATAGAGTTAAAATGATAATAATATGCTTTGGAATGTATGTTTTCCAAAGAAAAACACGGATAAAACACAAATAGGCTACTTGAAAAAGAATTTTAGAAAGTAATTTCTGCTTGATAGTGACCCTAGCAACTTGTCAACCCACCTGTGGTCAGGACATTGGCATGAACGATCCATTTACTTATCCTTTCGGTGTTTTTTGCGCTGAATTCTTGTTAAATATGTTAGTACAGTCTATTGCAAAACAGCTTTTTCCCATTTCGACGCGTTTTCTCAGTGTTACTGCTGATTTCACACTGTACACAAATGCTGCCGCTCTGTCTTTTGCCACCCAGTGGGCGTAACCGCAGTCATTTTCGCCGAAGGTGACGTCACGTGCATACCCTTTATTAGTCATTAATGCTACATCCACATGCTATTTGTATTTTATCATGTATTTTGTCACGCGCGTGCGCGTAATGGTTTTAATTATTTAAATTGCTTTACTTCAATGCGAAATTGTGAAATGCGCTAGTGTATATATTTACATTGCATTTAATATCGTTAAAATAAGGATACAGGCAATAACTGTTAATAATTAACCTAATTATGACATTGAATTATTATAATCTATCTAGTCTTTGCATTTCACCAGGGTTCAGAGGTAGCATGATCTGGTATCTACAGTAGGCTACAGTCACAGTGACATATGGAATAATGCCATTAAAATACTGTAACATACCATCAGCTCCAGACTCTCCAGCTGCAATTTTGAAGCTGGCTTGTTTCCCATTGTCATAGATGTCTTTAACACTGGCTGAAAATGCATCCACTTCTTTTTTCTGCCAAAGTTGATCACAAATGCAACTAAATTATTTAAAAAGCTTTTTCGATAAAAAGGAACAAAAATATGTGATATATATTACATACGCACGCACGCAACCATCAAACCAAACCCTCACAGAAAACTTTCTGCTGTTTTAGATAAAAAACTGATATATAAGCTTGTTTCCCTTGGAAACCAAAACATTTTATCATCATCTGTTTTATGATATCTGCATCTAGAGGATAAGATATGATGTTCTTCTGTCTATCTTACTTCATGTTACTTTTTTAGTCAGCCCACATGAATAAAAAATACTTTAGTAATTATTATATTAACACTGTAAAAAATTTGCTGTAATTATGCAGCTGGTTGCCAGTAACTAACTGTAGAAGAAAAAGATTGAAAAAGTTTCATGTTCATGTTTGAACAAACTGTGGCCAGTAAATAACATAAATGTAAAATCTACAGTAAGTTACTGGGGGCTAGTTGCCAGTAATACCCAGTAATAATTTCTACAGAAATTTTTTACAGTGTAAAATTGTTAGATTCTGAGGTATTTTTGAACTTAACAATATTGTAAATAGCCTACTATTCAGTGTAGTATTTATCGACTACCACAATTTACTTTTTACAAAAAACCCACATACTTGATTTTCCTTACTTGACGTCTCTTTGTTAAATATGTCAAATGAAGTATGTGTAGCCTACTTACAGTGAGTTTTTGAGCGCACTCGGCTTTAGATGAGGCGAGGACACAGCGCAGTGTTGGCCGTATTGACACACTGGTGAAGGCCTCCGCCATAGCTTTGCATTTTGCCTCCTCCTCGGTCGAAATAGTGCACCACCTTACCGTGCTCTGTCCCGACACTGCACCAGTTGATTTATAATATAATATTACTTTTTTTTATCTAATAAATAGTTTGACTTTTTAAGTGCTAATAAAAAATTTAAATCATAGATATTGCATATTAAACTACATAATATATGAATATCCCATTTTTTAAGGCTCTTACCATAATGCGCAGCGACAAGCAGAATACTCAGGAAAACCCAAGTGCCCATCTCTAAGTCCCGCGTGCGCAGATGTGTGGCAGTTCAAGACTTCTAGGTTTATATTTGAGAGTCGAGATTTCAAAGTCCAAAATACAGCTCAGCTCTTCGACACGGACGGAAATTACTCTACGGCTTGTCATAAAAGGTTTTGAAGTATCTCGAAGCACAGGAGGTTTCAAGATTTATAGACTGTAATGTGACTAGGTTTTGCCTAGGCTTAAATTGACACGTCCAAGAGACGGGCGGAGGTCCAAGGTGCAAACAGAGGGGTCTTTCATTCTTGGAAACTCCACCTTTTCCAAAAGAGAATGAAGGGAAAAATACCTGGCATGGATAGATCGCGTCACATGAGCCAAGGGCAGGTATTAATAAAAAGTTAAAAAAATAAAAAGGGTAGGCTACTGGCAATATTACTGTACTACTTTAGACTTTTGTTGACTGTCAATAGTTTAAAGATTTAATATGTATCACAAATACCAATATGATTAAAATTATAGTCTAAAGTATTTTATTTGAGAAATGTTATCCTTTTGAAATTCAGAAAATTCATAATGTCAAACTTTTTTCATCTCCGAGCAAACAGTCTTCATTGTTTTACAACAGGATGCAGACATGTTTTATGATCATCAGGTCAGCATCATGAGATAATACAGCAGTTAAAATAATAGCTGTTTTAGAGTGACGCATAAGCAAAAATATAACTGTGCAAGTAACTAATAAAGATGTTTTGGATTTAAAGTTGCTAATATACAGTGAGGAAAATAAGTATTTGAACACCCTGCTATTTTGCAAGTTCTCCCACTTAGAAATCATGGAGGGGTCAGAAATTGTCATCGAAGGTGCATGTCCACTGTGAGAGACATAATCTAAAATAATCCAGAAATCACAATTTAGGATATTTTAACTATTTATTTGTATGATACAGCTGCAAATAAGTATTTGAACACCTGAAAAAGTCAATGTTAATATTTGATACAGTAGCCTTTATATGCAATTACAGAGGTCAATCATTTCCTGTAGTTTTCACCAGGTTAGCACACCCTGCAGGAGGGATTTTGGCCCACTTCTCCACACAGATCTTCTCTAGATCAGTCAGGTTTCTGGACACAGAGTTTGAGCTCCCTCCAAAGATTCTCTATTGGGTTTAGGTCTGGAGACTGGCTAGGCCACCCCAGAACCTTGATATGCTTCCTACAGAGCCACTTCTTGGTTATCCTGGCTGTGTGCTTCGGGTCATTGTCATGTTGGAAGACACAGTCTCGATCCATCTTCAATGTTCTAACTGAGGGAAGGAGGTTGTTCCCCCAAATCTCGCAATACATGGCCTCGGTCATTCTCTCCTTAATACAGTGCAGTTGCCCTGTCCCATGTGCAGAAAAACACCCCCAAAGCATGATGCTACCCCCCATGCTTCACAGTAAGGATGGTGTTCTTGGGATGGTACTCATCATTCTTCTTCCTCCAAACACGTTTTGTGGCATTATGACCAAAAAGTTCTATTTTGATCTCATATGACAACATGTCTTTCTCCCATGACTCCTCTGGATCATCCAAATGGTCATTGGCAAACTTAAGACGGGCCTGGACATGTGCTGGTTTAAGCAGGGGAACCTTCCGTGTCATGCATGATTTCAAACCATGACGTCTTAGTGAATTACCAACAGTAACCTTGGAAACGGTGGTCCCAGATCTTTTCAGGTCATTGGCCAGCTCCCCCTGTGTAGTTCCGAGCTGATTTCTCACCTTTCTTAGGATCATTTATACCCCACGAGGTGAGATCTTGCATGGAGCCCCAGTCCGAGGGAGATTGACAGTCATGTTTAGCTTCTTCCATTTTCTAATGATTGCTCCAACAGTGGACCTTTTTCACCAAGATGATTGGCAATTTCCCCGTAGCCCTTTCCAGCCTTGTGGAGGTGTACACTTTTGTCTCTAGTGTCTTTGGACAGCTCTTTGGTCTTGGCCATGTTAGTAGTTGGATTCTTACTGATTGTATGGGGTGGACAGGTGTCTTTATGCAGCTAACGACCTCAAACTGGTGCGTCTCATTTAGGATAATAAGTGGAGGAGGACATTTTAAAGGGAGATTAACAAGTCGTTGAGGGTCTGAATACTAGCTGATAGACAAGTGTTAAAATACTTATTTGCAGCTGTGTCATACAAATAAATAGTTTTAAAAAAATCATACATTGTGATTTCTGGATTTTTTTTTTAAATTATGTCTCTCACAATGGACATGCACCTACGATGACAATTTCAGACCCCTCCATGATATCTAAGTGGGAGAACTTGCAAAATAGCAGGGTGTTCAAATACTTATTTTCCTCACTGTAACTTGCATTTGTGCCAGTTCAATTATTTATATTTTTTTTTGATAGAACAGAGGACTGTTATGATCTGTAATATCTTAATAAAAACATAATTTAGTTACCTTATGTACATTGTAAAAAAATAAGATGCTGGATTTATTTAAAGATATGATGCATAATTTTGCATTAAAATTTTTAAAGTAAGTTTTACTTGAATTTTTGATCAATTGCATAAATTGCTTAAAATTCCATGTAATACTTGCTTAAAAAAATGGACGCAAAAATGATGCACTATTTATTTTAAGTAAATCCAGCCTTTATTTTTTTCAGTGTAGCCTACATATAAACAATGAAAAAAAAAAGTACATTCAGAAACACCATGTATGAGAAAAAAATTTATTAGCTGTTCTCCTCTTTGACAAATGGAATGAATCAAGTTGGCAGATTATTTACACAATCCAGTCAAAAATGTGTTAGAAAGCCATGGTGACAAGTTAGAGATGCAATCTTTTAGTAAACAATCATTTCCGAGGGATGCTGTCAGTGCGCCCTCTGGTGGAGAATTAAAGGCTCGCGTTCGAGAGTGGCAAAGCAAATCTCTCTTCAGCTATGGGCAATCAACAAGTTCACAAACACGGAGGCAAGAATCTACAAGCCTCTAACGTTTACAATTCATGCTAACTCTAAAAGTTTTCACAACCTCTGTTAAAAACAGAAGCCCTCTCCCCTGCTTCTCGCTCATATTTAATCTGTAACGACTATTGCTTGGAGAAATCATGCATGTCACATGAAAAAAGTATCTATGATATAACTACACAAGAGAGAGGGCTGGAGACTCTACAAACTGCCAACTTGAGTTTTTAACTTGCAATAAAAACACCACCATGTATAGCTCAAGTGTCCCGTGAAAGTGTCTTTTGCATAAAAACCAACCAAAAGCAACTAAAGAAATGGTTGTATAAGTAAAACAAAATATAGATTTATATCCATTTATACTTACATATATCCATTTATTTACATACATATTCATATGCATGTATGTTTAACATTAATAAAGAAAATAATTCCCATTGGTGTAGTTTAATTCAAAAGCTCAATATAGACTTTTATTATAACAAAATAGGCAGTATACCGAGGGTTGAATATACATTACAATTTATACTCTCTTATTTGCATTGCTGTTTTCATAAAGTCATCACCTGGTTTTTGAAACATAAAAAGGTAAGCTGTTCCTTTTCACCTTTACTAAAAGCTACTCTCATTTGCACCTTTATTAAAATGTACACCATACAAATAGACATTTATTATAAAAAGAATTTTGTGCCAAATGTTTTTGTCCTCTTTGTGCACTTGTGAAATCAGTTGAGTAAAGCAAATGGGCTGCTTGATCTTCCCAGGAAAAAATTTAAATAATTATGGTGTATGTAATTCGTGTAGTTCAAACCATAAGAACACGTGTTAACTAAAAAACAATAGTTTGAAACATGCTCGTAACGCTGAAACGTGCAAAGTGTTGCCTCTTGTGTTTTCAGGGTGTCAAGAAACATAAAAAACCTCTGTTCATATCAGGTAAGAAAACATACAAACCAAAACGTATATGATGCAATTGTTTTTCCCTTCGAGTAAATCACCTCCCTTAAACATTAAGGAATCGTACCGTTCAATCTGTCCAGTAAAATCAGGAAAATCTCGCCCCACTGGAGGACGAATGCAGAGATCGGGGTGCGAGTTCTAGACAGCAGTCTTACAGAGAGGCATGAGAAACAGGTGGCTGAAAAAACCACCATGAGCCCGAACCCAAGCCAATCCAAAGAAAACTTATTTCCTATGCTTGGGGGTCGGAAAGCCAATGCAAGCAGCAGGCCAGGTAAGTATAAAAATGAATACAGAAAGAAAAATAATACAAAAAAGAAACGTTTCTTTTGTCTCCAGCCATCTCACAATTTCTCTTTGGCTGGTACCCAAATATACGGTCCGGACTGTTCCTCGATGATTTGTTTAACCTGGTTGTAGATCTCTTCCAATGTGTCCCCTTGTACAATGGCTGAAGAAATGAAAGGACAGGTTTGTTAAGCATAGACAACCACCATATCTCATAAAGAGAGATATGTGAAAGTTCAGATAAACAGATTATTACTTAAATGGGTCATAAGACAAATGGGTGGAACAAAAATATATTTTTTAAATAAAAATTCTAATAATTAAAAAAATAACTAATAATGAACTGCATTTATACGTAATTTATTAATCTTGTTCATATTATAGTAATTTCTCCCATTACTAATACTTTATTAAAATCTGGTTAACGTTACAGTAGTCAATGCACTGTGAACTAACATGAACAAACAATGAACAGTTTTATTTCTATTAACTAACATTAACAAAAATTTATAAATAACAAATGTATTGCTCATGGTTTGTTCATGTTAGTTAATATTAACTAATGAACATTATTGTAAAGTGTTACCAAAAATCTTTATTATTCTTACCGGTGAAGTGCTCTAAAAACTCTTGCTCCAGCTTTATAGCTCTGTCATAAGTCTTCCTGCCTTGTTCTTCTAGTAACCTCTTATTCATCTCTCTAAGAAGGACACAAAACACGGTTAATTGTACCTTCACTTCAAAACTAATCATTTGACAATGTTCAAGTTATGCATCTGGTGTGTACTCTGTGTTATAGCGAGACTAAAGAGCTCTCCTGTAAAAATAAATGTGCATTTTCTTATTTTTTTCTCAGTTCAATATATATATAAAATGTTCCAAAAAGCATCATTATTGTGGAAGCTAATGACTTGAAGTACAAATCAGTTTACGTATGTATGTCAAAAACATGTTTATTTAATTTAATCTTTGATTTTCTTATTTATTTTATATAAATGTAAAAAAATTCTGAATTTGAACACCTACATACACTCACCTAAAGGATTATTAGGAACACCGGTTCAATTTCTCATTTATGCAAGTATCTAATAAACCAATTACATGGCAGTTGCTTCAATGCATTTAGGGGTGTGGTCCTGGTCAAGACAATCTCCTGAACTCCAAACTGAATGTCAGAATGGGAAAGAAAGGTGATTTAAGCAATTTTGAGCGTGGCATGGTTGTTGGTGCCAGACGGACCGTCTGAGTATTTCACAATCTTATCAGTTACTGGGATTTTCACACACAGCCATTTCTAGGGTTTACAAAGAATGGTGTGAAAAGGAAAAACATCCAGTAATACAGCAGTCCTGTGGGCGAAAATGCCTTGTTGATGCTAGAGGTCAAAGGAAGATGGACAGACTGATTCAAGCTGATAGAAGAGCAACTTTGACTGAAATAACCACTCGTTACAACCGAGGTATGCAGCAAAGCATTTGTGAAGCCACAACACGCACAATCTTGATGCGGATGGGCTACAACAGCAGAAGACCCCTCCGGGTACCACTTATATCCACTTCAAATAGGAAAAAGAGGCTACAATTTGCACGAGCTCACCAAAATTGGACAGTTAAATGTTGCCTGGTCTGATGAGTCTCGATTTCTGTTGAGACATTCAGATGGTAGAATCAGAATTTGGCTTAAACAGAATAAGAACATGGATCCATCATGCCTTGTTACCACTATGCAGGCTGGTGGTGGTGGTGAAATGGTGTGGAGGATGTTTTCTTGGCACACTTTAGGCCCCTTAGTGCCAATTGGGAATCTTTTAAATGCCACGGCCTACCTGAGCATTGTTTCTGACCATGTCCATCCCTTTATGACCACCATGTACCCGTCCTCTGATGGCTACTTCCAGCAGGATAATGCACCAGGTCACAAAGCTTGAATCATTTCAAATTGGTTTCTTGAACATGACAATGAGTTCACTGTACTAAAATGGCCCCCGCAGTCACAATAGCGTATCTTTGGGATGTGGTGGAACAGGAGCTTCGTGCCCTGGATGTGCATCCCACAAATCTCCATCAACTGCAAGATGCTATCCTATCAATATAGGCCAACATTTCTAAAGAATGCTTTCAGCACCTTGTTGAATCAATGCCATGTAGAATTAAGGCAGTTCTGAAGGCGAAAGGGGGTCAAACACAGTATTAGTATGGTGTTCCTAATAATCCTTTAGGTGAGTGTATATCCTGGTTTTAATCAAATTTTAAACCCTAGGGGGTGGTTTCCCGGACATGGATTATCTTAAAACAGGACTAGGCCTTAGTTTACTTAGAAAATATAAGAAATTTTAACAAACATGACTTACTAAAAACATTACCCGTGTGCAGTTTGAGGCAAAACAAAAGGGCACTGATGTTTTTAAGATATGTCAGTACAAGTTGTTTTCAGTTTGGACTGTTTGGCTCTTACATTTATTTAAGTCTAGGACTAGTCTAATCCCTGTCCGGGAAACCGCCCCTATGTGTTTGTTTACAAAAGTCCATACTTTTGCACCCCACTATATTTAGTAATATACAATGAAAAATAACATACAAAATATTTTCCACTGATTTTGGTTTCACAAACACAGCAATAGGGTAGAGCTGTGCTAACTGAAGTCGTTTGATGGCGTTGCCAGAGACATCCAGTATGCAGTGTTTGCCCTTAAAAAAGAAAAAAAAATAAGAAACAGTGCATGATGCAAATCGACAGGTCACAATAAACGTTTTTTATTACAGCCATAAGTTTTTTATTACTTCCTAACAATGCTGAATTGCTTACCTTTTCTGCAACCTCTCGAACTGACTGCACGCTCGTCCCGTACAGGTGATTGTTATATTGGCCTGCTTCAATGAACTTATGATCCTGAATGTCTTTTTCCATTTGCTCCCGTGATATAACAAAATGATAGTCCCTGCCATCAACCTCATAGTCTCGCTTTGGTCTAGTCGTGTCTGTTGACAGAACGGTGTCCATGTCAGGTGATGCAAATAATGACGACAACGTTCACAAATGTGCAGAATAATTAGGTAAAAGTCCATTCAAAGTACTCACGGGGAACGCAGGATCCAAACTTGTCAGGAAACTCTGATATCAGATCATCATTAATTCGGTCTTTCATTGGTCCAAGGATAATGACCGGACGAGAGTAATTTACTGTAAAGCACAATAAGAATCTTACAAACAATTATTCAACAACACCACACACAATTAAGTTTTAAATACTAATTTATCACAATATACTGTATATGCAAGCTTAAATTTTGTGAAAGATGATTACCTTCCTGTTGTGTGACCATCTCATAAGAAAGAACATAGTCTTCCTGTCCACCTAGGACAGACAAAACCACTAAGTTAGCTTAATATCCTTATGTATTATATATAGTAAAACTTTAAAAGTTGAAGGTGAAGTGTATAATTTTTGCACCACTGTCACATATATAAAGAAAATACAAAAATGACTCTTTTTATATATATATATATATATATATAGATATAGAACATTCCCAAATTCTCCAGTCACCACCATTTCTGTGATGGGATGTTTGTAATGATCAAAACAGGCAGAGCAATGTTTGTTCGCATTTGCATTGCATACAAAATAAAAGTTTTTTTTGTATAATATAGGAGTGTTTAATTATTATTATATATAAACACACACACACACACACACACACACACACACACACACACACATATACTGTATACTGTATATACACATATAGATATTTATATTTTTATATCTTCTATATTATATATGCATTTTATAAAAATTATATATAAATAAAAAATCTCTGAAATTTATACATGTGTGTGTGTGTTTAAATATACATAATAATTACTGTACACACACATTATGCAAAAATTCACTTTTATTTTGTATGATATTAATCTCGATTAATCTTTGCCCGGCACTCGTTTAAACTGTTTCGACACACACTAATTTGGCTTTAATAAGTATTTAAAAAAAGTAATAATTTGGAATAATTTTTGTACCAATTATACACTTCACATTTTCACCAAAATTATACACTTCACCCTACACCTCATTTATCCAGCATGCATGCATAAACCCAGATTAAGTTAATTGCTATGAACTGAACTGTACATATGCGCTACTTATTGAAAAAGCTACTAGAATTAATAACCAACACGTCCTTGTAAACACAGAAAATGAATCTATGTAATTGAATTCGGGTAGTGTTGTAATATTAACCTCTAAATTAAATTTTCCTGAATGTTTTACTTAGGCACCGTATGAAAACAGCTTACTGAATTTAATACATACTGTGCTGCTGTTAAGAGTTTACTGTTCGCAACATCAAATACAATTATTTTAGCACTATTCAAATGAGTTCGATTTAAGAGGCATGCAGAATTTGAGAAGTTCAAGAGGTTTTTTAAGACCACTCAATGTGCATGGCCATGGTTTATTAAACTATTGTTTGAAAGCCTGTGTAATGCTATTTGAAGGTAATGTTCTAGGGCTAGGCCATAATGTGTTGTGTCCTTGGCCTGATTACTAAGTAGCTAGGTGCACAGATAACAAAGTCAGCACCTGTATTGTCACATGAAACTCTCATGAATAACAAACCAAGCTATGATGTATAAATCACTAAAGATCGTTACTTAATATTGCCATTTTACACGGGTAGAGATGAAAATTTCTGTTGTTTATTTGATTTTGCTATTTATGTTTTTGCTATCTGGTTTGCTTTGTCTTTTGTCCTAGAACATTAAAGCATATTACTTTAAATAAAATTAGTGCTGGGCATAGATTCATCTAAATTAATATCCAAATTATAAGTGATTTTTTTGCATAATAAATGAGTTTGTGTATATATATATATATATATATATATATATATATATATATATATATATATATATATATATATATATATATATTCATTTATATGTTTATATATTCTATATTCTATATAAAAAAGGATATATAAATAAAACACGTATGTGTTTAAATATACATAATATTTACAGACACAACACAAACTCATATATTATGCAAAAATGACTTTTATTTTGTATGAGATTAATCTAGATTAATCTATGCCCAGCACTTAATAAAATAAAACATTTTTTCAACATCTTGACTGTAATTGTCATAAAACGTATGCAAATGTGTGTGCAGAAAAGGAATTGAGCATTGAAATGTATGGGGGTGGTTTCCCAAAAAGGGATTATCTTAAGCCAGGACTAGACCTTAGTTTAATTAGGAAATATAACTAGTTTTAACAAACATGCTTTACTAAAAACATCACTTGTGTGCATTTTGAGGCAAAACAAAGGACACTGATGTATTTTAAGATATGTCAGTGCAAGTTGTTTTCAGTTTGGACAGCTTTTACATTTATTTTAGTCTAGGACTAGTGCCTGTCCGGGAAAATGCTCCACAAGGTTTAAAAAGATTAACAGAATACAATTAAATGGTGATAATGAAAGGAAATAAAAGGGAAGACACACTTACGGTAACTACTCTCACTATCGCTGGCATTAGAAGTTACATGCTCTGAAACCATAAAAAGGGAAAAAATAAACACCACCAACAGAAATTGCACAGACTTGTTGCAGATATATGACAGATGCAACACTCTGGGCATCACCAGCAGATGGCAGTGTTAAGAAACTGTCCAGGATATACAGTATGACGCTTTGAATGTCTTGGCTGTTGGAAATGTTTTAAATTGTGTGACAGCACATTAATCCGTCTTCCACATTGTTCTTAACACGGCCATGGTGCTTTGAAGTTTAATGGACAGAGGGGCTTCACTCCACCACCCAAGTGTGTCTTGTATAGCAGTCCAGAAAAGGACAAACATACTAAACATTCGAAATAGTAAAAATTCAGTTTTTCACATTTTACATAAGCTTAGTTTACATACATTATATGCTGCTTTTAAAGGGACACTCCACTTTTTTTGGAAAATGTTCTCATTTTCCAGCTCCCCCAGAGCCAAACCAGACCTCTACCGTTTTGGAATCCACCCAGCCGATCTCCAAGTCTGCCAGCACCACTGGTAGCACAACTCAGCACAATCCATTGAACCCGATCAGACCAGTGTTTCTCAAACTTTTTCAGCCCAAGGACCACTTTATCTTCCAATTTTTTTCTGAGGACCACCTAACAGAATCCCACTCTAACACTCACCGAAAAAATAACAAAATAGGAAGGATAAGCTAAGTTTAAGTTTAATATGCAACCGTTTCAAGTCAAAAACGAATTTTTAAAAACAAATGCAATGCTATGTTCAGAAATTATTAAATTAATTTTATATCATTTGAACAAGTAAATGTGAAATGAGTTGCAGCTTAATATGAACAACAAACTGCACATGTGAAAAAAAAGCTGCAATTAAACATACTATAACAGCCTAGGTCCCACTTAATGTCATTCCAAAAAGCCATTAGTTTAAAACTGAGGTGGTGGGTATATGAAGTCTATGGTTGTAACTATGGTAAAAATAAAATATTGAAAAACATTTTTCCCCTTAATGTCCAAAATCACTGAAATTACAGGGATTTTACACATGAACAAAACCTAGTACATAATAGATCTGTGGATTTTAGCAGTTTTCAGTTGACGCTTGATCTTTTATTTTGACTCCTCTTTGGTTTAGCCACCGATCCATTTTTACGTTATTAAAACGGAATGGCAAGAACTGATATCACAGTTTCGCAAGTGCATTAAAAATCTACTTAAATAAGTGACGATTGTATAAACACTTGCCTAGTTTAGGTCATCTTTTGGCGGACCACTGGGGGGGTTTGGCAGACCACTAGTGGTCCGCGGACCACACTTTGAGAATTACTGGATTAGACCATTAGCATTGCGCTAAAAAATAACCAAAGAGTTTCAATATTTTACTATTTAAAACTTGTACTCTTCTGTAGTTATCGTGTACTAAGACAATTAAGTCTTTAAAAAATTAAGGGTTGCGATTTTCTAGGCCGATATGACTAGGAACTATACTCTCATTTTGGCAGATGCTAAATGGTCTAATCAGATTCAATGGATTATGCCAAGCCATGCCAAAAGTGGCACAGCCAGACTCGGAGATCGGCTGAATGGACTCCAAAACGGCAAAAATCCAATATTTAACTCCAGGGGAGCTGGAAAATGAAAAAAGTGGAGTGTCCCTTTAAGAAACCTCTGACCATAACATAATTTGTGACGAATCCTTTCAGTTTTTCTACTTTTAAATGACCCTTGACCTCTCTGTAATGTAGAATCATAGCAGTAATCACATTTTTACACAGGGAAATATGAATGGCGCTTGCCAGTGTAAAATTGGTATTGGTATTTTTGCACATATTTATAAAACCAAATAATTGCTTAATAGTATGTGACCGTCTGTAAAATCCAGGGTAATGTCTCATAATCCAATTGTGAGAAAGTTTTTTGAATTATTGATTTTCACTTTAATTTTAATCGTTGACATGACCTTAGTCAGTATTAAAGATATCAAGGTTATTTTTCACAACAGATTTTATGAAAATATTTTTCAAAACAGTATATCACTAAAAATGACTTTAGCTGGGATTTCACGTGCAGATTCACATATAGGGGAGCAGGGCAAGTTTAATACCTAGTATTAGGAATTAAAAAAAGATGTTCAAATTCCTAACCCTATGTATAAGCAACAGTAAACCCAACTCATTTGAAACAAGTGTATTGGAAATACAGAGAAGTAGAATTGCAACCCGTCTGCTTGCATCTTGTCGCATACTGTGTTTAGGGCTTTAATATCCACAGAGACAAAACACAGGCTCCAGACACAAGATGTGAAACCCAAGATTCTCATTTATAACTTCTAGAGAGTTGGTTTCTGAGGTATGAAATGAGTCTGAGGCCAGAGAGGGTACAGATCTGCTGTTGCCTTTTTTGACTTACTCAAGCCTTTGTCGTCACTCAGGTCCTGTAGATCAGTCAGCAGAGAGCAAAAAAGACAGAAGAAAACCACAAAAATAACAATGATTACTGGAACAACACATCTGGTCTTACCGCTAAACAAAACTCCTGCCAAACAACAAGCCCAGATCGAACGGCTGCCACAGCCTGGTTCAATGAACAACACACTAGGATGCTGTCCATAGATCTTATCCATAAGATGATCCATAGCCACTGAATGCGTTTAAGGTTGTTGCATGAGCAGGAGTTTTGTCCAACGGTGTGTCTGGGGTGTGACGCTACCCTGTCCTGTACTGCCCAGTGCTGGTTTGTGCCACGGTTAATGTACTTACGATCCGCATCGCTCGTTTCCTGCTCGCTGGGGTCCTTGGTCTTGTAGAAAGTGAATTTTCGCGAAAAGAGGTTCTTTCTACGCTTGTCATTGAGCGACTGCTGAGAAGGAAGGGGTGGGGTGGAGGAGGTAGGGAGAACAAAAAAGGAAGAACAGATGGAATGGAGTTGGGTGTATATAGTTAAGAATAAATGCCCAACTTAACAGATGCCCATATTTCTGATTCTGTGGCCATCACCTACTAATAAAATGAACTAAAATGGTGTAAAACAAAATCTTGGTTTGGAAATGGACACAGACACAGGTGAAATTATGAGGGGTTACTAAACATCAGGTAAACACCACCCAGGAGATCCCACAACCATGATAGCAGGTGTAAGCAAATTCAAGGACATGCAGATTTTAACAAAATTGTCATGTTTACAGTAGACACTGTTGAGTACTGCATGAGAAAAGGAAGCCAACATGCATGTGGAGAGCAGTTTGACATCAATGGCAAGCGTATATATCCGTGTACTGTATATACACAGTATGTCTGTATATGGAGACATGCTGCAATAGTTAATGAAGTAGAAAATGCTATACGTGTGAATACAGGTATAGAAGATGTTCGCTATACAGAACTTTGCAGCACAGGCTAAAGAGTCATTGTCACATGCTATTAGAAACCTCTCAAAGGAGAGTCTTGTTGAGACACAGGATTAGTACGCTACTGTACATCGAGTTAAAATAAGATTATAATTAATTTCACAGACAGAAACTTTCATGAAGAATGACAAATCACCTAATCTTATAAACATGCTCAGAGTTTACACTTGCCAGCTGTTAGTTGTCCTATGTGAGAAGAGTTTTGGCTTTCGAATTGTCACACCAGTCAAATGTGTAATAAAATCTTGTTAGCACACTTCATCTAAAAACAGCATCGTATAACAATGTTTTTTAATTGGGTGCAACAGTGATTCGCAAACTTTTCGGTGTGTGCCCCATGTCCCCTCCCCGACTCTGTGTAGGGTGTATCCCTGTCCGGCCCCCTCAAAGAAAATTAATGACATGAAACAATCTCACACTTAGAATTTGAATTAAACAAAACATACACTCACCTAAAGGATTATTAGGAACACTTGTTCAATTTCTCATTAATGCAATGATCTAATCAACCAATCACATGGCTTCAATGCATTTAGGGGTGTGGTCCTGGTCAAGACAATCTCCTGAACTCCAAACTGAATGTCAGAATGGGAAAGAAAGGTGATTTAAGCAATTTTGAGCGTGGCATGGTTGTTGGTGCCAGTCAGTCTGAGTATTTCACAATCTGCTCAGTTACTGTGATTTTCACGCACAACCATTTCAAGGGATAACAAAGAATGGTTTGAAAAGGGAAAAACATCCAGTATGCGGCAGTTCTGTGGTCGAAAATGCCTTGTTGATGCGAGAGGTCAGAGGAGAATGGGCCGACTGGTTTAAGCTAATAAAAGAGCAACTTTGACTGAAATAACCACTCTTACAACCGAGGTATGCAGCAAAGCATTTGTGTAGCCACAACACACACAACCTAGAGGCGGAGGGGCTACAATAGCAGATGACCCCACGAGTACCACTTTTCTCCACTACAAATAGAAAAAAAGAGGCTACAATTTGCACGAGCTCACCAAAATTGGACAGTTGAAGACTGAAAAAATGTTGCCTGACAGGATGAGTCTCGATTTCTGTCGAGACATTCAGATGGTAGAATCAGAATTTGGCTTAAACAGAATGAGAACATGGATCCATCATGCCTTGTTACCACAGTGCAGGCTGCTGGTGGTGGTGTAATGGTGTGGGAGATGTTTTCTTGGCACACTTTGGGCCCCTTAGTGACAATTGGGTATCTTTAAATGCCATGGCCTACCTGAGAATTGTTTCTGACCATGTACCTATTCTCTGATGGCTACTTCCAGCAGGATAATACACCATGTAACAAAGCCAAATCATTTCAAATTAGTTTCTTGAACATGACAATGAGTTCACTGTACTAAAATGGCCCCCACAGTCACCAGATCTCAACCCAATAGAACATCTTTGGGATGGGGTGGAACGGAAGCTTCGTGCCCTGGATGTGCATCCCACAAATCTCCATCAACTGCAAAATGCTATCCTATCAATATGGGCCAACATTTCTGAAGAATGCTTTCAGCACCTTCACAGCAAAAATTGGAGAGTTAAAATTTCAGTGTTAAACATTTCTGAGTTGAATTCAACACCCAAAGAGTAAATTTAACATATTTAGAGTAAATTGTTGTTCAGAGTTAGAGTTAATCTACAGAGTTAATCATGCCGGTGTTAAACTAACTCCTTGGAGATGTAATTACACTCCGCCCACACATTTCAGTCTTCCATTTCCATGTGTCCTGCAGATTGATTTGTAAGTAAAACTAAATTGTTTACACTATTTTTTTTAATGCTCCTCTGTAACTTTATCTTCTCTATCACCATCTCTGTTTGAAACCTAAAATTGCATTTTACATCTAACTTGTAAAATTTGTTGGCTGTTTTATTTAAAGTCACCATCATTGTGATCAGTGTTTCCATTTCATTAGCTCATTTGCATTTTAATGGTCACAGCTAAAGATGGCACACTTTTGCCTGCACCTACAAAGTGGTAATTTTAACAGGTAAATTACATGTGGGGTGTTTTGAGCTAAAACTTCACATTTGCACTCTGGGAACACCAAAGAGTTATTTTACATGTTAGAAATCTCATAATATGACCCCTTTAACACTTTTTTTGAGTCAAAGAAACTCTGGCCTAGTGTTAAAATATTAACTCTGACCTAGTGTTAAAAAAATTAACTAACACTTATTTGAGTCAAAGAAACTCTGACCTCATGTTAAAATATTAACTCTGACCTAGTGTTAAAAAATTAACTCTCTTGAAAGTGTTCATTTAACTCTAATAAGTGTGGAGCTATATAAACTCTGATAAAGTGTTGAAATCAACTCTGTGAGAGTTAATTTAACACTGGACCCTTTGCTGTGTTGTTGAATCAATGTCACATAGAATTAAGGCAGTTCTGAAGGCGAAAGGGGGTCACACACAGTATTAGTATGGTGTTCCTAAAAATCCTTTAGGTGAGTGTTGTTTGTTAGTTGCCTTTTTTCTGAAGTTTAATTACACACTAATTAATGTATTTAATAAAATTAAATACCCCCAGCAACATCTTATGCCCGCCAGTTTGAGAACCACTGGGTTACAAGGCTTATTCAAGTTTTAGTTATGAGGTAAACTTATGGTTTTGTTATTGGACTCCCAAACACACACACACACACAAATAAATACATGTTAACACAAAAGCCTTGTTTATAATCCATTAGTTTATACTCAGCTGCTGTGTCAAGTATATGTATTAAACCAAACACGTACCGCTTTGTCTCGAGTCTTGGAGTTAAATTTAACTGTCTTTAATCTGGCCCTTTCTTTTCTCTCCACCCTAAAGAGGACATACAGAAAAGAAAACTACATTTTAGAGAGACATGCGAGAACCATTGAGATTCAACGTTGTCAATGTGCCACAATATTTGAACTTATTGCACTGATCATCTTCAAGGTGTCATAGACATAAGTACTAGTCCTTGTCTGCATATCTGTTTAAAATGTAAGGTAGGGTTCAAACAAAGAGACTTTCACATACAGAAATTCCAACTTGTTTCTAAAAATACAGGACTGTCTGTGCCATGTGCGTCAAAACCAACGAGTTTACAAGTCAGGAGTGAGGAAACAAGAGAGAGGCAATTTTTTTTTAACGAGGTGAGAAGTCAATTATCAACTGTACGGTCTAAAACCGGAGAGAAGCAGAGAGACTCTGACATCATAACACATTGGCACATGAGTCAGGTTCTAAATAAGACTTAATAAAATCAGGAAACCTCGTGATCTGGACCAAATTAAAGCATAAGGTAACTGAAGTGCTCCAATAATGTCCTGTGTACCGAAGTGCCTTAATAGTTTTCATATTGTTGAGTCACTGACATTGAAAGTCTAGGATTTGACTGCTTGGCATAGATTCTGTGGTACTTTTTTTAGCTTTATGTTCTTGTTACTCAGTGGTATAGCATTGCGTTAGCAGTGGAAAAGGTTTAGAAAATGTAAGTGGTGGATAATTTGCCTATTCAAATAGGTGGTTTCCGAGTAGGCTATTTTGCTATGTGGTGGGTAGGCTATTTTGGGTAGGTTTTTCCGTTAGTCAACTGCGTCAATCAGGGTAAAAATGAGCTATCTTAATACATTATGTCCTGGAATGCACGGGATGGAGCCTACCTCTTTTTACTGGGAATGACGCCCATCTCGCCATCTGGAGTCACATGCCGTGCCTGCCACCACTCCTCATCTGAGGCATTGAGAACATGCAGGATGTCGCCAAAGCGGAAGTTCAGCCCCTGACTGGGGAGGCCGGAGTCCTTTGTTATATCATAATCGAACAGGGCTCTGGAGAAAATAAGCAAGCGTTTACAGGCTGATGAGTAAGAATCAATTTTCTAAGGGAAAAATCATCCCAAAACGTTGGTAAAATCTTGCATGACGTCTGTGAAACTCAAATACAGAATGTTGAAGACCAACCCCCGCAGTCAGCATTCACTTTTACTGCATCTTTTTTTAATCAATTAAAGTAAATAATGACTAAAGCTGTCAGCCCCCTAATGTTCTTTATCCACCTTATTTTCAAACGCGGAAGTAAGTGATGTGACGTATTTCCCTTCTTTGTGCGAGACATCCGTTTCAATAGCCAGCCGGTAGAAAACAGTGTAGTGGGAGCACGCTTAAAACATGATTTAAACTGTTATGGTAAATATTTACTACACCTGCCATGTATGAACCATTGTGAGGATGAAATAAAGAAGTGACCTGATAGATCATATGAAGATTTATTTAATCAATTCTTCTTGTTGCTCAGGGGTAACGGGTCTTTAATGCACAACTATAAAGCACAGAGGCGTACCAGTATTTTTACAATGGGAAAGTCAGTCAAGTGTTTGTACATGAAATAGACCAAGAATTCCTGCTTTTCACCTTTTCAGGTGATGGTTTAAAATGTCACAACTGTCCCTATGGTGTGAGGTCTTTTAAACAGCAATGTTTAATTGACTTGTTTAAGTTTTTATAGCGACACAAGCTTCACACGGTCCGACAGTCAGCAGCATCTTTCTCATTCAACACATTGTAAGTAGTGCTGGGCAAAGATTAATCGCGATTAATCGCATACAAAATAAGTGATTTTTGGCATAATTTATGAGTATGTGCTCCGTGTAATTATTATGTATAAATAAATACACACACATTCATGTATGTATTTAAGAAACATTTACATGTTTATATATATTTATTTATATTTATATATATTCTATATAAAAAATTAATAAAAAAAATTATATATAAGTAAAACAATTCTAAAAATGAATATATGAATGTGTGTGTGGTTAAATATACACAATAATTAAACACAGTACATGCACATATATTATGCAAAAAAAATCACTTTTATTTTGTATGCGATTAATCGTGATTAATCTTTGCCCAGCACTAATTGTAAGTTATTTGAACAAACCATAATAAACATATTTAACTATTACATTTATTCAGTATTGTTTCCGTTTTATGAAAATATTATTACATCACTTCTTACGCACTTAGATGAAGACATGAGCTTATGAAATTATTTACTTTTTCATTAAAACATAACAAAAGTAGGCGCAAACACATTTAGAACAATTATAAACATTAACTAATAAGCAGTTTATGTCGTATATGAAGAGGTTGGTTCCAAAATGCAATAAATCCATTTTGACTAATTTCGGTAAAAACATGTTTTTTATACCAAGAAAGTGATGAAAGATGAAAACCACAATTTTCTGTTACAAACTTTCACATAGCATCTATAAGGTTATAAAAACATAAAAAATTCAAATCCATAACATGATTTTCAAAGATTTATTATAAAAACTAATTATTTTTTCCACAAAATTCAATAAACCCATGACACGTTTTTTTCAAAAAACGTTTTTTTGTTGATCACGAAGTACAAAGTAGATGAGGAAAACTAGGATTCTGTGTACTCAACCCGCCGCCATTGTTTGTTTACAATGCGTGGAATGGTGCGCTGTAATTTGTGGAGCGGATTTATTGCATTCTGCAGAAAAGAAGTTCTGCCGTTTATTGCGTTTTGGGAAAAAAGGGAGAAAAGATGACAGAATAACACGGCGAATATTGTATTTTGCGTAAAATTAAGAATTTACTTTTAAATACTGACTTGATATATTTACTGATTTTGGCAGTAACTAATTTTTTAAAAATGGCGTTTATTGCGTTTTGGAACCAAACTCTTCATATATTCTGTTCTGTAATCGCATTATTGTAATAATATATAGTAGCAGAATGAATATTTTTATCAGCATAGTATTAGTTGTTTTTAAACAATTATTGAATTTATTGTTTACTGGTAGTTTCTATGAAAGGTTTTACTGGATGGATGTGTGGACACAGATAATGGGTGCATGTGCGCGTGCGCCACATACACATTCAGCTCTTGTGCGTGGATTATGGTTAAAACAAATGTTTTGCAACGTTCTGCATTTGTACCAGCTATTATGGCAACCCCTAACTGCACAACTTATATCTTCTTCCTGCATAATAAACAATAAAAAGCCAGTCAAAACAGCACAGTCGTGTCCCTCTCAATATGACTACAGGAAGTCCTGACACAAAGAGCTCAAAGATGGCGGCGCCCACATTTACGTCAAAAATAAGGTGGATAAAAGAAAGTCATACTTCGTGTGAATGTGTTTGAAGCAGCATGAGGTTAGAAAAGGTTTTCATTTTTGGATGACCTATCCCTTTAGCAAACAGTAAAGTGTCAACCTGTTTTGTGGTGTATATTTAGTATAAGAAATATATATTGCAAAAAATTACAATGCACAAACAGCTGATTCTTAAAGTCAGGTTACAACCATTATGGGGATATAAAATCATTTCTGATGATAACTGTACCCAATTGCATTGACGAATTAAATGATGCAAAAATCTGGAATATGTCCTCTTAAAAATAAAAGACAGATACTACAGCAACAGTGCCATCCAGACTGTGCATGCCAGAGCTTCTATAAATGTTATGCAACCATAAAGATGCTGAAAACATTCGGTACTGTAACAAAGTTATTTTTTATCTTACGAATCCAATGTGCTAACACTCATTTGCCTACAGACAGATTTGGTGAGCTGTTAAGTAGGCCACTGCTGTACTGTGCATGTGTATTTAAGTGAACTGGAGCTGAAGTAACTAGCCTCGCAAGCTCTTGACTAGCTTATCTCTGTTTTCTCATCAATAATGAAACACCTCCAGGAGGAGGTCAAGGAATCCAAGGGCCTATGGGGCTTTAAGGAACACACAAGGACAAGGAGCCTCAATAGCACTTGAAGAACTCTTGGAAATGTAATGCTGATGATTTCTCTGCAGTGTCAAGGTGTTTAGTGGTCAAATTTAAAGGTAATTTTTAACCTTAACTTATAGTAAGAAATGTATATGAGTACTTATAGTACATTATAAGTGGCCATTATATTGCCATGCGCACAGGATGGCAATCGCACAGTTGCTGATGTGTACAGTACTATGTCCTTTACTGAGTTGTGAAAGTTGAGAAAGTTTCTGTCATCCAATTACACTAAAAAGGCACTGGGGGTTACAATCCAAAAATGGTACTCTATACCTCTTTATTACACGGCTCTCTGGAATGCTTGATTCTGATTGGTCAGTTGAGACATTTGCAGGTTCGTTCTTTTCAAATAATAACCGCTCCAAAATAATAACGCATAGCCGGACTACTTGCACGAGTAAAATCGCTCCGCGCCAATAAAGATCAATAAAGATTACTGTCTGTTTGGCGCCATCTTGTGACAAACACTCGACAACCACGACAAGACACAGACAGCTTACTGAGACTGAACTTGACAAAATAGAGCATGACAGCTACGAAGCCAACACACAAAAAAATACAGAATGGGCATTAAAACTTGTCAAAGACTGGCTAAAAGAGAAAAAATGGAGACAGACAAGTATGAAGCAGAGGATCTTAATAAGGTATTACGATCATTTTATGCATCTGTGCAAAGTTTCGCGGAAGGATAAAAATGTTAATTTAAAACAAATATGCCAATAAAATGTTTAAAATTCATATTCATGTCCAGTTTTTTTTCTTATGTGGCAAGTAGCCGTGTAATAAGCGGGATAATGTAGAGGCAGCCGGCAGCCACCGGGAAACAAGCCCCCTCAGTGCGATACAAGACCCTCCGCTTCGCGTCGGGTCCCGATCACACCGCCGGGGCCCACCTCCCAACAACCACCGGCTGCCTCCACATTATCCCTTACATATTTATCTGAAACTATATGATAGCTTTGTGTAAGGAACAGAAAGAAATGTAAGCTATTATTTACTTAAATCATCTGCCCTAGCCCCCCTTGCCAGTTCATAGGGACAGCGAAGTGTGATTTGTGAACAAATTGTTGAGTTTGATCTTTTCAGTAAATCGGCTAACCTGGTTTGAATCATTAGACTAATCAAACTCAATGGCTCAAAGATCTGGTAGCAGGTAACAGCTCACTGGGGTGGAGGATTATAAACGACTTCAATATCAGATTGTTCCCCACACAAAGCTATCAAATGACTTAGATGGTGAATAAGTCATTTTATGGTGCTTCTGCTTCATTTTTATAGGACAAAATCCAGGAAAAAGGCATCATACATATTTGAAACGACTTGACAGTGAACACTTAAAATGTTTCTTTTTAACTCTAAAGTGTAATATCATTTTTTAAATATATTTACTGTCGAGTGTAATATTATTAAAAATGTATATAAATATATAGACAGACAATATGCAAATTTAGCTTATAATTTAACTACAGGTATGAAGCAAAATATTATAGTTTAAGCTCTCATACAGTTGAAAAATCACATCAGCTTAAAAATCCATGAATACTGCATGCTTTGAGAATCCAACGATTTTACAAAATGTCAAAGCTATTCCTGTTAAAAACATCAGGCTTTTTAAATTTTAAGATTATATATTAACAGAAATGCTATATAATACACATAACTGTGTTTTCATGGTGTATAAAGACCTTACATATTTAACCATTGTATTTTAATTACCTTAGAATGAGCCATTTTTATCTACATACACAGCTGGGCCACTTACATTGCAAATGTTTCTACATTAGCCATTACCAGACAAAAGCCACTAAAATCTACACACTGCACCTTTAAACAACCCGAGAGTTAATAAAAAAGAACTAAAACCAAATATGAACTAAGATTCGGCAACAGAGGAGCAAGGAGACAACAAGAACGGAAAGGAGAAAACAGGAGAGTAAAAAGACTAATGCTATTTACACACCAAATGCGGGGCATCGCGTTACTCGCTCGAGATTACTAGCGGGATTTAACTTTGTGTCATGCGAATTCTTTGCTCAAGTTGAATATTTTTTGGGCGAAGACACGTTTGAGGCGAATAGCGCGTGTTTTTGCGGCAAACGCGCTGCCCAAATCGCGTAATTTGCATCGCCCCATGCGTGGACGCGTCAGATTGCGTCTTTGCATTGACTTTGTATGTAATCTACTCGCGCAAATCGTGAACCCACAGTAATGGCTCTAAAACATAAGTACTCACTGATATAAAACCATTTGTTTCAACTTAGTGATTCAATCTACTGTGTAACTTTTGTGCTGAACATTTTGTTAAAGAGCAGCTTTAGAAAATGACATCAACACATGAACCACCATCTATGATGCAACCAGCAGTAGCATGTTGTAGTACACACTGTATGTATTTTTATACAAACAGTGGGAGGAAATTGTAAAATGACAAGAAATTGAATGTCATTAACTGAAATACAAGGGAATATATCAGATTTTGCACTATTTATAGATCGCTTCTTTGTATTAAGTGTCAGATTTGCTTGCTTCTATTGAATCACACAAGGCACTTTTTGAAACATTCTTAGATACTGAAACAGATCAACCATACAGCTAATGAATTCCATACCAGAGCATACTATCATTGACACACAATGAGGGGGGAATAATGTACAAAACATTAAAAATTCATTATCATTTTAGTATTTAATTAAAGTAGTTATGTCTACATAATAATTTAGTTCTGAAAATGATTTTTATTTAGCTTTTTTACATATGTGACCATCTGTGAACAGCCAGCTAAAGTAATATTTTGTCATTTTTTTTCATTTTTTACATGAAATCATCCTACATAATGTACAGATTCTGTGAAAATATAACCTTGATATCTCATGTCTCAGGGCCACAAATCTACAGTATATACAGTAAAGGTATATAAAATTGTAAAACTATACTGGAAGTTCAAATGAAACAGGCGATGAATAGGGGGAGCTCACCTGACATACAGAGTCCTCTTCTGACTAGTCCGCAATGAGCCGGAGCCGGAACTAATACTGCTATTCATCATCTGTTCCCGAAGATCATGGATTTTTGCTTCAAATCGACTGTACTCTGTTGGAAACACAGAACACATCATCACGTATGATCACCTGCTAAGAAGAGAAAAAGAACTGATGGATAGATCTGTAATATTGATGGAGATGTGGAGAGAGAAAAACAAAGGACATGCATAAAGAAAGTCAACAAGAAGATTCTTCTGCTTTTAAAAGAGATAAATATTTTTTTAAACACCATTTCTGAAGTACCTTATTCCAGATTATTATAACAGAAATTGAGATGTATACATCATCTGAAAGCTGATTAAAAAAAAACTTTCCATTGATTTAAGGTTTGTAAGGATACACGAAAAAAAGGAACTTTCACTTTTGCCAATTTTACTTAAATCTTGTGATAACTTAAAAAAAATCTATTTAACAATGTGAACTTAATTCAATCTAGTTAATTCAACAAAAAAGTCTGTCTTGTCAGCTTTACTTAAAACGTATTTGTTCAGCCAACATAACATCGTTGCATGAAAGTAACAGATTAATAAAACCAATACAGGCTTGCATCTCATTGGCTGAGGATTTTGCAGTGTATAGTGGGTAATTGTTGTTCTGGCAGAATTGTTGTATCCTCTTGCAGAAGTGTATCACCATTAGATAGGTACGCGAGTAATAAGTGGCCAAGTATGAGTCAATTAACTTGTTCGGATATATTTTAGAACAAAACAACCAAACGTGTTGGAATGTAACATTGCATATCAAATATGTTTGTGATATGTTTGATATAAAAAAAGGTCTATAGGATGAGTTGTATTGAGCAGCTGCACTTTGATTGATTGATTCGTTGTAATGGACTTATTAAATCCTTTATAAAATTATAAAATGGCATTATTCAAATTTTTTGTCATCATTAATAAAAATGTTCATGTACAATACACTGTCAAAAATAAAGGTACGAAGCTGTCACTGGGGCAGTACCCTTTAAAAAAGGTCCTAATATGTACCATTTAGGTACAAATATGTACCTTTAAAGGTACATTTTGGCAGTTCAAAGCACTAATATGCCCTCTTTGGGTACAAAGGTGTACCTTTTTGAAAGGGTACTGTCCCAGTGACAACTTTTGTACCTTTATTTCTGAGAGTGTAAACAAAATTTTAATTTGTTGACTCTACTAAGGTTTGTTGAGTTTACTTAAACAAATTGCGTGGAACCTGTTGACATAATATTTTTTATTAAACCCAACATTTCATTTTTTTGAGTGATAGGGCAATGTTTGGTCAAAATACAACTATTTGAAATTCTGATCTTAATCATATGGAAAAATATCGCTTTTAAGTTGTCAAAATCAAATTCTTAGCACTGCATCCACCCACAAAAATAAAAGTTTTGATATATTTACAGTAAGAAATTTACAAAAGATCTCCATGAATCTTTACATAATATCCTAATGAGATTTGGCATAAATTAAAAATAATAATTTATTTTATTTAAGACTAATTTTGTAGTCCATGGTCACATATTACATATACACATTTTATTAGGGGCAACAGATTCATTAGATCATTCTATTTAAATTTGTATTGATTTATGAGGCAGTATTGTTGTTTTACAGATAGCTAATTTAATATATGAAGAGTTTCGTTGCAAAACGAGACAACCACCTTTTTTTTAATTGTTCAGAAATCTCGTTTTTTGGTTGTGCATTCCAATTAATTTCAATGCAACTGCAGTTGGTTTGTTTTGATTTAAACCTTCATAACTTAAAAAATACAGCTAAGTAGCACCATAAAACAAAATAATAACATGATAACATAATAATAAACATGTTTTGTCAAAAATTTAAAAAATGGATTAATCTCGTTTTGCAACGAAACTCTTCATATGCAGAAATCACTTTAAAAACTATATATTTACAGTTTTTGTCATGCTAATGAAGCAGACTAAAATTATATTTTTTGTCTGTGTGGGGAAGAGGGAGAGACGGGAGAGAGAAAGAGCGAGCGAGAGAGCGAGCGAGAAAGAGAGAGAGCGAGCGAGAGGTGTGAATGGTAGATCATCAGTTTATGAGACCTCTGATCGAGGTCTGCTAGGTACGGGAGTGACACACTGATGCACACACATTAAACAGCAGGCAAATGCATCAACATTATGCACAGCTGTGCAACCCATAATGTGTCAAGCCATATTTAATACGGTGGATCACGTAAGTTCATCATCCATTCCCAGGACTCCGCGTGAGGAGAGTTTGCTCACGCTAGACAAAAACATTAAAAATGTTCATGAATTATTCAGTGGCTTAACCCACTTTGTGTTTCTACTCTTTCCACTACTAGTCTTTTGACCTAAGTGAATCCAACAAAGACCTTCAAGCTATAGGATACAAGTGGTATGCTAACATTATAATCTTAAAAATGCACGTTCTTGACACATTAGAATCAGCAGAGCAAAACCCCTTTAAACTTCATAGTTCATTGTTCAATTCAATGCCTAAATGTAAATGTAATTCAAAAACAACATTGTAATGTAATTCAAGTAGTTATTAGATGAAAATATAATCATAAAACAAATTTTAAACAATCTATTCAAAAGCGTCTTTCAAAAAACTTTCAAATACCATCTCAAGCAAACAAGAAAAAACACTTGCTACAAATTGGCATTAAATTGAGTAAACCGGCATACTCACAGACTCTTTCCTCAGAGCCGGCTAGAAGTCTAAAGAGAAGATGAATGTTTGCCGAGCGCCTTTTCCCCTTTCTGCCTTTATTTCTCCATGTTGGAGTTTAATTATGTTGTGGTGCTGAAGGACAGCTCCCAAATAACACACAGCTGCTCTCCACGCGTGCGATTCTGTGCGTATGTGTGTAACCTGCCTTAGCGGGAAGCAACCATGCAGAGCTCTATCTGATCACCTACAGCACAGCGACACAACAGATGCTAATGGACCAAACAGCGCTTGCTCGCTCACTTCTCTTTCTGTCTCTCTCTCGCCTCCCTGGTGAAGTCACAGACCTCTCCCAAGTTGGCTTGTGGTGCACAAAACCTGTGCTTTGTTTTTATCAAAACAATGTAGGCAGATATGAAGAGAATGAACTTATACTTAAAAACCACAGGAGCACTGAGGTGTGTGCGTATATATATAGAACCGAGGTGTTGTAAAATAATTGAGCTCTTTTATGCAGATTTGTCTGGGGTACAGGACTGTATGCACAGGTGGCTGAATGTGACTGTAATCCACAGGATTTATTTAGGAAAAGGATTTAGGCAGCTCAAAGTACAAACACAAAAAATGCATACATGAAGTCTGTAAAAATATAAGTGTGGTGAGAAAAATATTTTTTTTAAACTATAAGTTTCTGCAAGAAGACAAAAAAATGGAAGCATTAGGTCCATGCCCACAGATTTTTCTCTTAAACATATTTTTTTTTACTACTTCATAACTACAGTATATAGCAGGGGTCTACACCTTTTGTGAGCAAGGGCTACCACAATGAATAAAACTATCTGGACGGTTACTTTTTTATATAGTCTATGTGAAACTTTTTTTACATGCACTGCAAAAAATGATTTTCAGGAAAAAAAAGTATTTTTGTATTGTTTTCAGTAAAAAGAGATTAAAAAATATCAAATTTAATGATTTTGTGCATAAAACAAGCTAAAAATTTGCCAATGGGAAAGCAAATTTAGTGTTTAAGAAAAATGTTCAAGATTTTTTTTTCTTACCCCACTGGCAAATTTTTTTTGCTTGTTTTATGCACAAAATTTGATATTTTTGGTCTAAAAACTTCTTGGGTCGTTCTTTCATCAAGAAAAAGCATCTTAATTTAAGAATTTGTAGATATTTTTACTGAAAACAAGAGAAAAATACTAAGATTTTTTTTCTTGAAAATCATTTTTTGCAGTGTGTTGATTTTAATTTTATTTAACTTGATATGTTTTGTCTCATGCATAAAATAAGCCAAGTTAATATAAAATATGTCATAAATAAATATTAAAATGGAGGCTATTAATAGAATGTGCATTGGCGGGCAACTCACAGACTCTGTGTGGGCAACCTGGTGCCCATGGGCACCATGTTGGAGACCACTGATATATATAGCAAGTCCAATGTAGTTTAAAAAGACATAGCAATGTCTGAGTTTCAAATATTAACAATATTCAAAAAAATTACAAAGTGCAATATTATTTATTTATCTATGGCTATATCTATGGCCTTACAGTACTTACTTACTTATTAACTGTTGTTATTTAAAGGGGCCATGGCATGAAAATCTGACTTTTTCCATGTTTAAGTGCTATGATTGGGGCCCCAGTGCTTCTATCAACGTAGCAAATGTGAAAAAGATCAACCCAGTAACTTATTTTTGGTAAAACATTCTCTACAAGCACATGAATTTGGCTCTCCTTATGATGTCATAAGGAGCTCTTATTATAATAATACCACCACCCCTTAATCTGCAATATCCAACCACAGCACTGCCATTTAGTGCAGAGAAAAGCACAACCGAGTTTTAATTGCACCATCATTGTGATCAGTGTTCGAATTTCATCAGCTCATTTGCTTTTTAAAGGACACACCCAAAACGGCACATTTTTGCACACACCTACAAAGTGGCAATTTTAACATGCTATAATCAATTATTTATATGGTACTTTGAGCTAAAACTTCACATATGTGCTCTGGGGACACCAAAGATTTATTTGACATCTTAAAAAAGTCTTGTGCCATGGCCCCTTTAAATATTTAATTTAATTAGTAAAACCATTCTGTAGATTTCACCCCCAAAATCAGGGTAGAACTGTGTAAAACATCTGGCATACTGACGAGAAAATATGGATGTACAACATTAACTGCAGAAAAAAAATCTATAAGGTAATCCCATCTTTCCTTGATTGATAAATATGGAGGTATAATGGATGTGGTCAAGTCCCTGGTGATAAACAACAGATAAAATAACTATAATTAGATTGCTGAAACATGAAGCCATCCATAACAAACTGGTGAGCATCCGCATGAACAGAGATGGCTTGCTGCTAAAAGTAGATCATGCGGATAAAACGACAAAAAGCAAAATGCTATTTCCCCTAAAGATTACAATGGATTTTGAATGCAGAATAGTTTAATGAGAGTAATGATGCATGTGCCGCCGTACAACAGTAAAAGCCTTTTTCTATTATGAAGAATTCAGACTGTTATCGTCATCAATTCTGTGTCAAACAACAGAACAATTAAGGGTCTTTTGGAAGCCTCAAAGAGAGAGAGCTATAGAAATGGATTAGTACATTTCAGTCACGTTTTCAATAATTAAAATTGAATAAGTAATAGATTTTTATATTTAGAAATGACATTATGGCACAATGCTAAATCAATAAACAGGAATGTATTTTATGTAACTGCTGGGGTCAGACTGCAGTAACATTTAACACATTTATTTAATTTGAGCTGCTCTGAAAAATGAGAAGGGGGAAGGTTGGTAAGTAACAAAATTACATTTGAGCTGCTTGGACAAAGGCTACTAATCCTTTATAGCAGTACTCAAATGACACAGCTTGGGGGATACTTTTAGAAAATGCAAGGTGATGAGGGACCAGTGAATAACCTGAGAAGATGTGTGATTTTTATTTAGGTTTAAAATATGCAACTATTTAAGCATGACTAATGATTTATAAAAATATTTCTTCATTATTTTTGTTTCGGAAAAGTAAAGGTGATCTTTAATTTCAACGCTAAACTCCTAATTGCCTTAAAGGTACAGTATCTGTAAAATAGTCATGAACTCATGAAACACCTTGACTTTCGTATGGTTTTGCCACAAATAACTTTTACTTCAATAGTGTGTCGCAAACAGAAGAAACAAAACAAACGAAGTGTCATAAAATTTGTGCACCACAGCCACGATTGTATGAATACATAAATTTCAACGATGTACGAGAGGGGATTTAGCTTTCGTAAATCTGCCTCAGTCTGTCGTCATAGTCAGCATGCGGTCCTAATGCACACAGCTAAAGCACTTTCTGGTTCATACATAATATTGACTAATACTTTAGTCATCTCCTTTGAGTATTAAAGAAAGCTTAACTCGTTCTGACATGAGCACTTTAAAACCTCAGCACTGCTGGGGCATAAACATGCAGTCTAAGCATAACTTCATTACTCTTTCACTGTGCTTGGGAATGCTTGATTCTGATTGGCCAATGGTGACATTTCTAGGTTTGTTCAAAACTATCAGAAACACAGCCTACGAGTCAATAATTATTAACATGCATGAGATAAATAAAAAATTCCTTCAGCTTCGTGTTAGGGTCCCGATCACCTTGTTGGTTTTGTTCTGCAATAACAACCTGCCGGTTACGAATTATCTGTAATTAAAGCTATATGTTGCTTTTTCAATTTAACTTTGCACAATTCTGGGACTGCCTTCACTGCCAAAGAAAATGCATTACTTCCTTGGAATTTGGCCAAAACCAGAATAATTTAGGAAGCAGCTAAATTTAGCATTTTTGGAAAACCGTCACATCAGGATTCTATGATGTCTTAATATGATGCCTCATTCGATTTGGTTTAGAGTAAAGCTCCACATTGTGAAAAGCACTACAGAAATGTAATTAAATTAACAGACCTAAACGTTAAAATTCGTGCATTTCTCTTCAATGCTGTAAATAACTGGAGGGCATGTGATTTAAGCAGGAGTATATGCATAGCCCAGCTGTAAAATAGGCATAGATGTCTTTAAGCCCCAGCACAGATCCACAGTGCCAGTTAATCCCTCTGATCAGAGCTGCCTAGCCCTGAGGGGTTTCATTTCCAACCCAAACAACACCATCGGCATTCATTGAATGGCATTTGTTCTTTATGCTGCAAGATGGAGACTCTACACTACATAGCAGTTTAATAATTACACCACAACATCTGTTCCTCGGTTAAATATCTAAACAACCTCTAGATACTGATGTAATGAAAACACTACGCAGCACTGGCACAATGAAGCAGGGTTGCCAGGTCTGTGTGACAATAGCAGTTCCCCAATGACTAATAAAGGGTGCTTTAACAATTGGTTTAATTTCTTGGTCCAAACCAAGCATGCCCCACAAGCCCTGAAAAGTGAAGCCAAAGCGTCTCGATGACCCCCCAGTGACTGGTCCCAGTATAGGTCATAAACCCCGCCTCCCCATGTTATTCAATGGGACTTGAGACCAAGTAAACAATTTAATTACATTTCAATTATCTTTTTTCCGAAGCTGGTGTCTGTCATTTACTGTAGTTTTTATCTCGCTAATGTAAATTCAAGTTTTAGTTTTTAAAATAAGTTTGTTTTTAATTAGTTATTTAATGCTATAAAAACGGTGGTGTCACGTCATGATTGACAGCTGTGATATGCGCATTCTGCGAGAGCGAGGGCGGAGCCTTGCTTTCCCAGCTTTACTTCCTGCTCACTACTGCGCAGGACTGGTCCCAAAATGGCTTCTGCGCAGACTCAAGACCTAAGATGTCGGCGCCGTATCGGGACACTGACGGCTTCACTTTTCACCAATGGAAGAGAGCAAATGGGCGTCGTCCATCTTTTTTTACAGTCTATGGTCCAAACCCATGGAATTAAAATAAGCACCACTGCGAGTATGATTGGCACCCATTTACACCTGTTGTTACAAGCAGTGCTTGTATTTTAGCAGCAATCACATTTTCTCCAGCCTCAGAAATCCCAGTTGTTAAATCCCGAAATGTTAAACCCTTAGGGCCAGGCAAATTAGCACAAGAGTGCAATTCCAAAAGATGGGAGTGGTAATATCTGTGGGTTATTTACTAAAAATGCGCAACTAAATAACACAGGCGCAACAGCTGATTTCCATAATGACCAACGCAATCTACTAAGAGCAGCGCAAATTAGTTCAAATATAGTCACAAATAAGCATAGCTGATGAGTAATATAACGCTTAATGCCCTTGAGCTCAGCAACACAGACAGCCTGGCTAACAAAGCCATAGTAGACTGAAAAAAAAAAACGTTTTTCGACGTTAAAGGTGCAGTGTGTAAATTTTAGTGACATCTAGTGGTGAGGTTGCGTATTGCAACCAACGGCTCAGTCCACTGCTCACCTCTCGCTTTTGAAACATATATAGAAGCTACGGTAGCTGCCACCGGACACACATGTCATCGAGAAGACAACATAGTAAAAAAGTTTGTCCATTAAGGGGTTTTGTAGAAACATGGTGGCACAAAATGGCGACTTCCATGTAACGGGACCCTCGGTGTATGTAGATAAAAACGTCTCATTCTTAGGTAATAAACAAATAATGGTTCATTATGAAAGGTCTTTATACACCCCTGATAATATAGTTTTGCATATTATTTTGCATTTCTGTCGAGAGATCCTTCTAAAAAATACGGCGCGAATACCAATTATATCACACGTGCCAACATTGCGTTGCGTTAATTATTTAAATAATCTCCTCCCATCAATTTTGCGTCTGAAAGGGAAACTCCTAGAAATGCATATTCAATAAAGTCGCAAAAAGAACTAGACCACACCTTTTCAGCACTAATTATCCACTTTAGCATCTTTAGTTAATCCTGACAGTCGTTATTTAACGCCAAAATGATGGCAAAACAAGCTGTTAGTAAATCTGCCCCTTAAACCGCACGACAAGCACTTGTTGACAGCTCATTCCTCAGCAGTTTTTTAACAAACATTGGTCAATGTTAGTGGTGCATCTATATTCCCTGATGGTTTATTATCTACGTTACTCACGTTGTCATGCACTGCATATGAAGAGCATAGGGAGATAGAGCTAAGCTCAGCCAACCGTGTCCATGATAAGCTACCTGCGCTTGGCTTGCACCTGTGGACAACTGAATCATGAGCGGAATAAGGTTATGAGGCGTCTGAGATCATGGGGAAAAAAAAGAGGAATTTATACATGCATGGAATAATTAACATTGGATGTAAAAGTGTTCCCCATTATTATCATGGAAAACAAGAAATACTTAGAAATACCTTTTTTTTTTTTAAGTATAAAGCAGAAATTGTGTCTGATCGATGAAATAATGCCTGCATGCTGCTATGTGCATCTAATACACATTATGTTTAATAATAAGTCATTATGCTTTAATAATCTCAAAAATGCATCAATGCAGGTTTTTGTTGATCAATGTACTAGAATAGAAAGACTTTTAGCCTCATATATAATATATAAATAGATTTTAGAATACTCTATATAGATAGACCATTATAACCTTTAAAGAGTACCTATTGTCCGATTCACGTTTTCCTTTGGTGTGTAAGTGTGTATTAGTACATTAGTACATGATATTCAAAAAGGTACATACACCAAAGAAAACAATGATGCAAGTTATCGTCTCCAACGTAAAAAAAAGATTAGCTGGCCTATCAGGGACACAGCACTTTTCAAATCCATGCATTTTAGAAAGAGAGTGAAATCTGGAGATACATAAATGTACAGTATGTGGAAAATAATGTGTTTTTGAAATAAACAAAATAACGTTGTTCTCTTTTGCTGTGTTAAAGGGTACCTTGACTACTGCATGGCAGCACTAAAGTTTTAATTCGCCATATGCCAAGTTTTGTGAGATGCACCCGAATCGTCTGTCACCTCCTCATCACATTGTTCATTTCACCTTTCACTCATGTGCACCAAACGAAATTTCACACCGCCTGTCATGATCATCTTATGTTACAGAGCAGTTGTCAGGTTGCAAGGCTCTGGGTCTCAGAGGTGCGTTCAGTTTAAATATAGAGTTAGGTACTATTACTACATTTATGAATCAAGATCTTTACTGTCATATGTACCTGAGTGCAAACACATTTTTGTTTTTTCCTCACAAGAATATGGGGTACAAGGGTAATAAACATCAATTAACAGGACCACATAGTGTACAGTAAAGAACAAATTTGAAAAATGCAAAAAAAAAGTAAATGTAAAGGTCAATATAAGAGCACCCATTTGCAATATAACTATTTGGAATTTAAGTTTAGCACATTAAGATGAACTGACAGTATTGTTAAAGGGACACTCCACTTTTTTGAAAATATCCCCCTAAAATATCATTTAAATATGTGTATTGAAAATAATTTAATGATTTATAATACTTAAAATAGTTGTGTAAGAAGTAAAACAATACAAATGCAAACGGAGCAACAACAAAAACATTTTAAACATTTTGTTTCCCCCCTACCTTGCCTCACAGTGGTTTGGTCCACTGCCAGCGCCCCTTTTACCTCACCACCGACACACAATCCGGTGGTAGAGAACCAGTGTTGCCAACTTGGCGACTAGTCCCCTTGGTTACTTTCAATGGCAGGAGACTATTTTCGGGCAGTGCGTTATATCACTACGCCTGCTGCAGCCATGTAACATCAGCAAAAATAAAATGATTATTACGCCAGAATGAGAGTATAGTCCTAACCATATCTGCATAGAAAATCACAACTTTAAATTTTCTGTCAGTCTTAGTACACGACGCAACTACAGAAGAGTCAAGTTAGGAAAAATATCGAAACTCTTTGGTTATTTTTGAGCGTGATGCTAATGGTCTAATCAGATTCAATGGATTGTGCTAAGCTATGCTAAAAGTGCTAGCGCCAGACCCGGAGATCCGCTGAATGGATTCCAAAACGGTATCAATTCTAGGGGAGCTGAAAAATGAGCATATTTTCAAAAAAGTGGAATGTCTCTTTAAGGTGATAAAGTGACAGTGTAGTGTAGTGATTTAAAGAGCACCTATTTCATTGCTAAAAAACCAAGATACTGATAATAAAATGTCATTCTTGTAATGTACTGTAAGTCCCTTTGGACAAAAAACCTTCTGCCAAATGCATAAAGTAATGTAAATGTTAAGAAATACAAGGCAGGTCGGAAAACAGCTCGATGCAAAAAATGCTTATCCATGCTAACTATGATTGCTAAAAGGGAAAAGTCTAATTGCTTACAAAAAATAATAACATACTGTAAAGCAGTTGAGAAGCTGAACTGCTCAAATAAAAAATTGCACTACAACCTGGGATTGTAGACCGTTGTGCTTTCGAAAGCCAAGCTGAAGGGCAGAGCTGCTCGTTCCTGGCTGTGAATGTAAGAACGTGACAGAAACAGGAAGCGAGGCTCAGGAGCCATGCTAGGATGACAGCTTTCACCAAACAGAGCACAAGCTACATAAACATTCATATTCTCGCTAGGAGTGTGAAAGTAGCTTGCATACACACAGACCTGTTCAGTAGCTTAATTTAGGCCCACTCTTACTATCTTCAGCCAATGCTCCAGGAGGGTTACCTCCACCCCACTGGTATTCTAATAAACACCACAGCCAGCCAGGCTGAACTGAAGGAACGAAGGCTAGGCTGGACACCAACCCTGGGGTGGAGAGGCCAGGCTGCTCTGAGTCACGACCACAACAACACAAAAAACCCAGCTAATGCTAACTTACATTTGACTGAGAATTATATGATGGCATAGAGACAGAGTGCAGTTATGCTAATTTGAAAACCACGCCCATCGGGGGGAAAACAATCAAAACCGTCTCCATTGACTTTGTATTGCGGGAGGCTGCCCATGACACTATAAAAACTTATTTCTGGGTTTTTCAGCTTGTTAGCTGTAAACCCTGTCACACAGCAGCTTTTAGACATTATTCTGTTTTTGTTATAAGCCAGAAATGACAAGGAGGCAGCCTCTCGCAATACAAAGTCAATGGAGACGGATGGATTGTTTATCCCCCCGGTGGGCATGGTTTTCAAGTTACGATGCGTTGCGCTCTGTCTCTGTCGAAATTAAAAGTCTGTTGAAAGTCTGTGTTGAGTATATTCAGAGAATTGTTTATAAACACTATGTAGTACTGAATTGTGGAGTTAGATCGTTTTTCTCCATAAGTTCAGGATTTTTGGGCTGGCCTAAAATAACAACTCGATGACACACTGGAGCCACCACACATGGCCCCGCCCCTAACACAATCACGAGTTTACATTCAGGGTGTAGCAGTATTTCAAAGTTGAGAGAGATGTCAGTTTTTCTGCTTGTGGGTGGAGTTTCAGCATAAACAGTGGACACGCCCCCAGCATTTGAAAGTAGAGAAACCTGCCTGTTTTTTTTGGGGGGGCATGGAGGTTAATAACACTTTTTTTCTGTAGTGTAACATTATTTACATTCATCATGAACATTCCTGTTCTAACTCTGCATGATTTATTGAAGGATTAGTCAATTTTCTTAAAAAAAAATCCAGATAATTTACTCACCACCGTCATCCAAAATGTTGATGTCTTTCTTTGTTCAGTCGAGAAGAAATTTTGTTTTTTGAGGAAAACATTCCAGGACTTTTCTCATTTTAATGGACTTTAATGGACCCCAACATGTAGTTTTAATGCAGTTTAAAATTGCAGTTTCAATGGAGTTTCAAAGGACTCTAAACGACCCCAAACGAGGCATGAGGGTCTTATCTAGCGAAACATTTGTCTTTTTTACAAAAAAAAAAAAAATATTCACTTTTAAACCACAACTTGTCGTCTATCTCTGGTCCTGTTGCAGACCATTTTAAACAATAAACTGACACAAAGACATTAATTAGTATCATTTCACATACAACAACGTCGGAACGGTCCTCTTTCTCCACACTTGTAAACACTGGGGTGTAGTTTCGCATACGTCATCCGTGACCTCTTAACGTGATGACGTTTGTGTGAGGTCACGCTGGCGCATCACATGACCGGAGATAGACGAAAAGTTGTGGTTTAAAAGTGCCTATTTTTTATATTTCTTGTCAAAAATGTCAATCATTTCGCTAGATAAGACCCTTATGCCTCGTTTGAGATCGTTTCGAGTCCTTTGAAACTGCAATTTTAAACTGCATTAAAACTGTAAATTATCTGGATTTTTTTACGAAAATGGACTAATCCTTTAAGGCATGTTTGTATTATTTAGCAAATGTATAATCCAACAACAAACTAGTGCGCCCTATATTATTTAGTTGGATGCCCTACTTCGACACTATAAGAAGTAATATGGGTGTTTAATGCAAAATACTTAATACTTAAACTTGGTTTGATTAAGTTCACAAGTGTAAGCCCTACCTTGCTGATCTCTTTTTACACCGTAATTTTCGGTCGGAACTGAAAGTCTTTTTCTGTACATCATTAGCATGTGTACCGCTGTGAGTGCCAGTTACAATGTTACAGTTATAGTATTTAACAAATTTGGATTCAACACTTTCAAACAAGCTTGTTAATGCAGTTCACTAGCGTTTATCCAAGTTTAGAAAGCCGCTTTTACACCATTCATATAAACCAAATTTTACAGACTGTAGCATAAGAAAACACTGCTTAGTCACAAACGTAGGTTTACTTTAGAAGAGGGGATTCAGAAAGGTTACCGAGATCACTCGCTACCCCCTTTCTACTGAATCCAAAGTGCTACCACCTCAAACTCTATTCATTTACACACCCTGCCATGCATGAAATGGAATTCTGGTGTGCCCAGTTTTGAACAAGTAAACGTTCATAGTATTCAGTGCACATTGTATAATCAAGTCGAGTTCGTGTTTTTTAAAAGGTCTTCTCCAATAAGAGCTGTGTTCACATACAGTAAATAATTTAAGGAAGCTGATAAATAATCTGAATAGTAGGGCAACCTCCTAGTAGTTCAAATTAATTTATAGAAAAAATGTTAATAGAGGTTTTTGCCTCCATTTTCCTGTAAACCTCCAAATATTTTGCTCATTTTCAAATCTAAGTATTTACACATTTACCTATTGTATTGCTTTTCAAAATTAATGTTTCTAATTATATTTTTTCAGCTTTTAGGTGTTTAAAGCAAAAGCCTGTACCTGTAGCTCAATTGGTAGAGCACTGAATCAGCATGCAAAGGTTTTCAGTTCAATGGCATTCTGACTTTTTAACACAGTTTACGAGTTGTTTCCTTATGCTAAACATAGGCAAAGTGTCAAAAAAGCAGTTGGATGTGTTACAGAGTATTTCTGTGCCGAATGCACTTCGTCAGGTTTAAGTTTCAGAAAGTTTTTTTTTTCAAATACAGGTCCAGCTGGCGTTTTAGGGGTAGGCCATAAGTATAATTTCTTTTTATGGGCACTTCCACCGGAAAATCACGCCCACACGTCAATAGGCTTTATGCCCAGCTGCACTACTTCCTGAACTTCAGCCAGCTCCTTTTTTCCTGTCTGCCATTAGTGGACAAAATGATTAATCTGGGCCTAGTCCACATGGACACGGGTATTTTTATAACCGTGAGTTTTTTCACGTGGTTCGGCCGTTCATCCACACGAAACCGCAGTATCAGGGAAATGAAACCAAGCATATTTGAAAACCCCGGCCAGGGTGAGCTTTTTAAGAAACCACGGTTACAGTGGTGTCGTGTAGAGAGTAAAACCGGGGGTTTTGCCTTGCGACGTCAAGATTGTGCGCCGCTGACTGCTTTGTTGATGATTCTGTGCAATGGCGGACGTATCTTGCTGATAATAACTGTGCTAACAAGAGCTTCTAACATGTATACAGATAAATGCTCAGTTATCTCACTATATTGCAGAACACGATTCGGGTTATATCCCCGCCTGCTGGCGTGGCATGCTCTTGACAGCGCTTGATAGCGTGCTTTTGCTTTATCGTTAGGATGGATATTTAATTTAAACCGAGCATGTGTGGACGGGATTTTTTTTTTTAGGGAAAACTCCGGTTATAAATATACCCTTGTCCATGTGGACTAGGCCTAGGTGTGTCTGATTATTGTTGTTGTGACTACTGAGGTCAGCCACACCTGGATTAATCAGTTTGTCCAATAATGGCAGACAGGAAACAAGGAGCTGGCTGAAGTTCAGGAAGTAGTGCAGCTGGGCCTAAAGCCTATTAGCGGAAAAGCGAGAACCGAGGATCCTGGATTTCATTGAAAAGTCTTAACCGGGTCATGAGTTGCATGCGCTAAGACAGACTTCTGTGTTATGTTGGAAATAAACACTTAACTGCATATTATATAAATGACACGAGCATTTAGTGAATCATAAGTTATCCAGTATTGTATACAGTGTTGCAAGACTCGTGACTCGCTCCTCCCGCAGCTCGTAACTCCTCCTTCCGAATATTTCCGTACGTTATCGGAAAGACTCGGTAAAGCAGATCTGTCTTTTATAAATCTGATAAAACTAGATAATCTGATAAGACTCTTCGGAGATATGAAGGATGTAATATTACTCTATAGGTACTCCAGATTAACATCAGATACGCAAAAACAGCGCGTGTTATGGTAGCTTTAAATTCCCAAGCTATATACATACTGTACTGAAAAAACTGACATCTTGTAATTTACTGTAAGTCGTTTTGGATTAAAGTGTTTGTCCATTGCATAAATTGCATACAGAATCATTAGCCTGCTTTCACAGACAAGGCTTAGTTTAGACCAGGATTAGTCCTTAGTTAAATTAGGACATTTAAGTAGCTTTTATATATGTGACTTAGAAAAAAGCATCACTGGTGTGCATCTTGAGACAAAACAATGTCACTGATATATTTTAAGATATTGTAAGAGTTGTTTTCAGTTAAGATAGCTTAAGCATGCTTTTTAGTCTGGGACTACACTTAAGTGTTGTCTGTAAAAATATGCCATTAACTTTTAATGATTTAAAAATGTGCTTTTTGTGTATGCGCATTAGTTTTGAGGCCAACTTTAAACTACTGTAGAGTACTCCTAATGTTTCACATTTAGCGGAAAAACATTCCGGGAAAACGAACCAAAACCGATGACACATGCATTACAAAAAGTTCTCTACAATAAAAATATATTGGCTACTTACACACTGGGGATAAGCCCAGCAAAATTTTCTGTTTCAATAGAAAGTATAGCATAAAAGCATTAAACTGCTCTTGTCAAGCTAATCATAAGGTCTTTCTGGTCAGCTTTTTTGTCTAAAATATTGAAAAGCAAACTGTTCACTCACCCTCAGGTCTGTACTGAGCCACAATGGTGACTGTCTGTCCAGCATTCTTCAGTGCTGCGGCCGCCTGTTCGTGAGTCGCACTGCGAAGGTCCACCCCATTTACCTGCACCACACGTGTGGTATAAATAACATATCACCAAAAGACAAATCCTGACACATGCAAAACAATATAGAATAAATGAAAAGTTGAAGCTATATAATACAGGTGAACATAAATAACACTTAATTAATGTGATGGGCTTACAGAGACGATGCGGTCTCCCTTCCTCAGTTCTCCACACAGGTCTGCAGGCCCTCCTGCCAGGATGAAGGAGATGAAGATCCCCTCTCCATCTTCTCCTCCTACAATGTTGAAGCCCAAACCTGTGGAACCCCTGTGCAAAACGATTTTCCTAGACTCCCTAAAAACAAAAACAAAAAAGAATTTATTAGTATTGGTAGTGCTTTCAATTAGAATAAGAGGACGAAGAAAAAGTATATTACACTTTAATAAATATTTCTCATGTTTTTCATTAAGTATTTGTAGGGTTAAACACAACTGTATTACTTTGAGCATATACCCCTTCACACACATGCACATTAATGTTATACAAATTTCATAAAATCCAATTATTTTTAAAATGAGGATTTTCTATACTATATCGCCATCTAGTGAAGAAAATGTGAACTACACAACAGGGGACCTAGATTTTTTCAAATGTATTTAGTTTTTCATCTCAGTTCAAATTATATTTAATAAATATATACTTTTACAGTTGTATCTTTTTCATTTATTCATATTTTCGTTCATAACTTAGATCTCATATTCAAATTAAAATATCTTATACATTTACAGAATGTAAATGTATAAAAAAAAAGGAAAACCTGTTTAAATATTATTGCTTTTGTGACACCAGTTGAAGAGAAATGCCACATTATATACCCTATAGAACAGAAATGTTCATATGTGTGTGCATCTAGTGGTCTGTAGATGGCAGCACAGTCACTGATTCAGCTGCATTTGAGTGTTTTATTTTTTAAACAAACCTCACATAGCCCCTTTAAAGATGCAAAAACAATCCCATAAAAAGATGTAAAGATCTTTTTTCTTTACAAAAAAAAACTTGAAACAAATGTTGATGCTCTTTTTACCAAGAGTAAGTGATGGCATAATTTACATTTGTGTCTAAACTATCCTTTTAATGAAACACGCCAACTATTGGGATTTTCGCTTATGTACCGCATACCCCAGAGTTAGATAAGTGCACTGCATACATACACTTTTCATCTCCGTGCGTCCCGTAACTCAGTCTGACGCGCCCACCGCTTGCCTAGCTTAGCACAAAGACTTGAAGTAAATGGCTCCAGCTAGCAAACTGCTCACAAGTAGTGACAAAATAACACCAACATTTTCCTATTTATATGTTGTGATTTGTATAGTCACAGTGTGTACAAATAACACGGTCATATGAGACACAGCCATCTTTTAACCATATACATACTGGGAACTAGCCTATATTCTCAGAAGGCGAAGCACTGCTACTATTTTTATTATAAAATAATCCCAAAAAGTTGTCGTGTTCCTTTAACAGAGCATTTAAGTGCATTCATATAAATTTCAGTTATAAAATAATTTTTAAATGCATCATGTAAGCATCAAAGCTTATCAGATTTGTCAAAGTTGACTTTACAGATTGGATAGCCATATCATAATTCAAGCTTATGAAGCAATGGCTGTTTGTTTTTAGCGTAAATGTGACGTATTTTGTGATTCTTCCGATAGGAAATAAATCCCCTGATTAAAGGGGATTAAACATGGTAAGGCACACCAGTATGCGTGTGTCCTCGCGGAGCATCAGCTTTTACCCCAAATACATCCATGTCCGCCTAAGACCATCTGTACTGTCCGAACAAGCTCGTGCAGCTTTACAAAATGACTACATAAATAAGGTGAATAAAAGAACAGTAATAGGACATGGCAACTGAAAATGTCTTAAATAAAGCGGTTTTAAGCAGCAGGAAATACACATAAAAATGATCTAACAAATACTGAGAGTGACAAATGTTCTCTAATGCTGAATGTGCATGTGTGTGAACAGAGCGAATATCACCTATGATGAAAATGTATTTATAATTAATCACATACTGTTGATGCTTGCTTAACTGTATACACTGTCAGAAAATTTGCCAAAATAGTTAAAAAAGTAATTAAATCATATTGATAGTAATACCTCAGAGGTACATATTGGTACCAAAGAGAGCTTATTAGTACCTCAAATATACATATTAGTATCCCAAAGGTACATATTAGTACCAATTTTATTCATATTTGTACCTAATGGCAGATATCAGGACCTTTTATCCTTAGTAAAAAAGAGATGGCAGAAGTTTGCACAGCCTCAGACATCAATACAATGACATAATGTTAGAAATGCACTGTGGGTTAATAAGACTTTTCTAGAATATCACAAGCTCTTTGCATGAGATGGAGAACTGAGACAATAATACCTGTACCTCTATTTTGACTAGACATTATAAAGTACATGCCTTAACTCAGCATTAGTTCATATTTAGGTAAAAATACATTTAGTTAATTATAATTCATAGACCCTTATTATAAAGTGCAACAAAAAAAAACAAATAGTACATTTTCACCAGATAAAAAAATGCACAAAAAACTGCATTAACCTGGAGCAGCTCATCTTGTAAATAGAAAGATACTGTAATCTTTGAACCTCATAGTCACAAGGTATCTACATCTACACCAAAACTATGGAGCTGTCATCACAGTAGACTACATGTAAAACAATTTAATAGCTGGCAATTTCAGAAAGATGATACTCGTGCTGCGTTCAGACCAGCTGCGATAGAGGCGTCAATTGCCAGTGATTTCCATGATAAGTCAATGTGAAGATGTGTTGATGCGTGTCTGGAGGTCTCGCGGCGTGAATGAGGCGTTTAGTGCGGCGCGGTAGACGCAAATCCACCGGATTGAGCGTTTACGCGGCAAACGTGCAAGTTACAATTTTTTTAACTTTGGCGGAAAAACGGGCCGCGTTAACCAATCAGGAGCTTGCTCTAGGAGTGACATGATTACAGAAAGCCCCTCCCATGACACGAATTTCCGTGTGAATGTCTCGATGACTAGAATTTCACGCGAGAATGACGTGAGTAAACTAATGCTGCGTTAACACCAGCCCCAGTAGAGGTGTCAAGCGCGAGTGATTTCAATGTTAAGTCAATGTTGACACGCGTCTTGAGTTCTCACGGCGCGAATGAGGCGTTTAGCGCAGTGACGAGATTCCACCTCATTCGCACATCTATTCCGCGCGAATGGCGCAAATTGAGCATTGCCTTTTTTACTTTGGCGGAAAAACACGCCGTGTTAACCAGTCAGGAGCTTGCTCTAGTAGTGATGTGATTACAGGAAGCGAGCGGAGTCGCAGAAGCCCCTCCCATGACGCAAATTTAATTTCTCGATGACTAGAATTTCACGTGCGGCTTTCACGCACAAATGAAGCGAGTAAACTCAAAATGTTCAAGCGGCAAACTAGACGCAAATTTGATGCCTCAAACGTGGCTGGTGTGAACCCACGGTAAGGAAACGACTATCTGAAAAAGAAAAGCTGTTTGCACATAAGAGGAGAAAAAAATGTCAGTTGCAAACAAAAAAAAACATTAAGAGTAGGTACTGGTAAAGCCATAATCACAACAGAACATTTTTAAGAGCATGTTACGACCTGTATCAACCTTCTCTCAAAATAAAGGATCATTTCTTGCTGTAAGTGTATAAACTGAGGCCTACCACATAAGGAACATTACGGATATTATCTCTCTAAACACAAAGAAATGGGGTGGCAGTGGCTCCCTTGTGATCTCATCATCTCCCAGCATGCCTTTTGAGACCGGAGAGTACCGTGGTGGGGTGGCGGGGGTTAATGGCTGACTCAGATAGCCTTGGGTGCTGATATGGTTCTCCATTTGCTGTGAATACGCTAGAATAAAAACACACAAACAAATGATTTTTGTTGGTTGAAACTCATTTAACGATGTTCACAGGGGTCTGCACCTTGTACTGTATCGCCAACCTGATCTCACAAAAATGTATACTTACTTTACAGGTGGCTAATTTGTATGAATTCATATAAATTAAGTATACAAAAATGTATGATTACTTAAAAAAAAACAAAAAAAAAACGAATGATACCCCACCCTTAACCCTGCATCTAAACCTAATGTAATGAGGCAAAAACAAATCATAAAGAAACAGAAAAATTTGATAAATACAAATTCATACCAATTAGCCACCTTGTAAAATACATATGAATGTAATACACATACAAAGTCATAATTAATATTCTTTTTTTTTAATCATCTTGTGCTAAAAAGCATTTATTTTTATAACTATGTGCATTGCATTCCCTGGGGATCATATATAGAAATAAGCAGCATAAATATTTTTTTAATGTCTCTGTTGTGGTCAATGAGAAACAACAGCATACAGAATTTTCTTGTTTCATGGTCTCAAATGTAAATTCTAATAATAGATGCACACAATGTGGTTAGTTATCTCACACATTGACCCCATTTATTTAATTCTCCTTAAACTGTCCTGCATGTGTCAAAACATTATGCAGAGCCTGACTGGCTGACAGATACAATGAAATTGAACCACTAATGAAATTGTTACGCCTTCTAAATTAAGTTCCATACTCAGACAGGTGACAAGGACATGTGCAGGTATTATATTGTGGCTTTAAAATTCCCTCTGCAACACTTGCACACACACTTATTTCTACACATACTGAGGCTGGATTAGCTGGTCAAGGTGTCTGGCCACGTGATGCACTTCATGATTAAATGTGCTTTTGTCCTTCATGCCAGCCCTAATGACAGCATCCTTTCTCAGGATGCAATGCTGGGGGATCTGGCCTGCCCCTGGAATATCACCAAGGTGTTACTTTATTGACTGTCATCACTCAGCACTTTGCAGAGTCAATTTTAGTGGCGTTCCCCACAAACGCTGTGTATAGAGGCTTTCAGGTGGGATTTAAGCCATAAGTGAGCATGCACTAGACTAAAACACAGAGAATTTAAAGAAACAGTTCATTCAAAAATATAAATGCTGCCATTATTTTATCACCCTAATATCTTTTCAAACCTGTATTGTTTAATTTTAAAGGTGGGGAGCATGATCTCTGAAAGTCAATGTGGATATTTGAAATCACCTAAACAAACACGCCCCTACCCCAATAGAATCTGGACCTCCTTTTGATAGACCCGCCCCACACATACGCAACCCAGGCAATGATTACGGTTAGAAGACACGCCCCTTACTGCTGATTGGCTAGAAGTGTGTTTTGGCAGTCGGCCCGACTCCCTTTTCCAAAGTGTTTTTCAAAAATCACGCACCCCACCTTTAAGAGGAAAGGGGGTGGGACAGCAAAAAAGTCCTCGGTTTCAGCCCTGTATGGGTTTGCATGTTCTCCTTGTGTCAGTGTGGGTTTACTATGGGTACTCCAGTTTCCTCCCACACAGTCCAAAAACATGAAGGTTAGGTGAACTGGAGATGCAGAATTGCACAATCCCCAATGTGTGTGTAGATCAACTTTTATGGATTAACTTTTGTTGTAAGATAATTAATTATTTTATGTATGATAATATGCATTTAACATAAAATGAACTTAAATTAATATTTTGTGCCCACTGACATATTTATGTGGGAGGTAGTTGTGTCAAAAGTGGTTTAATGTACAGTCAGCCAGACAAACAAAACCCTGCCAGGTCTTATTTTAAAATAATTTCAGTCTAACTGTTAATTATCTCTAACTTACAGTTTAGCATGCAAGCCTAGCAATTAAAAAATATATATTTTTCCCATAGGATGTGACACAAAGTGAACTGTTCCTATAACTGATAGACATGCCGATATACAGCAATTACTTGCCATGTTCAAAATTGTCAACAAAACAAAATACCATTACATTAAAAATCCTACTAAACCAAGTTAAGTGCAACAAACTTACGGGCTGGTGACATCAGGAGGAACATAACTATCATTCATAAAGACACTGGTGGGTTTTGCCACTTTCAAATAGACGACATCAGGGGTGTTTTTCAAGGCAGTCACGGCGTCTTCATGGGTCACCTCTTCAAGGCAAGCAGTATTTACCTGTACACAAGCACATCAGATAATTAACAAGTTAAGTTTATCATTCAAAAATGTACTAGTAGTATCTGTACATCTCAAAGCCTCTACTGACAATTTTATGCATATTTTAGGGACGGGCACGAGTAATCGATTGCTCGAGTAGTCGAACGTGGCATTGACAATCGATCACGAAAACGATGGCCGTGTGGGTTAATTATTATTTTTTTGGTGTGTTTATGGCAGTATTTGGATATCGCTAGCGTTACAAGTGCCTGTGGTAGTAAAGACTGGGTGCGTTTTTGACATCGTCGTAAGCTGCGCAGACCGGCGTATGACATCAGTACCATGCATGATTTAAAACCTTCCTATGCGCACCCGTGCCGTGGCAACCCGCCGATCCGCGCAACGCTGTGAAGTGAACACACCTCACATCACTGAGACACTAAGGTTTAAAGGATGCAGTAATTTTCGGATTCACTTCGGTAAGACGAAAATACAGTCAGTCAGGTGCGAAATGTACAGCGTCGTCACAAGTTTCCTCATATCAACTCATATTTACACATCAAATGACAAGAGATACCAGAGAGCCATACGAGCATTACATCTTAATAGAAAACAGGTGAGAGGATGAAACGACACAGCTAATTGCTAAAATTATAGCAAAAGAGTTAAAACTGATTAATGTTATGAATCATGTGCTTCATATAGAAAGCTATTCAGTTTGTGTTTATTAACCCTTTAGTTTCACTTCATCGCAGCTATTCCTGTTAGAGGGTTCTGTTAAAAAACATTTAATTCATTAATATTCTAGTATGTGTTCATTTTTCTGTCATTAAGTTTTATTTGAGTTTTTATTATAAAAAATGTTATTTTCATCATGACTCGTATGCCCCGCCCCTTTATTTGCCCCGCCCCCAGTTAATCGAGAACTCGTTTTCAGACCTATGGATTAATCAAAATGAAAAAAGACAGACATGCACATCCCTAGTATATGTTTGTGCAATTATTACAGTATTTAAATTGTAAAAAATGCAAACAATTTAAGAAAACTAATTATTACATTACATTGGATAGTAAAGCAATATGTCCCACTGATTTTATAACAGCTAAGGGGCATTGTTAGGCACGACACAGCGCAGCTTAGCTCATAAAATAAAACAGCAAATATAATGTAATGATATTAATAAAAACATTAATGCTCCATTAAACAATGTTCCTCAGAAAGAGAAACAACAAAGTGGTTGCCAAGCAACACAGATTTAGCAACACAAGCTGTGTCCTAATTCGAAGGCTGGATACTTTTTGAAGGCGAGGACTCATTCCTCTGAAGTCCACAAAGAGAACTGAAATGAGATGGTCTAGGTTTCAGAGAACCCATCATTTGCGTTACCTGCTGTACGCGCCCGCCTGTCAGCGGGAGATGTTTATGACTTATTTAAAAAAATATGGAACCAGATTTTTTTTAATGACACGTAGATTAAACTAATCAACAGTACCGTATTTTTCGGTCTATAAGCAGCATTTTTTTTTCATAACTTGGCTGGTGCTGCGTCTTATAGTCAGGTGCCTCTTGTAAGTCAGTATGAATTATTTTTGACATTTATGAGGCAAGAGACATCATTACCGTCTACAGCCGTGAGAGTCCGCCATATGCTGCTTCTGTATTCATGTAATTTAATGAATTCTGTAATGTGGAGTGACGAGTATGTGAACTTCACGCTAGTTGGCTTGTTCGGTTAATTTAGACTATTCAACCTTCTAGGTAAGTTCAGTATGCTATGGTTTATCGTTTAAATAACTGATAATATTACTTTTGACGTACAGACATTTATTCAGCTTACTGTTCTGTCTGCTATTGTTTAGCT